>NC_090029.1:994349-1294349 GCF_037176765.1 Anolis sagrei
TTCTCCATCCCGGGTGGAGCCTGAGGCATGCGGCATCTGCAAAACAGACGTGAACCTGGCCTTTTGTTCTGAAATCCTGTGCGAAACATGGCTTCTTCATTGCCTTTGAGTGGATTATTGCATACTTAGCCCCAATTATCAAAAAGCAAGCTAATGACAGACAGTAAGGGCTGGATTAACCCATTTTACCTCGGACTGTTTATCACTTGGTATTAGGGTTTAGCTGAAAGGCTGGTCACTGGAGCTACATACTTTGAAAGTTTCCGATCTAAATGCTCAAAGCGAACACCTCAAGTTTACTCAGAAGTAAAGGCCATTCGTCTTTGCAAGGGTGTCATGAAATCTTTCCATGAAAATTCAAGTGAACATCCCAGAATAAACAATACACTTTTAAGACAGAAAGAAAAATTAAAATGGCATTTTCTGATTTTATAGAACGCTGTCAATCCATAGAGAAAAACCAATCCTTTCAGCAAGATTTTGAAAGAAATTGCAGAACTAAATTAGAAAGCTGCCTTTTCTAGAGTCTGATATTGGAGGCACTTCCAGACAGCACTAAATCACAAGTTTTAGTGAGGGGCAAAAAATCCGGGACTTCAGGATAGGTCCACATAAAGACTTGTTGGTCCCGGGATTTCTGCTCCATTGTCCAGACTTGATGCTTTGTTCCAAGATTTAGAGGCTCCCAAGATGGGTGCCACGGGACTTCCATGCCAACCGTGCCAACAAAGAGAAAAAATAGGACAAGTGCAAAGAAGCCAGAATGGATGTCCAAAGAACTTCTAACTGTGCTAAGACACAAAAGAGACATGCACAAGAAGTGGAAAAAGGGAGAAATCACCAAGAAGAATTCAAACAAATGGCCAACACCTGTAGTAAAAAGGTCCGCAAGGCTAAAGCACAAACGAGCTCAGGCTTGCCAGGGACATTAAACACAATAAAAAGGGCTTCTTTTCTTATGTCAGTAGAAAAAGGAAAAACAAGGAGGCAATAGGGCCTCTTCAAAGAGAAGATGGGGCAATGCTGACAGGGGATGATAGGGAAAAGGCAGAACTACTTAATGCCTTCTTTGCCTCGGTCTTCTCACAAAAAGAAAGTCATCTTCAACCATGTCGGGGGGTGATTTGAATGCAATATTCCTGCTTCTTGGCAAGAAGTTGGACAGGATGGCCCATGAGGTCTCTTCCAACTCTTTGATTCTAGGATTCTATGATTCCACCGGAAACTGGCAGTTTTTTAAAAAACCCTTAAGATGTGGATATGTGGATATTTGGTTGTGCGGATCACTGCAAAAGTTCCATTCTATGTGCAGGCCAGAGAAAGTGTGCCCTCCACACGTTTCATGAAGTTTCTGGCACACAAACAAAGTTTTTGCCTTCTACTCAAGTGTCACCTTCTTTTTTCGTAACTGTCCAATCAGGAACAAGCATCTAAAACCCAGGAACAAACCCAGATTGAAAATCCTGTGATTTCCGATTGCAGGGGCATACAGACATGCGAAGATCTGGATATTCGGCTCCAAACCATGATATTCCTGCACCATGAAATCTCACGTTTTTTGTCTTTTGTAGCAATTGCTTCCGGGTTTACAGGGAACGGTGCCTAGCCATCCTTCTGTTTGCTGCGGAAGCTCCTAGGACAGTGATGGGCAACCTTTTGAGCTTGGTGTGTCAAAATTTGCCAAAAACCTGAGCATAATTTGGGTGGAGTGTCACTTCGAGAAAAAACCCATAATTTTGCAATATTTATAGTTTAAATAAGAAAAATGTATAATCCATGCTGAGTTATGGAGTGAACAATGCTCAAACGTGCAGATGTTAAACTAGCTGTACCCGCCACGCGTTGTTGTGGCCAACCTTCCCTCTCTCATTCTCTCCTTTCCTTCTTTCTCTCCTTCCTTCCCTCCCGCTTTCCTTCCTTTCCTCTTTTTCTTTCCCTTCTTCTTTATTCCTTCTCTACCGCTTTCCTTTCTCGCTTCCTTTGCTCTTTGGTTCCATCCCTCCTTGTCTCTTTCTTTCCTTCCCTCTTTCTCTCTTTCGTTCCTTCTCGCCTTCCTTCCCTCTTTTACTTTTTATTTCATTCTCTCCCTCCTTCTCTCCTTCCTTCCTTCTCTACCCTTCTTTCTTTCCTTCTTTATCTCCTTCCCTCCTTCCTTCTCTACCCTTCTTTCTTTCCTTCATTCTCTCCTTCTCTCTTCCTCTCCCTCCTTCTCTCCTTCCTTCCTTCTCTATCCTTCTTTTTTCCTTCCTTCTCTCCTTCCCTCCTTCTTCTCTCCCTATTTCTCTTCCTCCTTCCTTCTCCACCTTTCTCTTTCCTTCTTTCGCTCCTTCCATCCTCCTTTGCCTTCTCTCCCTCCTTCTCTACCCTTCTTTCTTTCTTTCCTTCCTTCCTTCTCTCCCTTCCTTCCTTCCTTCCTTCCTTCCTTCCTTCCTTCCTTCCTTCCTTCCTCTCTGTGTATGATTTGTGATTTCGTTCGTTAATTTCGTAATTCGTTATTGATTCGTATTTAAATTAGCTTACGATCCAGACCAGACATCCTCAAACTAAAGCCCAAGGGCTGGATACGGCCCTCCAAGGTTATTTACCTGGCCCTTGCTCAGGGTCAACCTAAATCATAAATGACTTGAAAGCACACAACAACAACAACAACAACAACAACCCTATCTAATCAGCCAAAAGCAGTCCCACACTTCCCACTGAAACACTAATAAGTTTATATTTTTAAATTGTTCTTCATTTTAATTATTGACATGTGCCTTTCACCTCAAGAACAGACAAGCATCCCGAGCTCTGAGGATTATTACCTGGGAAGGAATCCCACTGGAGCATTGCAGCGCACCCAAATCCCTGGGAGGAGTCACTCTGGACCGTGCCCTGACCTACAAGAAGGACTGCGTAAATATCAAGCAAAAAGTGGGTGCTAGAAACAATATCATACAAAAGCTGACTGGCACAACCTGGGGGTCACAACTAGACACAGTGAAGACATCTGCCCTTGCGCTATGCTACTCTGCTGCTGAGTACGCATGCCCAGCGTGGAACACATCTCACCACGCTCAAACAGTGGATGTGGCTCTTAATGAGACATGCCGCATTATCACGGGGTGTCTCATGAGGAACAACAAAGGAAAAGGATATACTTATGTCACCTACCGAAGAATCCTCCTTCGAAGGGTTTTCTGAGAGCGAAGGGTCAATGAGTGAGGGAGAGGAAGGAGATACAGTGGATGTGAATAGGGGAACTAAGAGAGTTACTCGGGAGCAGGAATCGGATGAGGAGCGACAAAGGAAGAAGATCCGGGATATACTTACTGCTCCCACAGATGAAGAACCATTCATGGGTTTCTCTGGGAGTGATGGGTCTGGGAGTGATGGGGATGGCACACTGGATTGAACTAAGGTACAAGAGGTTCGAGATGTATGTAATCAGTCAACGTCTAGTGACAAGTTTGTGGGGTTTTCTGGTGATGGGGATTGGCAATCGGGAGATACTGCTGAGTCTTGGGGAGATCTAAGTGTTGACAGAAGATGGAGGAGTTGGAGGGATGGGCGTCGGGAGTTCAGGTGTGGAGTCAAGGACAGCTGTAAGAGATGATGGCAGGGCGGAGGTCAGCTCATCTTCGGGTGATGAGGTGTAAGATAAAAGTAGGCTTTGAAATGGAGAATCTTTGCAGAAGGCAAAGTGTTGGTTTCATGCCTTGGGTTTTGTCGCTGCCGTTTTCGTGTTGGGTTTGGGTCCTGGATCTACAGGTTGCTTCTTTCGTTCGTGTGTGTAACAACTCGGCTTGGATTCTCATGAGTGCGGATTTCCCCTTCTTTGACTTTGGACTGGTTTTGACTACAATGCTGCCTACGTGGACTTTGGAACTTCGGACTTGGCTTACTTCGATCTCGGACTTCGTTTGACTACGTCTTCTCCTTTGCGGTTCTTTGTTTGTTCATCCTTTACTTGCTGTGTTATTTTGAGTGACTTTCGAAGCACTTCAGTTTAATCCGGATCTTTTCTCCAGATAATCCGGATTATTGCTTCGGTTTGCTTTTTGAACTAGAACTTGTTGCTACTTTTGAGTTTTGACCAGGGACACTGAAGTAAGTGTCTCCGAGTCCCTTTTTGCTTTGTGTTAATAAACTCTGCTTTTGGACATACACTTGAGTCTGGCTCTTTAAGGCGCCTGGGTTCCGACATTTATATTACATGTAATATTACTAATATTACAATATAATGGTATAGTGCAATATAGTAATATATAATCTGATCTCTTTCTTCGATAGAGCTACAAGCTGGGTAGATGCAGGGAATGCCGTGGATGTGGCGTACCTGGATTTCAGGAAGGCCTTCTTTGACAAGGTCCCCCATGACCTTCTGGCAAGGAAACTAGTCCAATGTGGGCTAGGCAAAACTACGGTGAGGTGGATCTGGAATTGGTTAAGTGGACGAACACAGAGAGTGCTCACTAATGCTTCCTCTTCATCTTGGAAAGAAGTGACAAGTGGAGTGCCACACGCAGGGTTCTGTCCTGGGCCCGGTCCTGTTCAACATCTTTATTAATGACTTAGATGAAGGGCTAGAAGGCAGGATCATCAAGTTTGCAGACGACACCAAATTGGGAGGGAAAGCCAAGACTCCAGAGGACAGGAGCAGGATTCAAAATGATCTTGACAGATTAGAGAGATGAAGGGCCAAAACTAACAAAATGAAGTTCAACAGTGACAAATGCAAGATACTCCACTTTGGCAGAAAAAATGAAATGCAAAGATACAGAATGGGTGACACCTGGCTCGAGAGCAGTACGTGTGAAAAAGATCTTGGAGTCCTCGTGGACAACAAGTTAAACATGAGCCAACAATGTGATGTGGCAGCAAAAAAAGCCAGTGGGATTTTGGCCTGCATCAATAGGAGCATAGTGTCTAGATCTAAGGAAGTAATGCTACCCCTCTATTCCGCTTTGGTTAGACCACACCTGGAATATTGTGTCCAATTCTGGGCACCACAATTCAAGAGAGATATTGACAAGCTGGAATGTGTCCAGAGGAGGGCGACTCAAAGGATCAAGGGTCTGGAGAACAAGCCCTATGAGGAGCGGCTTAGGGAACTGGGCATGTTTAGCCTGAAGAAGAGAAGGCTGAGAGGAGATATGATGAGGGCCATGTATAAATATGTGAGAGGAAGCCACAAGGAGGAGGGTGCAGATCAAGGGTCTGGAGAACAAGCCCTATGAGGAGCGGCTTAAGGAGCTGGGCATGTTTAGCCTGAAGAAGAGAAGGCTGAGAGGAGATATGGTAGCCATGTATAAATATGTGAGAGGAAGCCACAGGGAGGAGGGAGCAAGCTTCCTTTCTGCTTCCCTGGAGACTAGGACGCAATGGAACAATGGTTTCAAACTACAAGAGAGGAGATTCCATCTGAACATGAGGAAGAACTTCCTGACTGTGAGAGCCGTTCAGCAGTGGAACTCTCTGCCCCGGAGTGTGGTGGAGGCTCCTTCTTTGGAAGCTTTTAAGCAGAGGCTGGATGGCCATCTGTCAGGGATGATTTGAATGCAATATTCCTGCTTCTTGGCAGAATGGGGTTGGACTGGATGATGGCCCAGGAGATGTCTCTTCCAACTCTTTGATTCTAGGATTCTATGATAATATTGATATTGTACTATGCTGACAATATAATATATTGTATGTATATTTAACTTGTAAGCTGCTCTGTGTCCCCTTCGGGGTGAGAAGGGCAGCATAGAAATGTCGTAAATAAATAAATAATAACAAAGCATGCCACTCCACTGTTCCAGGAATATATGAATCTTGCTAAACCTGCCACTATGACTCCCATTTGGGAGAAAAGTGGGATAGAAGTCAAACAAATAAACAAAATGTATGTTTTCTAGTGTGCTAGGCTCTACATAAAACATGGCTGCAAGAAGCCTGCCAGATCAAAGGAAGGATTAACCTCTCCGTAAGTGGTTCTTTCAAGAGAGCCCTGTTATCCTCTTAGCCACACATTCTCTGGGCCGCGTTCTGTTTGCTTGGTTCTCCAACATGGCCAAGGTCATCCGAATCAAGTAGAATATTAACTTGCATTCCAAACAAAGACAGAGGTTTCACTCCCTGGCAGGGTGGATTCCCTTCCTGCAGGGCCTCCACGTGGGAATTTATTAGGACCATGACCTGAAAGCTCGGAAAGTTCGGTGAATGGGTGGACATTTCTCTACTTCTGCTTCTGACATGAGACCTCACAGAATTCTACCTTGGCCGAGGTTAAACAGACCACCTGCCCAATAGACCAATGCTTTCCCTTTAGTCAGCCAACACATCTCACCACACTAAAACAGTGGATGTGGTATCCCTGAGCTCTGAGGATTATTACCTGGGAAGGAATCCCACTGGAGCATTGCAGCACACCCAAATACCAGGGAGGAGTCACCCTGGCCCGAGCTCTGACCAAAGCGGAATAGAGCATGGGGAGCATGACTTCCCTAGATCTAGACACTAGGCTCCTATGCTCCTAGCCATGTATAAATACATGAGAGGAAGCCACAGGGAGGAGGGAGCAAGCTTGTTTTCTGCTTCCTTGCAGACTAGGACGTGAAACAATGGCTTCAAACTACAAGAAAGGAGATTCCATCTGAACATGAGGAAGAACTTCCTGAGTGTGAGAGCCGTTCAGCAGTGGAACTCTCTGCCCCAGAGGGAGTGTGGTGGAGGCTCCTTCTTTGGAAGCTTCTAAGCAGAGGCCGGATGGCCATCTGTCAGGGGTGCTTTGAATGCAATATTCCTGCTTCTTGGCAGAATGGGGTTAGATCTTTTTCACACGTGCTACTCTCGAGCCAGGCCTCATCGTCCCCCATTCTGTCTCTTTGCATTTCGTTTTTTCTGCCTAAGTGGTCTCTTGCCTTTGTCCCTGTTGAACTTCATTTTGTTAGTTTTGGCCCATCATCTCTAACCTGTCAAGATCCCTTTGACTCCTGCTCCTGTCCTCTAGAGTCTTGTCTCTCCCTCCCAATTTGGTGTCATCTGCAAACGTGATGATCCTGCCTTCTCGTCCTTCATCTAAGAAGTCATGAATGAAGATCCTGATCAGGACCAGGCCCAGGATGGAACCCTGCTTGTGGCACTCCACTTGTCACTTCTTTCCAGGATGAAGAAGAAGCATTGGTGAGAATCACCCTCTGGGTTCGTCCATTTAGCCAATTACTGATCCACCTCACCGTAGTTTTGTCTCTCCCACATTGGACCCTGCGGCACTCCACTTGTCACTCGTCACTCGATCGCATGGCTTGGCTTGGTTGCCCACTCTAGACCCAGACAGCTAGTTTCACAGTAACCTGGAATCTCTTGAGTGGGCCAAGAAGAAAGCATCCCCTCCCAAGCTAAGGAATCCTGGCCTCAGGCAACACTTTTCCAGGCACCGTGAGACTCGGGCTGTTAATGTGTGTCGCTTTCCCCCAGGCAAGAAAACCCAGCCTCTTTTTCCCCCTTGCAGACTGGTGTTGCTTCTATACAAACCCTATCTTCATTTCCTGTCCTTTGTAATTGCAGCTCCAAGACTGAAACACAGTCAATTACCAGGGAATGCCTGGGAAAGATAGCTCGCGGGGGCTGAATGTGAGCCCTCTCTGTGATTACTGAGTCATAAATAAACTGTTTTGCAAGCGCTCTCCATTCCTCTGGAGGGGCATGCGTGCTTCTTTCTCCTTCCCTCCCCCTCGCCTCCTGCTTTGCCACCACCAACTATTTCAATTCGGAACAGCAAGCACAAAACCAGGTTCAGTATGTAGAAAGAGGGAGGAAGGTGTTGGGGAGGAGAACCCGACACCCGGGCAAAGGCCTGCCAGGCAAACACACTTCAGTGAGTCGCCCGAGGCACGTACACACCTACGAGACTGTCACAACTCAGGATAGATACCCCAAAAGCCGAGGCAATTCCAGAGAAGTTAACAGGGTGTAAGCAAAGTTGCACTGATAAAGGATTGACTGCAATCAGATCGTTAAATAAGCTTTCCTAGCATGAAAGCATTACGTTGACTTCGAACTTCGAGACTGTCGCAACTCAGGATAGATTCCCCAAAAGCCGAGGCAATTCCAGAGAAGTTAACAGGGTGTAAGCAAAGTTGCACTGACAAAGGATTGACTGCAATCAGATCGTTAAATAAGCTTTCCTAGCATGAAAGCATTACGTTGACTTCGAACTTCGAGACTGTCGCAACTCAGGATAGATTCCCCAAAAGCCGAGGCAATTCCAGAGAAGTTAACAGGGTGTAAGCAAAGTTGCACTGATAAAGGATTGACTGCAATCAGATCGTTAAATAAGCTTTCCTAGCATGAAAGCATTACATTGACTTCGAACTTCGAGACTGTCGCAACTCAGGATAGATTCCCCAAAAGCCGAGGCAATTCCAGAGAAGTTAACAGGGTGTAAGCAAAGTTGCACTGATAAAGGATTGACTGCAATCAGATCGTTAAATAAGCTTTCCTAGCATGAAAGCATTACGTTGACTTCGAACTTCGAGACTGTCGCAACTCAGGATAGATTCACCTTGCTCAGAACAACACCACCACACACCAAGGCTGTAGGTTTTGTAGTTTATTGAAGAAAAATCAAAAACATAGAAATAAGTTTGCAAAAGTTCAATAGCCCAAAACAGAATCTTAAATGCAAAGGCAAAGTTTCCAAGGTCCAAAGGCAAATAACCCACAAGCATGGGTCAAACAAGAATCCATGGCAGCATGACAAGTCCCCAGAAACCAAGATCAAAACCAAAGTCCCAAAGAGCCAAAAGCTTTCCCCAAAAGCCGAGGCAATTCCAAAGAAGTTAACAGGGTATAAGCAAAGTTGCACTGACAAAGGATTGACTGCAATCAAATTGTTAAATAAGCTTTCCTAGCATGAAAGCATTACGTTGACCTTGAACTTCGAGACTGTCGCAACTCAGGATAGATTCACCTTGCTCAGAACACCACCACACACCAAGGCTGTGGGTTTTGTAGTTTATTGAAGAAAAAGCAAAATCAAAAACATAGAAATAAGGTTGCAAAAGTTCAATAGCCCAAAACAGGCAGAGTTTCCAAGGTCCAAAGGCAAATAACATGAAGTATAATCCACAAGCATGGGTCAAACAAGAATCCCTGGCAACATGACAAAGTCCCCAGAAACCAAGATCACAACCAAAGTCCCAGAGCCAAACGCTGTCCCCCAAAAGCCGAGGTAATTCCAGAGAAGTTAACAGGGTGTAAGCAAAGTTGCACTGACAAAGGATTGATGCAATCAGATCATTAAATAAGCTTTCCTAGCATGAAAGCATTACGTTGACCTCCAACTTCCCGTTTTTTAGTAAGCCGAGCACTTTGGCATACCCTTAATTGCAAACGGTCCTTCCTAACTAAATCCCCATCACCTTCAAGGCCAAATAACTCATGATCCGGGGACTGGCCAGCCTGGGAATCGACAGGCACTGAGCTCACAGATGGAGCGGTTGACTCCTCCACCTGCAGCTGTGAAGTCTCTCCAAAATCATGACCATCTTCTAAAACAACATTCCTTTCCCTGGGAAACTGAAACGCTGTCCCGTCTTCAGTATCAACACTGTCTGCCTCAACAACAGGGACATATTCAGAAATCTGTAACCCACCATCCTCCTCGCCCTGAGGAAACTCAGACTCAGAAAGCTCAGGCTCAGACTGAGCCACAACAGAGTCTGCCCTGGGCACTAACGTCTGTGGCTTCCTCCAGAAACCAAGATCAAAACAAAAGTCCCAATGGGGCAAAAGCTTTCCCCAAAAGCCGAGGCAATTCCAGAGAAGTTAACAGGGTGTAAGCAAAGTTGCACTGACAAAGGATTGACTGCAATCAGATCATTAAATAAGCTTTCCTAGCATGAAAGCATTACGTTGACCTCAGACTTCCCGTTTGTTAGCAAGAAATCTGTAACCCATCCTCCTCCTCACCCTGAGGAAACTCAGGCTCAGAAAGCTCAGGCTCAGACTGAGCCACAACAGAGTCTGCCCTGGGCACTAACCTCTGTGGCTTCCTCCAGAAACCAAGATCACAAACAAAGTCCGATAGAGCCAAAAGCTTTCCCCAAAAGCCGAGGCAATTCCAGAGAAGTTAACAGCGTGTAAGCAAAGTTGCACTGACAAAGGATTGACTGCAATCAGATCGTTAAATAAGCTTTCCTAGCATGAAAGCATTATGTTGACCTGGAACTTCCCGTTTGTTAGCAAGAAATCTGTAACCCATCATCCTCCTCACCCTGAGGAAACTGAGCCACAAGAGAGTCTGCCCTGGGCACCACTAACCTCTGTGGCTTCCTCCAGGCCTTTCCTCAGTTTCTGGAGCTCCTGGTCATGCTGTTCCTTGAGCTGGTCCATCTCTCGGTCGTGAGTGGACACTTCCTCCTTCAGGGCTCCTTTCAAGGCGGTCAGTTCGCGCTCTCGCTTCCTCAGAACTTCCTCCTGCTGCTCTTTGGCCACCAGCATGGCCTGGAGGTCCTGCTTCAGCTGCATCAGTTCCTGGAGAGGTTTGAGAAAAGGAAAACAGCACAACATCCATCTGAGGCTTCCTAGAATCCAAGAGTTGGAAGAGACCTCATGGACCATCATCCAGTCCAACCCCATTCTGCCAAGAAGCAGGAATATTGCATTCAAATCACCCCTGACAGATGGCCATTCAGCCTCTGTTTCAAAGCTTCCAAAGAAGGAGCCTCCACCACACTCTGGGGCAGAGAGTTCCACTGCTGAACGGCTCTCATAGTCAGGAAGTTCTTCCTCACTTTCAGATGAAATCTCCTTTCTTGTACTTTGAAGCCATTGTTACATTGTGAAACCATGAAAATGAACAAAATCTGACTACCAATATTAAAAAACTCTAAAATTACAACAGCGAAACAACACAGAGGAAACAAACAAGGACATCTAATCACCTCTCAACAAAAGATTCCCCCTGGCACGGTCAGGCCATTATATGCTAATCAAGGTGGTCAGTTGAAACATTCCCACTTAGCTCCAGCAGACAAGAGTCCTTTGTCCCATCCTGGTCATTCCACAGATATATAAACCCTTTTTCCTAGTTCAAACAGACCTCACTACCCTTTCTGCCAAGAAGCAGGAATATTGCATTCAAATCAATCAAATCATGGCCGGAATCACTGGGTTGTTGTAGGTTTTTTCGGGCTATATGGCCATGGTCTAGAAGCATTCTCTCCTGACGTTTCGCCTGCATCTATGGCAAGCATCCTCAGAGGTAGTGAGGTCTGTTGGAAGTAGGAAAAAAGGGTTTATATATCTGTGGAATGACCAGGGTGGGACAAAGGACTCTTGTCTGCTGGAGCTAGGGATGAATGTTTCAACTGACCACCTTGATTAGCATATAATGGCCTGGCAGTGCCTAGAGCAAACTTTTGTTGAGAGGTGATTATTATATTATTATTATTATTATTATTATTATTATTATTATTATTATTATGTGGCTTATTATTATGATTATGATTATGATTATATTATGATTATGATTATTATTATTAATAGTAGTAGTAGTAGTATGTGGCTCACCTCGATCAGGAGCTCCCTCTCGCCGTCTTCCGCATGCTTTGCACAATCAAGCTCATCGTGCATTTCGGAAAGCTGGTCCTGCAAGTCCCGGATTTCCGTCTGGTGTTGCTCCCTTTCCATTTTTACTTGGAAAAGCCTTGAAAGGAAGAAGGAAAACAGTCCATTTAAAGGCGTCCTGTTTGAGTCATGACCCAAGGGATGACCCATGGAGGGAGTCGGGACGAGAGCTTAGAACAAGGACTTCCTTGGACTGCATCTCCTAAAATCCCCAAACCAGAACGGTTCATAGAATCATAGGGTCGGAAGAGACCTCATGGGCCATCCAGTCCAATGGTGAGAGCTGAAGTCCAAAATACCCAGAGGGAAGGCCCAAGTTGGCCCATGCCTAACCTACAGGGACCATTCCGGAGGGAGAGCGTGTCCGAGCGGAAACTCACTCCTCCAGGTTCTGCCTGAGGTCCTTCTCGCTTTCCTCCAGCCGCCTTTGGAAGGTGTCCCTTTCCTCCAGGATTTCCTCCAGCTGCTGATGAAACTCTTGCAATTCTGCTTTTGCTGCATCTCGCTCATCGCAGAGGTTTTGCTGATTCTAAAAAAAAGAAACCAGGATATGGGGTTTGCCCAGGAAACAAAAACGAGGAGAAAAAAAGGAAAAGAAAGTGGACCAACATTTTGTAAACAAAGGAAGAAGCACTCGTGGGCAGAAAGGTCTCAGCGGTGGTCCGGGGAGCTTTTGCACAATTCAAACTGCGAAGTCTGACTTGGCCACGGTGGTCCACGCTCTGGTTACATCCCATATAGACTACTGCAACGCTCTCTACCTGGGGCTGCCCCTGAAGACTGTCCGGAAGCTGCAACTAGTCCAACGTGCGGCAGCCAGATTACTAACAGGAGCGGGGTACAGGAGCACACTACTCCTCTGTTGCGCCAGCTCCACTAGCTGCCAATCGGCTTCCAAGCACAATTCAAAATGCTGGTGTTGACCTATAAATCCCTAAAGGACTCCAGCCCAGTTTACCTGTCCGAACGGATTCTCCCCTACGAACCATCAAGGTTGTTAAGATCTTCTGGAGGGGCCCTGCTCTCGGTCCCACCACCTTCCCAATCGCGTCTGGTGGGGACGAGGGACAGGGCCTTCTCGGTGGTGGCTCCCCGGCTTTGCAACTCTCTCCCATTGGAGATTAGATCTGCCCCTTCCCTCCTGACTTTCAGAAAGGTTGTAAAGATCTTCTGGAGGGGCCCTGCTCTCAGTCCCACCACCTTCGCAATCACGTCTGGTGGGGCCAAGGGACAGGGCCTTCTCGGTGGTGGCCCCTCGGCTTTGGAACTCTCTCCCGATGGAGATTAAGGAAGTGGTCTGCAAACACTTAGAAACAAATGCGGTCATTGCTAAGAGTCAACATGGATTGATCAAAAACAAGTCATGCCGGACTCATCTGATCTCTTTTTTCGAGAGAGTTCCAAGCTGGGTAGATGCGGGGAATGATGCCGTGGATGGAGCGTGTCTGGATGTCAGGAAGGCCTTCTTGGACAAGGTCCCCCATGACCTTCTGGCAAGGAAACAAGTCCAAAGTGGGCGAGGCAAAACTACGGTGAGGTGGATCTGGAATTGGTTAAATGGACGAACCCAGAGGGTGATTCTCCCCAAGGCTTCCTCCTCTTCATCCTGGAAAGAAGGGATAAGTGGAGTGCCACAAGCAGGGTTCCGTCCGGGCCCGGTCCTGATCAGGATCTTCATTCATGACTTAGATGAAGGGCGAGAAAGCAGGATCATCAAGTTTGCAGACAGGACCAAATGGGGAGGGAGAGCCAAGACTCCAGAGGACAGGAGCAGGACTCAAAGGGATCTTGACAGACTAGAGAGATGATGGGCCAAAACTAACAAAATGAAGTTCAAGGGGACAAATGCAAGAGACTCCACTTTGGCAGAAAAAAACGAAATGCAAAGAGACAGAATGGGGGACGATGAGGCCTGGCTCAAGAGCAGTACGAGTGGAAAAGATCTTGGAGTCCTTGCTGGAAGAGACCCCTGGCAGATGGCCATCCAACCTCTGTTTCAAAGCTTCCAAAGAAGGAGCCTCCACCACACTCCGGGGCAGAGAGTTCCACTGCTGAACGGCTCTCACAGTCAGGAAGTTCTTCCTCATGTTCAGATGGAATCTCCTCTCTTGTAGTTTGAAGCCATGGCTCCATTGCATCCTAGTCTCCAAGGAAGCAGAAAGAAAGCTTGCTCCTTCCTCCTCCCTGTGGCTTCCTCTCACATATTCATACATGGCTATCATATCTCCTCTCATCCTTCTCTTCTTCAGGCTAAACATGCCCAGCTCCTTAAGCCGCTCCTCATAGGGCTTGTTCTCCAGACCCTTGATCAGTTTAGTCGCCCTCCTCTGGACACATTCCAGCTTAGAGTCAATATCTCTCTTCAACTGTGTTGCCCAGAATTGGACACAATATTCCAGGTGTGGTCTAACCAAAGCGGAATAGAGCATGGGGAGCAGGACTTCCCTGGATCTAGACACGAGGCTCCTCTTGATGCAGGACAAAATCCCATTGGCTTTTTTTGCCGCCACATCACATTCCTGGCTCATGTTCAACTTCATGTCCACGAGGACTCCAAGATCTTTTCCACACGTACTGCTCTCGAGCCAGGCCTCATCGTCCCCCATTCTGTCTCTTTGCATTTCGTTTTTTCTGCCAAAGTGGAGTCTCTTGCATTTGTCCCTGTTGAACTTCATTTTGTTACTTTTGGCCATTCATCTCTCTAGTCTGTCAAGATCCCTTTGAGTCCTGCTCCTGTCCTCTGGAGTCTTGGCTCTCCCTCCCAATTTGGTCCCGTCTGCAAACTTGATGATCCTGCCTTCTTGCCCTTCATCTAAGTAATGAATGAAGATCCTGAGCAGGACCGGGCCCAGGACGGAACCCTTCTGATGGCACTCCACTTGTCACTTCTTTCCAAGATGAAGACGAAGCCTTGGGGAGAATCACCCTCTGGGTTCGTCTATTTAACCAATTCCAGATCCACCTCACCGTAGTTTTGTCTCGCCCACTTTGGACTCGTTTCCTTGCCAGAAGGTCGTGGAGGACCTTGTCAAACAAGGCCTTCCTGAAATCCAGACACACTCCATCCACGAATATCCTTAGGAAGGGCGTTCCACAGCCGAGGGGCCACCACTGAGAAGGCCCTATTTCTCGTCCCCGCCAAATGTATTTGTGACGCAGGCGGGATCGAGAGCAGAGCCTCCCCAGATGATCTTAACATCCTAGATGGTTCATAGAAGGAGATGTGACCATGATTCTTGAATATGAAGCATTTGGGCTGTTTTTGAACATGGGTGGCATCATTGGGGTGGTGGCCCTACCCTGACTTCCAGGTCCAGCTTCCTCCGCAGCTCAGACACCTCTTTCTCCAGCTCTTCCTTCCGTTCCACCAAGGTCTTGACTTCAGCCGAAGGATCAGAAGTCTGCAAGGAAAAAGAAACTTGGGTTTGTTCTAAGCATCTTAATATGCCTCACTTTGCGTAATATGCCTCACTTTTCGTCGAGAGCACATTCTAGCAGAAGGCACTCCTCTTATTGACTCTGGGCGCAAGCCAACGCTTCATAATAAGGCCAGAGGCCTCAATGAGGGACTTGGTTGCATGCCTTCCCAGGAAGCCGGGAAGTAAGGGAGATGCTCTTCTCCTTTTGCATTTTGTGTGTGTGTGGGGTGTGTGTGTGTGGTAATTAATACATATTTTACCTGGGTGTTGCCAGCTGCTCTGGACTTCAGAGTCTGGATCTTCTCAAAGACCAAGTTGACCTTCCTCTTGGTGGCATCGTCATTTTCGCCACTCCTGAAACATAAGCAAACGTTAACCCCGGAAATGGAGACCACAGTCAAGACATCAGAAGAAGGCCAGGGCTTGGAATCATAGTTATGAAGGAACTAGAGAAAATCCTCAATTATTATTATTATTATTACTATTATTATTATTATTATTATTATTATTATTATTATTATTTCGTATCAAAAGCATTGCATAAATTAGTATAAAACTGAACATGAGGAAGAACTTCCTGACTGTGAGAGCCGTTCAGAAGTGGAACTCTCTGCCCTGAAGTGTGGTGGAGGCTCCTTCTTTGGAGGCTTTGAAACAGAGGCTGGACGGCCATCTGTCAGGGGTGATTTGAATGCAATATCCCTGCTTCATGGCGGAATGGGGTTGGACTGGATGGCCCAGGAGGTCTCTTCCAACTCTAGGATTCTAGGATTCTATAACTTCCTGACTGTGAGAGCTGTTCAGCAGTGGAACTCTCTGCCCCGGAGTGTGGTGGAGGCTCCTTCTTTGGAAGCTTTGAAACAGAGGCTGGATGGCCATCTGTCAGGGGTGATTTGAATGCAATATTCCTGCTTCTTGGCAGAATGGGGTTGGACTGGATGGCCCAACTCTTTGATTCTATGATTCTTCCAACTCTTTGATTCTATGATTCTATGCAAGGGTCTGAAGTAGTCATGTGCTGGCACGGCTGTGCCAGGAGATTTGAATTTCTTTGTCTTGCACTATTAGTTTGCATGAATCCATTTGGGCCATGCATTTTGCAATTGGGTAGCTTTCCTCAGGTTGCAATCACTGGGCCAACAACCTATCAATCATCATCAGAGCCTTTAGATCCGCCCCTTTCCCCGGTTTTGGAGGGAAAAGGGGACTTTTAGTTCAGTCTCACAGTCTGGAGCCTTAGTTCAGTCTCACAGTCTGGAGCCTTACGTGTGGGCTTTTCTCTGTCCCATCTGCAAAAAGCATCACTTCTTACAGCTTTGCTGGGGAAAATAGGAAAGGTCTCACAGCTTTTGCTGGGGGAAAGGGAAAACCTCTACAGCTTTTGCTGGGGAGTAAAGTTACAGTTCCACAGCCTTTGCTGGAGGAATATAGCCAGCCTTTGCTGGGGCAAAAGAAATAGTTCCTACAGCCTTCATGGAGAAACTGAAGGACACCAGCTTGGCAGATCTGCAGCAACCATTGCCTGGTAAGGGACCACTCGGGCTATCCATAACGCATCTTGGAGCCGGGAGAGTTGGGGCCTCACACCGGCTGGGTATAGAAAGATTGCCCAAGGAAGGGTCGGATAGGAAGATAGGAACAGTTAATCAAGCAGTTGCCTGTCCCTCGTTGGCAGATCGAGAAAGCTACCAGTTTTTCAAGGTTATATGGCATTTAATTATTTGTTTGAAGATTTAAGCCTTAATAAAGAACTTTGTTGAACCTATTTTGAGCCTCTCTACAGAACTTTATGTTGGGAAACCTATGAGATCCTTTAGCTGAGGCACCCTGGCGTCCCGGTGGGCATACAGAAAGCACATCCTGTAAACAGACATTGTCAAAGGCCCAGCGCGCGACAGCACAAGTCATGTTTTCAGCCATTCCCACAAGCCCATGCTCACGCAAGCCCACTAACCCCTCCTTGAGATAGTTGTAGAGAATCTGCTTTGCAGTTTCCTCGTTGGTTTGCTGAGCCAGTTCCTGTTGGCCTTTCAGCAAGTCTGGTGTCACCTGGAAAACACAAAAGTGAGCATTGATCATGTGCCTGCCTTTCAAGGGAACTCTGTGCTGCAAAATAATAATATAATAATAATAACATTTTATTTATACCCCGCTACCATCTCCCCAAGGGACTCGGTGCGTTTTCAAGCTCCTCCAAAAGACTGCCAAAGTTGGGGCATGCCTGATGTCCTTAGGAAGTGAGTTCCAGAGACGAGGGGCCACCACCAAGAAGGCCCTCTCTCTCGTCCCCGCTTGCAATGCAGGTGGGAGCACGAGTAGGGCCTCTCCACATGATCGGAGAGATTGTGTGAGTTCGTACACAGAAATGCGGTCACGAGGATGATCGGCTGGAGCCCTCTTTCCACCCCTGGTCCCACCCCCCCCCCCCCCCCCCCATGATTTGCGGTCAAAATCAGTATCCACACACACAGGCACAATTGGCCATTCCGTTCCTATTACGAGAGTTTGCAGATCTTGACGACAGCCCGGAAATTCCAATTGGTCCAGCGGGCAGCAGACTCCTTCAACCAGAGAAGTCAGCCATAGCAGAGCACCTGATGAACCCACCTGGACACAGCATATTATTTGAGAACACAGAAATGCTGTACCACGCTCACAACCACCGTGTCAGGCTACACAGAGAAGCCATTGAAATTCACAAGAAGCAGGTGGACAATGTCAATAGAAAGGAGGAAACCATGAAAATGAACACAATCTGGCTCCCAGTATTTAAAAACTCTAAAATTACAACAGCAAAACAACAGAGAGGAAACAAACAAGGACATCTAATCACCTCTCAACAAAAGATTGCTCTAGGCACTGTCAGGCCATTATATGCTAATCAAGGTGGTCAGTTGAAACATTCACCCCCTAGCTCCAGCAGACAAGAGTCCTTTGTCCCACCCTGGTCATTCCACAGATATATAAACCCTTTTTCCTAGTTCCAACAGACCTCACGACCTCTGAGGATGCTTGCCATAGATGCTGGCGAAACGTCAGGAGAGAATGCCTCTAGACCAGTGATGGACAACCTTTTGAGCTTAGTGTGTCAAAATTTGCCAAAAACCTGAGCATTACTTGGGTGAGGTGTCAACTTTGAGAAAAAAAACCCATAATTTTGCAATATTTATAGTTTAAATAAGAAAAATGTATAATCCATGCTGAGTTATGGAGCGAACAATGCTCAAACGTGCAGGTGTTAAATTTGTAGAGCCTTTTACAAATTTAAGGATGGAATTAGATTGGCTCTTATAAGGTGTATTTCTCTGTATGTAGCCGCATGTGTCTGCGTATCATCAAAAATATACATGCGTGTCAGTGCTGACACGCCTGTCATACATTCACCATCACGGCTCTAGACCATGGCCGTATAGACCGAAAAAACCTACAACAACCCAGTGATTCCGGCCATGAAAGCCTTCGACAATACATTATTATTATTATTATTATTATTATTATTATTACTATTATTATTATTATTATTTGTTGCAACCCAGAGCAGGAAACGAGACCCTAAGACAACAATCCGCCACACTTCACTGTGTGGAAAATCAATCCCTTTTTATTGATGAAAAATGGTTACAAAATAGAGGAAAATGCAAAGTCAAAAAGCCACAGTAAAAATCAGCAATCAGAAATATCCATTAACTAGATCAAAAACCAAAAGCAACACTGTAAAATCCTGGAACCTGTTAGCAATCCACTAACCGTGCTTGGAGCACTAGAAGCCTCTTGGGATGAAGGCCACGGGAAACGGGAGATCTGCCAAGGTAATGCCTCAGTCTAAACGATGCCTGATCTAAAGAGTCAACCCGGCGAGAGGCACTTAAAGCCGAGGAAACTGTTTCGTGACACGCCTCCAGGCTTTGAAGCCCTTGTTTCTTTTTCTTTCAATCTGGCTGACCTTCGCAGACTCTGTTTTGCTAAATCTGTCCTCTTCTATCCTCATTAAGGATCCCAGATGTTAGCTTCTCTGGAGAGCTATCACCGCTTGGCTCTGAAACATTCTCATGAGAATGTGTACCTTCACTTTCCAAGCTTGCAGGAGTTTCTTCTACACTGACCTCAGAATCAACATTATCATTAGCATCGGGAAATAGAATCAGAGAATCAGGTTCAGGTTCACACCCAGGCTGAACTCCAACATTATTATTATCTTTGGAAATGCAAATATATCCCACACTTGCAAAGTTACCTGAGCATTTGAAGCTGGAGTGAACGTTTTCACAGAAATCCTCTGCGTTGCAATACGGTTTGGGATCAAGAGTGTGGATGTCACCAGTTTGTTTTCACTTTTCTTTTTCTGGACTGGAAGTGTGGATGACTTAAAAAACAAACTCTCCTCAGGTCTTTTTTTAACGTCCTTACGATACTGCAAGGAATTAAAATGGCTGCTGGAGAAGTCCCTCCCAATGGTGGTGGCTGCTGTTGCTGCCACTTGAAGCTTCCCCGCTGAGCGAGGGGCAGCCTGTTGCGTGGGAGGGACTGCCTTCTGCCCTGGCGGCGGCGGTCCTGGAAGGCACACTTGGGCAGGTTGCACAGCCATTTCGGTGGATGCATCCAATCCCTCCGAACCATCAGAATTCAGCTGAAGGCCACCAGATAAGGCACTGTCGACGCTCCTTGACCGCTTGCGGTCGTCCGGGTGGATCCGATTCCGCATTCCCAGGCGGCCTCTTCTGTGCGGACCAACTTTCCGGTCAAACTTTTCAATCAGCTGATTGACCGCGGGAATGGAACCCGTGTCAATATCACGGCCGGTCCCGGGCAAAAAGGGGATGTACCTTCTGTTTTCGTGCCGGTTGACGTTGTCGGCGTAGATGGCATATTCCTGGTCATCGAGGAAGAACTTATACAAGGAAGCCGCCGACGTCGGGGTGGCCGAGGAAGAAGAGGAGTGCCGTGAACCATTCAGGACAGATCCTGCGGAATCTTGCCTGCGGAAGGGGAGGAGGTCCGGCCGACATTTCTTGGCTTCCGGGAAGGTGGGTGGGCTCACGGCGGAGGGAGATCCACTATCAGGCGAAAAGGATTCCTGCGCCCCATTAAGACCGTCCACCACTTCCTCCTGGCTCCAGTCTTCCTCCCCTGGGGCCGGCTTGGTCAAGTCCACCGTTTTGGGCTTCAGTTTGGCCAGTTCTGCAAACTGCAGCGGCGATCGGCAAGGATTCGCATCTGGATTCTCCTCCTCTGCTGGAGATCCAGCCCTTCTGGATACGGATAACTGAAAACCTTCCAGATTCAGGATATTTTTTTCAGGATCGTAAGGCTGGAGGAGCTCCGGGTGCCTTTGGAAATTCAAAAGGCTGGACGATTTGAGGAGCCCGGACTTGGAATGCAAGTGACTGTTTTCTCCCTCGTCCAGGCTGGTCCGCTTCAGCGTGCTTTTAAAGATCCCCGTTGGGGCATTCCCACAAAAGAGCCGGTTCCCCACAGTCTTCTGCTCAGGCTCCGGACCACAACCAGAGTCCGCCAGAGGTCTCTGAGGGGCTGCTTCCTGGCCATTTTCTGTCCCGGCGTAGTTTTCAGAGAGGCACCCTTCCGTATTGTTGAGCACAATGTATGGATGGCCATCTATCCCTTGGACGCGGATGCTGACCCCATAGGACCCAGCCTTTGCGTTTGGCGTGTTCTTGGCCTTTGAGCCTTCGTCGTTTGCAAGCTTCAGGTGGATCCCGTTGTCATACTCCCGCTCCACAGGGTTGAAGTAGGACTCCATCCTTCACATGGGTTGACGCTCTGCAAGTCAGGAGACAGAAAGAGTCATAAACCTTTATTTATCCATCCATCTAATCACCTCTCAACAAAAGATTGCTCCAGGCACTGCCAGACAATCAATAATGCGGCTTACATGAGGCCGAGCCCAAACAGAACAATACAAGCAATTAAAAAACAAACAAACATGACTTCCCTAGATCTAGACACTAGGCTCCTCTTAATGCATGCCACAATCCCATTGGCTTTTTTTGCCGCCGCATCACATTCCTGGCTCATGTTTAACTTGTTGTCCACGAGGACTCCAAGATCTTTTCCACATGCTCTGCTCTCGGGCCACGCATCACCAATTCTGTATCTTTGCATTTCATTTTTTCCTGCCTAAGTGGAGTCTCTTGCATTTGTCACTGTTGAACTTCGTTTTGTTAGTTTTGGCCATTCATCTCTCTCATCTGTTCAGATAATTTTCAAGTGGCCAAAGAGAGAAAACATGTCGAGAGTGGCAAGGAGGAGCATAGAGGTAGTGTTCCACCAGAACGGCCCAGCCATTGGTCAGAATGCAGAGACAGCCCACTCTGAAGGGAAACTTCAAGGATGAAGACTGTCTTCAAGCCAGGTGCTTGGAGCCAGGTGCTCTCCCCACGGTTTCCTGCCCTCCAACCGTCCTCCACAAGGAAGCACGAGCACCTCACTTCCTGTCCCACTTCCGGCAGGAAATCCTTCCCTATTTCTGCTAATGCCTTTGGAAGCCCTGTGTGATAAACATCAGCTCAGGGGTCTACAAAACAGTTAACTTGACATCGCCTTTCCTGTTCTGATAGCTCTTGGGTTAAGGCCAGGAAACTTTCTTTAGCACCTGGCATGTTGGCATGTTGGTTCCTCACCAAACACCTGTCTGATTCCACAGCAAGCTGGCTTTAGGAAAGACAAAAGCTGCACATCGCAAGTGCTGAACCTGACTCGGCACATAGAAGATGGCTTTCAAAGGCAGCAGATCACCGGAGCTGTCTTCATAGACCTGTCAGCGGCTTATGATACTGTGAACCATCGCTGCCTCCTCCTGAGAAAAATGTATAGTATCACAAAGGACGACCACCTCACCCGCCTCATAGGAAACCTGCTACAAAACAGGAGCTTTTTGGTTGAGTTCCAGGGCCAGAGAAGCAGATGGCGGAAACAGAAGAACGGCCTGCCTCAGGGGAGCGTGCTTGCTCCATCCATGTTCAACATCTACACAAATGACCAGCCACGGCCAGAAGGGACAGAGAGCTTCATCTATGCTGATGATCGTGCCATCACCGCTCAAGCAGGGAGCTTCGAGATGGTTGAACAGAAGCTTTCCAAAGCTCTAGGTGCGCTTACTGCCTATTACAGGGAAAACCAGCTGATCCCTAATCCATCTAAAACACAGACATGTGCCTTTCACCTTAAGAACAGACAAGCATCCTGAGCTCTGAGGATTATTACCTAGGAAGGAAGAAATCCCACTGGAGAATTGCAGCACACCCAAGTACCTTGGAGGAGTCACTCTGGACCGTGCTCTGACCTACAAGAAGCACTGCCTGAACATCAAGCAAAAAGTGAGTGCTAGAAACAATATTATACAAAAGCTGACTGGCACAACCTGGGGATCACAACCAGACACAGTGAAGCCTTTGCGCTATGCTACTCTGCTGCTGAGTACGCATGCCCAGTGTGGAACACATCTCACCACGCTCAAACAGTGGATGTGGCTCTTAATGAGGCATGCCGCATTATCACAGGGTGTCTGCGCCCTACACCACTGGAGAAATTACACTGCTTAGCCGGAATTGCACCACCTGACATCCGCCGGGAAGGAGCGGCCAATAGTGAAAGGACCAAGACAGAGACATCTCCAGGTCATCCCCTGTTTGGGTATCAGCCAGCACGTCAACGACTTAAATCAAGAAATAGTTTTCTTAGATCTACAGAGACACTCGATGAACACCTCAGCAAGCGAGAGTCCAAAAGTGGCAGGCTCAAACCCAGCACCTCAATCCTTGGGTGATACCAGATGAGAGACTCCCCCCTGGGCACACAGAAGGCTGGGCAACTTGGAAGGCGCTGAACCGAGCCCTGCCACATGCACCATGGAGGGCCTTCTTGCGGCAACACCAGAGGCAACTTGGAAGGCGCTGAACAGACTGCGCTCTGGCACCACAAGATGCAGAGCCAACCTCAAGAAATGGGGCCACAAAGTGGAATCCTCGACATGCGAGTGTGAAGAAGAAGAGCAAACCACTGACCACCTGCTGCAATGCACCCTGAGCCCGGCCACATGATGCACAAGGGAGGACCTTCTTGCGGCAACACCAGAGGCACTCCAAGGGGACAGAGACTGGTCAAAGGACATCTAATCATCTAGCAAACTCGCAAACTCAGTGTCTTTTGTATGTTTGTTTGTTCTGTCAAAAATGTAATACAACTGTTTAGTTGCCTGACACAATAAATAAACCCCAAACCTGCATTAGTTGTGGAACGAGTGGCAACCAGGCGTCCAGAACAATTGTCTCCATGGACAATGTAGCTCTGTGGTGGCAAGAGCAGCAATGCCTCACTTTTGGACAGATGGCCAATGGGTAGTTTGGGGATCCGAGTTGCACCCCTTTTGTTCACGTCAGGCTTCCGGCCTAACACTGAGGAGCCAGGGACACAGGCATCAGTCCGGGAGATGAGCTTTCTCTGAGCATAATGCACAGCCATGCTTGGAGGGCTCCATGCTGAGTTGCCCTGATATGGGTCATCGGTCCAGCTACACGCAGATTAGTTAGGAACACAGGCTGCTGCCTTGATAATGAAGGAGAGCCTTGGTGGCCCAGCCCAGAATGCTCCACTTGGACCAGCAGTCCTTGGCTCTCAGAGTTTCAGGCACGATTCCCTACTGTCCCTGTCTAGAGATCCCGGGTGCCTTTCCCTTCCTGGGTCTCCCATTCAAGTATTGAAAGGATCTTTGAGTGAAATTTGCAAATGTTTTTAAGAAACAAGATGTGACATGTAGAGATCGGAAGTTGTGTTGTGGTTAAGTTCAAAGGTTAAGCGCAGAGTCTGCCGGTACAAGAAGGTGCTTTCCATCAAAAGGTCACGGGAGAGGGGCTGGAAAGAGAGTACTTCCCATGACCTATTACTTGAGTATAAAAGTCAGCAGAAAAAGAGGAGGGGGCGGCAGTCACTTGAAGGGTAGCATCTGCGTATGCTGACAGGCTGTCCGTCTTCTTCATGAAGAAACTAAAATAAACCTTATTTTTTATCTTTTTTGGGACTGTCTCCTTCCTTACATGTTCTCATGATGTGGACCTGCCCTAGCGCTTGGCTACTCTGCTGCTGAGTACGCATGCCCAGTGTGGAACACATCTCACCACGCTAAAACAGTGGTTGTGGCTCTTAATGAGACATGCCGCATTATCACGGGGTGCCTGCGCCCTACATCACTGGAGAAATGACACTGTTTAGCTGGTATCGCACCACCTGACATCCGCTGGGAAGGAGCAGCCAATAGTGAAAGGACCAAGGCAGAGACACCTCCAGCTCATCCCCTGTTTGGGTTTCAGCCAGCACGTCAATGACTTAAATCTAGAAATAGTTTTCTAAGATCTACAGAGACACTTGTGGAATACCTCAGCAAGCGAGAGTCCAAAAGTGGCAGGCTCAAACATAGAACCTCAACCAATGGCTGATACCAAATGAGAGACTCCCCCCTGGGCACACAGAAGACAGGGCGACTTGGAAGGCGCTGAACAGGCTGCGCTCTGGCACCACGAGATGCAGAGCCAACCTCAAGAAATGGGGCCACGAAGTGGAGTCCACGACATGTGAGTTTGGAGAAGAGCCAACCACTGACCACCTGCTGCAATGCACCCTGAGCCCTGCCACATGCACAACGGGGGACCTCCTTGCGGCAACACCAGAGGCACTCCAAGGGACCAGATACTGGTCAAAGGACATTTAATCAACTACCAAGCTTGCAAATTCTTTGTTTTGTCTGCTTGGTTGTTTGTTTGTTTTGTTCTGTTAGAAATGTAATACAAAGTTCAAACTCACATAGGAAGTAGTTGTGTTGTGGTTAAGCCAAAGGTTGTGGTTAAGCGCAGAGTCTGCAGGTACAAGAAGGTCCTTTCCATCAAAAGGTCAAGGGAGAGGGGCTAGAAAGAGAGTACTTTCCATGATCAAAAAATGTTCTTGTTTACTTGAGGGTATATAACAGTGTACAAAAGCCAAGGGGGGCGGGCAGTCACTTGAAGGGTAGCATCTGCATATGCTGCCAGGCTGTCTGTCTTCTTCATGAAGAAACTAAAATAAACTTGGTTTTTTTTATCTTTTTTGGGACTGTCTCCTTCCTTATGTGTCCCCGTGATGCGGAACTAAGAAGACCCAATTGAGGGTCTCTAACTTAACGAGGCCAGAACCCACTTAGCTTCTGAAGTCAGCCAGATGCACCTGTTCAGAGTGGCACAGCGCTCACCAAAAAAGGTAAAAGGTGGCCTCCTCACCAGTAATGGGAAAATTCCAGTCCTCCAGGTGTTTTGGACTTCAACCCCCACAAATCCTAACAGCCAGTGTTGTGGGAGTTGCAGTCCAAAACACCTGGAGGGCTGGAGTTTGCCCATGCGTGCTCCACACTGTAGCCATTGCATTATCCTCAGGAGCAACCTAGGCATGTGCATTAAACAGACATGATGATGAATAAGGAATAAACTCAGCTCTGTTCAGAAATACATTGGAATATCAAAATCATAGAATCCTAAAGTTGGAAGAGACCTCCTGGGCCACCATCCAGTCCAACCCCATTCTGCCAAGAAGCAGGAAAATCGCATTCAAAGCACCCCCGACAGATGGCCATCCAGCCTCTGTTTCAAAACTTCCAAAGAAGGAGCCTCTACCACACTCCTGGGCAGAGAGTTCCACTGCTGAACGGCTCTCACAGTCAGGAAGTTCTTCCTCATGTTCAGATGGAATCTCCTCTCTTGTAGTTCAAAGACATTGTTCCATTGCGTCCTAGTCTCCAGGGAAGCAGAAAGGAAGCTTGCTCCCTCCTCCCTAGGACTTTCCTTCACATGCTTACACATGGCTATCATATCTCCTCCCAGTCTTCTCTTCTTCAGGCTAAACATGCCCAGCTCTTTAAGCCGCTCCTCATAGGGCTTGTTCTCCAGACCCTTGATCATTTGAGTCGCCCTCCTCTGGACACATTCCAGCTTGTCAATATCTCTCTTCAATTGTGGTGCCCAGAATTGGACACAATATTCCAGGTGTGGTCTAACCAAAGCAGAATAGAGCATGGGGAGCAGGACTTCCCTGGATCTAGACAGTATACTAGACACTATCATGTCTCCTCTTATTCTTCTCTTCTTCAGGCTAAACATGCCCAGCTCCTTAAGCCACTCCTCATTGTTCTCCAGACCTTTGATCCTTTGAGTTGCCCTCCTCTGGACACATTCCAGCTTAGAGTCAACATCTCTCTTGAATTGTGGTGCCCAGAATTGGACACAATATCCCAGATGAGGTCTAACCAAAGCAGACTAGAGCATGGGGAGCATGACTTCCCTAGATCTAGACACTAGGCTCCTCTTGATGCAGGCCAAAATCCCATTGGCTTTTTTTTTGCTGCCACATCACATTCCTGGCTCATGTTCACCTTCCTCCCCACGAGGACTCCCAAGATCTTTTCCACACGTCCTGCTCTCGAGCCAGGCCTCCTCGTCCTCAATTCTGTCTCTTTGCATTTCGTTTTTCCTGCCAAACTGGAGTATCTTGCATTTCTCTTTGTTGAACTACATTTCGGGAGTTTTGGCCCATCATCTCTCTAATCTATCAAGAACTCCAAGATCTTTTCCACACATCCTGCTCTCGAGCCAGGCCTCATCGTCCCCGATTCTGTCTCTTTGCATTTCGTTTTTTTCTGCCTGAGTGGAGTCCCTTGCATTTGTCCCTGTTGAACTTCCTTTTGTGAGTTTTGGCCCATCATCTCTCCAATCTGTCAAGGACTCCAAGATCTTTTCCACACGTCCTGCTCTCGAGCCAGGCCTCATCGTCTCTGATTCTGTCTCTTTGCATTTCGTTTTTTCTGCCTAAGTGGAGTCTCTTGCATTTGTCCCCGTTGAACTTCATTTTGTTAGTTTTGGCCCTTCACCTCTCTAATCTGTCAAGGTCCCTTTGAATCCTGCTCCTGTCCTCTGGAGCCTTGGCTCTCCCTCCCCATTTGGTGTCGTCTGCAAACGTGATGATCTTGCCTTCTAACCCTTCATCTAAGTCATGAATGAAGATCCTGAGCAGGTCCGGGCCCAGACGGAACCCTGCAGATGGCACTCCACTCGTCACTCCTTTCCAGGATGAAGAGGAGGAAGCCTTGGGGAGAATCACCCTCTGGGTTCGTCCATTTAACCAATTCCAGATCCACCTCACCGTAGTTTTGCCTCGCCCACCTTGGACTCGTTTCCTTGTCAGAAGGTCGTGGGGGTCTCTCCTTTGGAGAATGGCCCTGCCTCGGTCACACTTGGCTTCACCTTGGCTTCAGCTCATCCCAGAAGAAGCCAGTGTGGATCGTTTCTCCGGCCAGGTGACATTTCCCTTTTGGCGCACACACATGTAAATATTATAGCTGTCGCTACCCAAACTGGCAAGAGACAATGGAACTAATTCCTCCAAAAAGACCAGCAGAGCAGATGTGCTGTGCTCCAGCTGTCCGGCCAAATCAGTTTCTGTGCATCGCAAGGATCTCTTCAGAAGGGTGTTTTATTTATTGTTTCTTCTCTTAAAAAAAAAAAATGAAAGCCTGGAAACAAGAGGTCCCTTGAGGGAATGGAGACAAAGGCAAGAGACTCCACTTAGGCAGCAAAAATGAAATGCAAAGAGACAGAATGGGGGATGAGGAGGCCTGGCTCGAGAGCAGGACGTGTGGAAAAGATCTTGGAGTCCTTGACAGATTAGAGAGATGATGGGCCAAAACTCACAAAATGAAGTTCAACAGGGACAAATGCAAGAGACTCCACTTAGGCAGGAAAAACGAAATGCAAAGAGACAGAATGGGGGACGATGAGGCCTGGCTCGAGAGCAGGACGTGTGGAAAAGGTCTTGGAGTCCTCGTGGGGAGGAAGGGGAACATGAGCCAGGAATGTGTTGTGGCGGCCAAAAAGGCCAATGAGATGTTGGCCTGCATCAAGAGGAGCCTAGTGTCTAGGTCTAGGGAAGTCATGCTCCCCATGCGCTATTCCGCCTTGGTTAGACCACTTTACCTGGAATATTGTGTCCAATTCTGGGCACCACAATTCAAGAGAGAGATTGACTCTAAGCTGGAATGTGTCCAGAGGAGGGCGACTCAAAGGATCAAGGGTCTGGAGAACAAGCCCTATGAGGAGCGGCTTAAGGAGCTGGGCATGTTTAGCTTGAAGAAGAGAAGGCTGAGAGGAGATTATGATTTTTTCACTCCTGTTGTGAGAGAATTGGCCGTCTGCAAGGACGTTGCCCAGGGGATGCCTGGTTGATTTGATGTTTTTATCATCCTTGTGGGAGGCTTCTCTCATGTCCCCGCATGAGGAGCTGGAGCTGATAGAGGGAGCTCATCCACCTCTCCCCGTATTCGAACCTGCGACCTGTCAATCTTCAATCCTGCCGGGACAGGGCTTTAACCCACTGCGCCACCGGGGGCTCAGGAGATATGATAGCCATGTATAAATATGTGAGAGGAAGCCACAGGGAGGAGGGAGCAGATCAAGGGTCTGGAGAACAAGCCCTATGAGGAGCGGCTTAAGGAGCTGGGCATGTTTAGCCTGAAGAAGAGAAGGCTGAGAGGAGATATGGCAGCCATGTATAAATATGTGAAAGGAAGCCACAGGGAGGAGGGAGCAAGCTTGTTTTCTGCTTCCCTGGAGACTAGGACGCAATGGAACAATGGCTTCAAAAAGAGAGGAGATTCCATCTGAACATGAGGAAGAACTTCCTGACTGTGAGAGCCGTTCAGCAGTGGAACTCTCTGCCCCGGAGTGTGGTGGAGGCTCCTTCTTTGGAAGCTTTTAAACAGGGGCTGGATGGCCTTCTGTCAGGAGTGATTTGAATGCAATATCCCTGCTTCTTGGCAGAATGGGGTTGGACTGGATGATGGCCCAGGAGCTGTCCTCCAACTCTAGGATTCTATGAGAGAGAGAAAGGGCAACGGAATTGGGCCAAAGCCATTCGATTAGGAAGTCAAAAGCTGGAATCCAATGTTCCAGATCAGGGCTGCCTCTTCTTCCTGGAAATCGCACCATTCTTGCCCAGGCCGAGTCCTGCCCTCCACACCCCCGCATGCACGCACGTACACACACACACACGCAGGCACCAGAGCTGTCTCTGCTCTCCCAGGAATGCTGGCTCTTTCTATTGCAATCCTATCTTGACATTTCCCAGCTCAAGCCAGAAGGTTCCCACCCTGCTGCTGCCATGCACCACCTGCACCACCACCAGCAGCAAGAGAGTGGTGCCTGCAAAGGTCTCCCTCGCTGTGCGCTTCTCCCTTGACTGACTCCGCAATCTTGTGCTGGGATACAGAGACAGAAGCAACTCAGTGTTTCTCAACCTGGGGCCGGGACTTCTAGCGAGAGGGGTACCAACAGGGTCGCCAAAGACCATCAGGAAACAGTATTTTCTCCCTTCCTTGACTGATTCCGCAATCTTGTTGTCTCTCCCTTCCAATATACCAACCAGGGCTGACTCTGCTTAGCTTCCCAGATCTGATAGGATCTGGTTCCTATAAGTGCATCAACAGAGGCTGGATGGCCATCTGTCAGGGGTGCTCTATTCAATATTCCTGCTTCTTGGCAGAATGGGGTTGGACTGGATGATCCTAGGAGTCTAGGATTCTATGATTCTAACTCTTGGCCTGCATCAAGAGGAGCCTAGTGTCTAGATCTAGGGAAGTCATGCTCCCCATGCTCTATTCTGCCTTGGTTAGACCACACCTGGAATATTGTGTCCAATTCTGGGCACCACAATATTCAAGCTGGAATGTGTCCAGAGGAGGGCAACTCAAATGATCAAGGGTCTGGAGAACAAGCCCTATGAGGAGCGGCTTAAGGAGCTGGGCATGTTTAGCCTGAAGAAGAGAAGGATGAGAGGAAATATGATGAGGGCCATGTATACATATGTGAGAGGAAGCCACAGGGAGGAGGAGGGAGCAAGCTTCCTTTCTTCTTCCCTGGAGACTAGGACACAATGGAACAATGGCTTCAAACTACAAGAGAGGAGATTCCACCTGAACATGAGGAAGAACTTCCTGACTGTGAGAGCCGTTCAGCAGTGGAACTCTCTGCCCCAGAGGGAGTGTGGTGGAGTCTCCTTCTTTGGAGGCTTTTAAACAGAGGCTGGATGGCTATCTGCCGGGGGTGATTTGAAGGCAATATTCCTGCTTCTTAAGAGAATGGGGTTGGACTGGATGGCCCAGGAGGTCTCTTCCAACTCTTTGATTCTAGGATTCTATGACTGTTGTAGTTCAAGCCAATAGGAGCCCCTGGTGGCGCAGTGGGTTAAACCCTGTGCCGGCAGGACTGAAGACCGACAGGTCGCAGGTTGGAATCCGGGGAGAGGCGGATGAGCTCCCTCTATCAGCTCCAGCTCCTCATGCGGGGACATGAGAGAAGCCTCCACAAGGATGATAAAAACATCAAATCATCCGGGTGTCCCCTGGGCATTGTCCTTACAGACGGACAATTCTTTCACACCAGAAGCGACTTGCAGCATGAGAAAAAAAAAGTTCAAGCCAGTCAATACTCCAGGCCCCCTGAAAGAGAGAGAGACCCTTTCCGAGTGTCCTCTTCAAGGTGCTCTTCTCGGCAGAGGGCCGGACTAATATTCTTCCTTCGATCTGTTGATCGGGGAAAAGCCCCTGCTCTCCAGGCCAGAGATGAGGAGCCGCCCTTGCCCAAAATGCCCGCCCGCCCTCCCTATCTGCAGGAGGCTCAGCCCTGGAATGTTGGGCCAAAGCCAGGGGGATCCTGAGCACCGGAGAGTGCCAACCTGGCCAACCCTGCCAGCAGCAGAACCAAGGAGAGGAACCATCCCTCTTCTTTGGGGAGAAAAACCAAGTATCACAACCCACGCAAAGGGAAGAATATCATGTTCCAAAACAGCAAAAAGAAGTCAGGAGTATTGAGTCTTCGTTGGGAAGGTGTGAAGGGAAGATGGAGCTACTCCAGCCTCATAGAATCCTAGAATCAAAGAGTTGGGAGAGACCTCCTGGGCCCTCATCCAGTCCAACCCCATTCTGCCAAGAAGCAGGAATATTGCATTCAAAGCACTCCCGACAGATGGCCATCCAGCCTCATAGAATCCTAGAATCAAAGAGTTGGGAGAGACCTCCTGGGCCCTCATCCAGTCCAACCCCATTCTGCCAAGAAGCAGGAATATTGCATTCAAAGCACTCCCGACAGATGGCCATCCAGCCTCATAGAATCCTAGAATCAAAGAGTTGGGAGAGACCTCCTGGGCCCTCATCCAGTCCAACCCCATTCTGCCAAGAAGCAGGAATATTGCATTCAAAGCACTCCCGACAGATGGCCATCCAGCCTCATAGAATCCTAGAATCAAAGAGTTGGGAGAGACCTCCTGGGCCCTCATCCAGTCCAACCCCATTCTGCCAAGAAGCAGGAATATTGCATTCAAAGCACTCCCGACAGATGGCCATCCAGCCTCATAGAATCCTAGAATCAAAGAGTTGGGAGAGACCTCCTGGGCCCTCATCCAGTCCAACCCCATTCTGCCAAGAAGCAGGAATATTGCATTCAAAGCACTCCCGACAGATGGCCATCCAGCCTCATAGAATCCTAGAATCAAAGAGTTGGGAGAGACCTCCTGGGCCATCATCCAGTCCAATCCCATTCTGCCAAGAAGCAGGAATATTGCATTCAAAGCACTCCCGACAGATGGCCATCCAGCCTCATAGAATCCTAGAATCAAAGAGTTGGGAGAGACCTCCTGGGCCCTCATCCAGTCCAACCCCATTCTGCCAAGAAGCAGGAATATTGCATTCAAAGCACTCCCGACAGATGGCCATCCAGCCTCATAGAATCCTAGAATCAAAGAGTTGGGAGAGACCTCCTGGGCCATCATCCAGTCCAACCCCATTCTGCCAAGAAGCAGGAATATTGCATTCAAAGCACTCCCGACAGATGGCCATCCAGCCTCATAGAATCCTAGAATCAAAGAGTTGGGAGAGACCTCCTGGGCCCTCATCCAGTCCAACCCCATTCTGTCAAGAAGCAGGAATATTGCATTCAAAGCACTCCCGACAGATGGCCATCCAGCCTCATAGAATCCTAGAATCAAAGAGTTGGGAGAGACCTCCTGGGCCCTCATCCAGTCCAACTCCATTCTGCCAAGAAGCAGGAATATTGCATTCAAAGCACTCCCGACAGATGGCCATCCAGCCTCATAGAATCCTAGAATCAAAGAGTTGGGAGAGACCTCCTGGGCCCTCATCCAGTCCAACCCCATTCTGCCAAGAAGCAGGAATATTGCATTCAAAGCACTCCCGACAGATGGCCATCCAGCCTCATAGAATCCTAGAATCAAAGAGTTGGGAGAGACCTCCTGGGCCATCATCCAGTCCAACCCCATTCTGCCAAGAAGCAGGAATATTGCATTCAAAGCACTCCCGACAGATGGCCATCCAGCCTCATAGAATCCTAGAATCAAAGAGTTGGGAGAGACCTCCTGGGCCCTCATCCAGTCCAACCCCATTCTGCCAAGAAGCAGGAATATTGCATTCAAAGCACTCCCGACAGATGGCCATCCAGCCTCATAGAATCCTAGAATCAAAGAGTTGGGAGAGACCTCCTGGGCCATCATCCAGTCCAACCCCATTCTGCCAAGAAGCAGGAATATTGCATTCAAAGCACTCCCGACAGATGGCCATCCAGCCTCATAGAATCCTAGAATCAAAGAGTTGGGAGAGACCTCCTGGGCCCTCATCCAGTCCAACCCCATTCTGCCAAGAAGCAGGAATATTGCATTCAAAGCACTCCCGACAGATGGCCATCCAGCCTCATAGAATCCTAGAATCAAAGAGTTGGGAGAGACCTCCTGGGCCATCATCCAGTCCAATCCCATTCTGCCAAGAAGCAGGAATATTGCATTCAAAGCACTCCCGACAGATGGCCATCCAGCCTCATAGAATCCTAGAATCAAAGAGTTGGGAGAGACCTCCTGGGCCCTCATCCAGTCCAACCCCATTCTGCCAAGAAGCAGGAATATTGCATTCAAAGCACTCCCGACAGATGGCCATCCAGCCTCATAGAATCCTAGAATCAAAGAGTTGGGAGAGACCTCCTGGGCCATCATCCAGTCCAACCCCATTCTGCCAAGAAGCAGGAATATTGCATTCAAAGCACTCCCGACAGATGGCCATCCAGCCTCATAGAATCCTAGAATCAAAGAGTTGGGAGAGACCTCCTGGGCCCTCATCCAGTCCAACCCCATTCTGCCAAGAAGCAGGAATATTGCATTCAAAGCACTCCCGACAGATGGCCATCCAGCCTCATAGAATCCTAGAATCAAAGAGTTGGGAGAGACCTCCTGGGCCCTCATCCAGTCCAACCCCATTCTGCCAAGAAGCAGGAATATTGCATTCAAAGCACTCCCGACAGATGGCCATCCAGCCTCATAGAATCCTAGAATCAAAGAGTTGGGAGAGACCTCCTGGGCCCTCATCCAGTCCAACCCCATTCTGCCAAGAAGCAGGAATATTGCATTCAAAGCACTCCCGACAGATGGCCATCCAGCCTCATAGAATCCTAGAATCAAAGAGTTGGGAGAGACCTCCTGGGCCATCATCCAGTCCAACCCCATTCTGCCAAGAAGCAGGAATATTGCATTCAAAGCACTCCCGACAGATGGCCATCCAGCCTCATAGAATCCTAGAATCCAAGAGTTGGAAGAGACCTCCTGGGCCCCCATCCAGTCCAACCCCATTCTGCCAAGAAGCAGGAATATTGCATTCAAAGCACTCCCGACAGATGGCCATCCAGCCTCATAGAATCCTACAATCAAAGAATTGGGAGAGAACTCCTGGGCCCTCATCCAGTCCAACCCCATTCTGCCAAGAAGCAGGAATATTGCATTCAAAGCACTCCCGACAGATGGCCATCCAGCCTCATAGAATCCTAGAATCAAAGAGTTGGGAGAGACCTCCTGGGCCCTCATCCAGTCCAACCCCATTCTGCCAAGAAGCAGGAATATTGCATTCAAAGCACTCCCGACAGATGGCCATCCAGCCTCATAGAATCCTAGAATCAAAGAGTTGGGAGAGACCTCCTGGGCCATCATCCAGTCCAACCCCATTCTGCCAAGAAGCAGGAATATTGCATTCAAAGCACTCCCGACAGATGGCCATCCAGCCTCATAGAATCCTAGAATCAAAGAGTTGGGAGAGACCTCCTGGGCCCTCATCCAGTCCAACCCCATTCTGCCAAGAAGCAGGAATATTGCATTCAAAGCACTCCCGACAGATGGCCATCCAGCCTCATAGAATCCTAGAATCAAAGAGTTGGGAGAGACCTCCTGGGCCCTCATCCAGTCCAACCCCATTCTGCCAAGAAGCAGGAATATTGCATTCAAAGCACTCCCGACAGATGGCCATCCAGCCTCATAGAATCCTAGAATCAAAGAGTTGGGAGAGACCTCCTGGGCCCTCATCCAGTCCAACCCCATTCTGCCAAGAAGCAGGAATATTGCATTCAAAGCACTCCCGACAGATGGCCATCCAGCCTCATAGAATCCTAGAATCAAAGAGTTGGGAGAGACCTCCTGGGCCCTCATCCAGTCCAACCCCATTCTGCCAAGAAGCAGGAATATTGCATTCAAAGCACTCCCGACAGATGGCCATCCAGCCTCATAGAATCCTACAATCAAAGAATTGGGAGAGAACTCCTGGGCCATCATCCAGTCCAACCCCATTCTGCCAAGAAGCAGGAATATTGCATTCAAAGCACTCCCGACAGATGGCCATCCAGCCTCATAGAATCCTAGAATCAAAGAGTTGAGAGAGACCTCCTGGGCCCTCATCCAGTCCAACCCCATTCTGCCAAGAAGCAGGAATATTGCATTCAAAGCACTCCCGACAGATGGCCATCCAGCCTCATAGAATCCTAGAATCAAAGAGTTGGGAGAGACCTCCTGGGCCCTCATCCAGTCCAACCCCATTCTGCCAAGAAGCAGGAATATTGCATTCAAAGCACTCCCGACAGATGGCCATCCAGCCTCATAGAATCCTAGAATCAAAGAGTTGGGAGAGACCTCCTGGGCCCTCATCCAGTCCAACCCCATTCTGCCAAGAAGCAGGAATATTGCATTCAAAGCACTCCCGACAGATGGCCATCCAGCCTCATAGAATCCTAGAATCAAAGAGTTGGGAGAGACCTCCTGGGCCCTCATCCAGTCCAACCCCATTCTGCCAAGAAGCAGGAATATTGCATTCAAAGCACTCCCGACAGATGGCCATCCAGCCTCATAGAATCCTAGAATCAAAGAGTTGGGAGAGACCTCCTGGGCCCTCATCCAGTCCAACCCCATTCTGCCAAGAAGCAGGAATATTGCATTCAAAGCACTCCCGACAGATGGCCATCCAGCCTCATAGAATCCTAGAATCAAAGAGTTGGGAGAGACCTCCTGGGCCCTCATCCAGTCCAACCCCATTCTGCCAAGAAGCAGGAATATTGCATTCAAAGCACTCCCGACAGATGGCCATCCAGCCTCATAGAATCCTAGAATCAAAGAGTTGGGAGAGACCTCCTGGGCCCTCATCCAGTCCAACCCCATTCTGCCAAGAAGCAGGAATATTGCATTCAAAGCACTCCCGACAGATGGCCATCCAGCCTCATAGAATCCTAGAATCAAAGAGTTGGGAGAGACCTCCTGGGCCCTCATCCAGTCCAACCCCATTCTGCCAAGAAGCAGGAATATTGCATTCAAAGCACTCCCGACAGATGGCCATCCAGCCTCATAGAATCCTAGAATCAAAGAGTTGGGAGAGACCTCCTGGGCCCTCATCCAGTCCAACCCCATTCTGCCAAGAAGCAGGAATATTGCATTCAAAGCACTCCCGACAGATGGCCATCCAGCCTCATAGAATCCTAGAATCAAAGAGTTGGGAGAGACCTCCTGGGCCCTCATCCAGTCCAACCCCATTCTGCCAAGAAGCAGGAATATTGCATTCAAAGCACTCCCGACAGATGGCCATCCAGCCTCATAGAATCCTAGAATCAAAGAGTTGGGAGAGACCTCCTGGGCCATCATCCAGTCCAACCCCATTCTGCCAAGAAGCAGGAATATTGCATTCAAAGCACTCCCGACAGATGGCCATCCAGCCTCATAGAATCCTAGAATCCTAGAGTTGGAAGAGACCTCCTGGGCCCTCATCCAGTCCAACCCCATTCTGCCAAGAAGCAGGAATATTGCATTCAAAGCACTCCCGACAGATGGCCATCCAGCCTCATAGAATCCTAGAATCAAAGAGTTGGGAGAGACCTCCTGGGCCCTCATCCAGTCCAAACCCATTCTGCCAAGAAGCAGGAATATTGCATTCAAAGCACTCCCGACAGATGGCCATCCAGCCTCATAGAATCCTAGAATCAAAGAGTTGGGAGAGACCTCCTGGGCCCTCATCCAGTCCAACCCCATTCTGTCAAGAAGCAGGAATATTGCATTCAAAGCACTCCCGACAGATGGCCATCCAGCCTCATAGAATCCTAGAATCAAAGAGTTGGGAGAGACCTCCTGGGCCCTCATCCAGTCCAACCCCATTCTGCCAAGAAGCAGGAATATTGCATTCAAAGCACTCCCGACAGATGGCCATCCAGCCTCATAGAATCCTAGAATCCAAGAGTTGGAAGAGACCTCCTGGGCCCCCATCCAGTCCAACCCCATTCTGCCAAGAAGCAGGAATATTGCATTCAAAGCACTCCCGACAGATGGCCATCCAGCCTCATAGAATCCTAGAATCAAAGAGTTGGGAGAGACCTCCTGGGCCCTCATCCAGTCCAACCCCATTCTGCCAAGAAGCAGGAATATTGCATTCAAAGCACTCCCGACAGATGGCCATCCAGCCTCATAGAATCCTAGAATCAAAGAGTTGGGAGAGACCTCCTGGGCCCTCATCCAGTCCAACCCCATTCTGCCAAGAAGCAGGAATATTGCATTCAAAGCACTCCCGACAGATGGCCATCCAGCCTCATAGAATCCTAGAATCAAAGAGTTGGGAGAGACCTCCTGGGCCATCATCCAGTCCAACTCCATTCTGCCAAGAAGCAGGAATATTGCATTCAAAGCACTCCCGACAGATGGCCATCCAGCCTCATAGAATCCTAGAATCAAAGAGTTGGGAGAGACCTCCTGGGCCCTCATCCAGTCCAACCCCATTCTGCCAAGAAGCAGGAATATTGCATTCAAAGCACTCCCGACAGATGGCCATCCAGCCTCATAGAATCCTAGAATCAAAGAGTTGGGAGAGACCTCCTGGGCCATCATCCAGTCCAACCCCATTCTGCCAAGAAGCAGGAATATTGCATTCAAAGCACTCCCGACAGATGGCCATCCAGCCTCATAGAATCCTAGAATCAAAGAGTTGGGAGAGACCTCCTGGGCCCTCATCCAGTCCAACCCCATTCTGCCAAGAAGCAGGAATATTGCATTCAAAGCACTCCCGACAGATGGCCATCCAGCCTCATAGAATCCTAGAATCCAAGAGTTGGAAGAGACCTCCTGGGCCCCCATCCAGTCCAACCCCATTCTGCCAAGAAGCAGGAATATTGCATTCAAAGCACTCCCGACAGATGGCCATCCAGCCTCATAGAATCCTAGAATCAAAGAGTTGGGAGAGACCTCCTGGGCCCTCATCCAGTCCAACCCCATTCTGCCAAGAAGCAGGAATATTGCATTCAAAGCACTCCCGACAGATGGCCATCCAGCCTCATAGAATCCTAGAATCAAAGAGTTGGGAGAGACCTCCTGGGCCCTCATCCAGTCCAACCCCATTCTGCCAAGAAGCAGGAATATTGCATTCAAAGCACTCCCGACAGATGGCCATCCAGCCTCATAGAATCCTAGAATCAAAGAGTTGGGAGAGACCTCCTGGGCCCTCATCCAGTCCAACCCCATTCTGCCAAGAAGCAGGAATATTGCATTCAAAGCACTCCCGACAGATGGCCATCCAGCCTCATAGAATCCTAGAATCAAAGAGTTGGGAGAGACCTCCTGGGCCCTCATCCAGTCCAAACCCATTCTGCCAAGAAGCAGGAATATTGCATTCAAAGCACTCCCGACAGATGGCCATCCAGCCTCATAGAATCCTAGAATCAAAGAGTTGGGAGAGACCTCCTGGGCCCTCATCCAGTCCAACCCCATTCTGTCAAGAAGCAGGAATATTGCATTCAAAGCACTCCCGACAGATGGCCATCCAGCCTCATAGAATCCTAGAATCAAAGAGTTGGGAGAGACCTCCTGGGCCCTCATCCAGTCCAACCCCATTCTGCCAAGAAGCAGGAATATTGCATTCAAAGCACTCCCGACAGATGGCCATCCAGCCTCATAGAATCCTAGAATCCAAGAGTTGGAAGAGACCTCCTGGGCCCCCATCCAGTCCAACCCCATTCTGCCAAGAAGCAGGAATATTGCATTCAAAGCACTCCCGACAGATGGCCATCCAGCCTCATAGAATCCTAGAATCAAAGAGTTGGGAGAGACCTCCTGGGCCCTCATCCAGTCCAACCCCATTCTGCCAAGAAGCAGGAATATTGCATTCAAAGCACTCCCGACAGATGGCCATCCAGCCTCATAGAATCCTAGAATCAAAGAGTTGGGAGAGACCTCCTGGGCCCTCATCCAGTCCAACCCCATTCTGCCAAGAAGCAGGAATATTGCATTCAAAGCACTCCCGACAGATGGCCATCCAGCCTCATAGAATCCTAGAATCAAAGAGTTGGGAGAGACCTCCTGGGCCCTCATCCAGTCCAACTCCATTCTGCCAAGAAGCAGGAATATTGCATTCAAAGCACTCCCGACAGATGGCCATCCAGCCTCATAGAATCCTAGAATCAAAGAGTTGGGAGAGACCTCCTGGGCCCTCATCCAGTCCAACCCCATTCTGCCAAGAAGCAGGAATATTGCATTCAAAGCACTCCCGACAGATGGCCATCCAGCCTCATAGAATCCTAGAATCAAAGAGTTGGGAGAGACCTCCTGGGCCATCATCCAGTCCAACCCCATTCTGCCAAGAAGCAGGAATATTGCATTCAAAGCACTCCCGACAGATGGCCATCCAGCCTCATAGAATCCTAGAATCAAAGAGTTGGGAGAGACCTCCTGGGCCCTCATCCAGTCCAACCCCATTCTGCCAAGAAGCAGGAATATTGCATTCAAAGCACTCCCGACAGATGGCCATCCAGCCTCATAGAATCCTAGAATCCAAGAGTTGGAAGAGACCTCCTGGGCCCCCATCCAGTCCAACCCCATTCTGCCAAGAAGCAGGAATATTGCATTCAAAGCACTCCCGACAGATGGCCATCCAGCCTCATAGAATCCTAGAATCAAAGAGTTGGGAGAGACCTCCTGGGCCCTCATCCAGTCCAACCCCATTCTGCCAAGAAGCAGGAATATTGCATTCAAAGCACTCCCGACAGATGGCCATCCAGCCTCATAGAATCCTAGAATCAAAGAGTTGGGAGAGACCTCCTGGGCCCTCATCCAGTCCAACCCCATTCTGCCAAGAAGCAGGAATATTGCATTCAAAGCACTCCCGACAGATGGCCATCCAGCCTCATAGAATCCTAGAATCAAAGAGTTGGGAGAGACCTCCTGGGCCCTCATCCAGTCCAACCCCATTCTGCCAAGAAGCAGGAATATTGCATTCAAAGCACTCCCGACAGATGGCCATCCAGCCTCATAGAATCCTAGAATCAAAGAGTTGGGAGAGACCTCCTGGGCCCTCATCCAGTCCAACCCCATTCTGCCAAGAAGCAGGAATATTGCATTCAAAGCACTCCCGACAGATGGCCATCCAGCCTCATAGAATCCTAGAATCAAAGAGTTGGGAGAGACCTCCTGGGCCCTCATCCAGTCCAACCCCATTCTGCCAAGAAGCAGGAATATTGCATTCAAAGCACTCCCGACAGATGGCCATCCAGCCTCATAGAATCCTAGAATCAAAGAGTTGGGAGAGACCTCCTGGGCCATCATCCAGTCCAACCCCATTCTGCCAAGAAGCAGGAATATTGCATTCAAAGCACTCCCGACAGATGGCCATCCAGCCTCATAGAATCCTAGAATCAAAGAGTTGGGAGAGACCTCCTGGGCCATCATCCAGTCCAATCCCATTCTGCCAAGAAGCAGGAATATTGCATTCAAAGCACTCCCGACAGATGGCCATCCAGCCTCATAGAATCCTAGAATCCTAGAGTTGGGAGAGACCTCCTGGGCCATCATCCAGTCCAACCCCATTCTGCCAAGAAGCAGGAATATTGCACTCAAAGCACCCCTGACAGATGGCCACCCAGCCTCTGCTTAATAATAATAATAATAATAATAATAATAATAATAATAATAGAATCAAAGAGTTGGGAGAGACCTCCTGGGCCATCATCCAGTCCAACCCCATTCTGCCAAGAAGCAGGAATATTGCATTCAAAGCACTCCCGACAGATGGCCATCCAGCCTCATAGAATCCTAGAATCAAAGAGTTGGGAGAGACCTCCTGGGCCATCATCCAGTCCAACCCCATTCTGCCAAGAAGCAGGAATATTGCACTCAAAGCACCCCTGACAGATGGCCACCCAGCCTCTGCTTAATAATAATAATAATAATAATAATAATAATAATAATAGAATCCTAGAGTTGGGAGAGACCTCCTGGGCCATCATCCAGTCCAACCCCATTCCAACTCTTTCAACTCTAGGATTCTAGGATTCTAGGATTCTATGATTTGAGTTGCCCTCCTCTGGACACCTCCTGGTGCAACCCATTTGCTCTCCCTCTCTCACAGCCTCTTCTCCAGCAGGTAAACACAGGTAGGCCTGGAGTCCCAAGGTGTGTGGGATGCTCTGAAAATTACAACCTCTTTCAGGGAAAGCCCGAGGAGGAGCAGCAGACAGGCACACAGCCTCTTGCCTTCCTTCAGGCTGTTCCGTCAACGAGAGAAGCCATTAAGCTGACTCCAGACACAAAGCAGTTGGCAAATTACAGCCCTGTCCGGGGCAATGCAAAGTCAAGGCGCCAGCGGGCACGCCGGGATTCCTAGAGGAAGAGCACCAGCCAGGTAGGAGCCGAGTGGCTAGCTCAGGCATGGGCAAACTTTGGCCCTCCAGGTGTTTTGGACTTCAACTCCCACAATTCCTAACGGCCTGGTCTAGCTCAAGGGAAAGAATAGCACCACCCTATTCTGCTTTGGGATAATTAATTATTATTATTAATAATAATAATAATAATAATAATCTATATAAATAAAAATGTCATGTTCGTTTGTGGGGTTAACAGAACTCAAAAACCACTGGACGAATTGACACCAAATTTGGACACCATACACTTAACAACCCAATGCATGTCCTTCACTCAAAAAAATTGATTTTGTCATTTAGGAGTTGTAGTTGCTGGGATTTATAGTTCACCTACAATCAAAGAACATTCTGAACTCCACCAATGATGGAACTGAACCATACTTGGCACACAGAACTCCCACGACCAACAGAAAATACTGGAAGGGTTTAGTGGGCATTGACCTTGAGTTTGGGAGTTGTAGTTCACCTCCATCCAGAGAGCACTGTGGACTCAAACAATGATGAATCTGGAACAAACTTGGCCCCCTCTCTTTTCACTCTGGAGCCTGGGCTGCCTCCTTTTGAGCTCTTCCTCCCATTACATTTTTATTTAGATAGATTATTATTATTATTATTATTATTATTATTATTATTATTAGCCTAGCACAGGAGACAAGGTGGGACTGTCTTCCGGCCCCCTCTCTTTTCACTCTGGAGCCTGGGCTGCCTCCTTTCGAGCTCTCCCTCCCATTACGTTTTTATTTAGATAGATTATTATTATTATTATTATTAGTAGTAGTAGTAGTAGTAGTATAGCACAGGAGACAAGGTGGGACTGTCTTCCGGCCCCCTCTCTTTTCACTCTGGAGCCTGGGCTGCCTCCTTTTGAGCTCTTCCTCCCATTACATTTTTATTTAGATACATTATTATTATCATTATCATTATCATTATTATTATTATTATTATTAGCCTAGCACAGAAGACAAGGTGGAACTGTCTTCCGGCCCCCCTCTCTTTTCACTCTGGAGCCTGGGCTGCCTCCTTTTGAGCTCTTCCTCCCATTACATTTTTATTTAGATAGATTATTATTATTAGTATTAGTAGTAGTAGTAGTAGTAGTAGTAATAGTAGTATAGCACAGGAGACAAGGTGGGACTGTCTTCCGGCCCCCTCTCTTTTCACTCTGGAGCCTGGGCTGCCTCCTTTTGAGCTCTTCCTCCCATTACATTTTTATTTAGATAGATTATTATTATTAGTATTAGTAGTAGTAGTAGTAGTAGTAGTAGTAATAGTAGTATAGCACAGGAGACAAGGTGGGACTGTCTTCCGGCCCCCTCTCTTTTCACTCTGGAGCCTGGGCTGCCTCCTTTTGAGCTCTTCCTCCCATTACATTTTTATTTAGATAGATTATTATTATTAGTAGTAGTAGTAGTAGTAGTAGTAGTAGTAATAGTAGTATAGCACAGGAGACAAGGTGGAACTGTCTTCCGGACCCCTCTCTTTTCACTCTGGAGCCTGGGCCGCCTCCTTTTGAGCTCTTCCTCCCTTGGAAACAAGCTCTAGCTGCGCTGTTACAACCGGGAGCCTCTCCCCACACTGAAGCCTGACGCTTCCGAGCACAATGCCTGGACTGCATCCAGGGATCGGACCGGGGGCCTCCCATTTTCCTCTGCAGGTTGTGGCCCAGAGGATTGAGTTTCCCTCCAGCCAGGAGTCTCTCACGAGCGAGCATTGCCTCTCCAACTAGATCTCAAGAAAGAAACACCTGTGGGGTTGTCAGCACGGATTTCCGTGCAAGGGACAGCCGCAGGAAAGGTGTGCGTGCAGCCAAAGCAGGCACCCCATGCAGGACAGGTGCCCCACACATGTCTGTTTATGCAATGGCCTCATTTACACAGGCGCACACACCCTGCCATGCCTCCCCAGCCCCAATTAGGGCTTGTTATTATTATTCCTCCTGGTCCTTCTCTCCCTTTTCTGGGTCACTTTGGCCCCCTCCCTCCCTCTTGCCGCCTGTGCCCACTCCTGGAGCTATTAAGGGTCCCTGGCTTCCTTCATTATCATTCCATTCTCTGGGAACTGGCTGCCTCCCAAAGGCTCCCTTTTAACTCATTCCCCAAGGCAGGCCGGGGTGGAAATACGCCGCAGCTGAGCCCGAATTGAGCACAAAGGCGACACCCCACAAGAGAAAATGACATCACCCTCGAGGGATTGAATGGGATGGGCCGGGGGGGGGGCGCTCCAGTGATGACCCCTTCTTCAATAATAATAATAATAATAATAATATATTGTCGAAGGCTTTCATGGCCGGAATCACTGGGTTGTTGTAGGTTTTTTCAGGCTGTATGGCCATGGTCTAGAGGCACTCTCTCCTGACGTTTCGCCTGCATCTATGGCAAGCATCCTTAGAATTGAGCACAAAGGCGACACCCCACAAGAGAAATATAACATCATCCTCGAGGGATTGAATGGGATGGGCCGGGGGGGGGGGGTGCGCTCCAGAGATGATCCCTTCTTCAATAATAATAATAATAATAATAATAATAATAGTAATAATATATTTTCGAAGGCTTTCATGGCCGGAATCACTGGGTTGTTGTAGGTTTCTTCGGGCTGTATGGCCATGGTCTAGAGGCATTCTCTCCTGACATTTCACCTTCATGGCAAGCATCTTCAGTGATAGTGCTTGCCATGGATGCAGGCGAAACGTCAGGAGAGAATGCCTCTACACCATGGCCATATAGCTCGAAAAAACCTACAACAACCCATATATTAAAACATATTTCCAATTGGGTTGTTGTAGGTTTTTTCGGGCTATATGGCCATGGTCTAGAGGCATTCTCTCCTGACGTTTCGCCTGCATCTATGGCAAGCATCCTCAGAATTGAGCACAAAGGCGATACCCCACAAGAGAAAATGACATCACCCTCGAGGGATCGAATGGGATGGGCTGGGGGGGGGGCACTCCAGTGATGACCCCTTCTTCAATAATAATAATAATAATAATAATAATAATAATTTTTTGGTCATGTCAGGAGCAACTTGAGAAACTGCAAGTCGCTTCTGGTGTGAGAGAATTGGCCGTCTGCAAGGACGTTGCCCAGGGGACATTGCCCAGATGATTTGATGTTTTTATCATCCTTGTGGGAAGCTTCTCTCATGTCCCCGCATGAGGAGCTGGAGCTGATAGAGGGAGCTCATCCGCCTCTCCCCAGATTCCAACCTGTGACCTGTTGGTCTTCAGTCCTGCCGGCACAGGGGTTTAACCCACTGCGCCACCAAGGGCTCCTAATAAATAATAATAATAATAATAATAATAATAATAATAATAATAATAATATATTGTCGAAGGCTTTCATGGCCGAACCGTCTACAGACGTCACATGCAACTCCTAGAACGATTCCATCAGCACTGCCTCTGGAAAATCCTGCAAATCTCTTCGGAAGACAAGCGGACAAACGTCATCATGGCGGAAGAAGCAAAGACCACCAGCATTGAAGCAATGGTCCTCCAACATCAACTCCGCTGGACCGGCCACATTGTCCGGATGCCCAACCACCGTCTCCCAAAGCAGTTGCTCTACTCTGAACCCAAGAACGGAAAACGGAATGTGGGTTGTTGTAGGTTTTTTCAGGCTATATGGCCATGTTCTAAAGGCATTCTCTCCTGACGTTTGGTCCAGATCCATCATTGTTTGAGTCCTCAGTGCTCTCTGGATGGAGGTGAACTACAGCTCCAAAACTCAAGGTCAAAGCCCACCAAATCCTTCCAGTATTTTCTGTTGGTCATGGGAGACCTGTGTGCCAAGTTTTGCCGAATTCCATCATCGTTGGTGTTCAAAATGCTCTTAGATTGTAGGTGAACTATAAATCCCAGCAACTGCAACTCCCAAATGACAAAATCAACCCCCAACACACATACCAGTATTTAAATTTGGGTGTATTAGGTATTTGTGCCAAATTTGGTCCAGTGAATGAAAGTACATCCTGCATAGCAGATATTTACATAACGATTCATAACAGGAGCAAAATTCCAGTTATGAAGTAGCAACGGAAATAATGTGATGGTTGGGGGTCAACACAACATGAGGAACTGTATTCAGGGGAAGATTGAGAACCACTAGTCGGGTCTCAGTATCCGCATTTCAGTTTTGCTCTCCGTGGCTCGGATCTCACTTTCCGGAACCCGTAAAATTGCCGTATTTCAAAGGGAAGTTTTTCCCTCTCGCTCGAAGTGGTGTTTGCCGTACCGCGGGTTCCTGGGTTGTTCTCAAAGACACTATTTATTGTTGTCATTATTCATAATCTGTTCCTGTTTCCTGCAACACAATGCACGGACTCACTCCAGACAAAGGCTCTTTCTAGCTCAGTAAGGGCTCTGCAATTTGGCAGTTCCTGGTTTCTAGGCTCCTGTGGATCTCACAAGCAGAGCCTTCTCTATCTCTCTCTGTCTCTGTTTTCATAAACTACACATCCCCTCGTAATTGTTTGTTGACTTGCATCTCGATCCTCCTTGGAATTACCTTTACGAGGATGTCTGATGTTTGGCTAAATCTGTTATCGTCCTGTCTGTGTTTGATTTTGGGAAAGGAGGGGAAGGAGAGGTGAGGTCCTAAAGACACAGGTTGTTTACAAGTTCCCCTGCAACCTGACGCTTGCCGATTGGCTTGTCTTTGTGTCTTCTTCTGAAGTTGTCCAGATGCAGCCCAATGGCACCCCTCCTCCTCACCCGCCTCATAGGAAACCTGCTACAGAACAGGAGCTTCTTTGTTGAGTTCCAGGGCCAGAGAAACAGATGGCTGTGTTCATAGACCTGTCAGCGGTTTATGAGACTGTGAACCACCACTGCCTCCTCCTGAGAAAAATGTATAGTATCACAAAGGACGACCACCTCACCCGCCTCATAGGAAACCTGCTACAAAACAGGAGCTTCTTTGTTGAGTTCCAGGGCCAGAGAAGCAGATGGCGGAAACAGAAGAACGGCCTGCCTCAGGGGAGCGTGCTCGCTCCATCCATGTTCAACATCGACACAAATGACCAGCCACTGCCAGAAGGGACAGAGAGCTTCATCTATGCTGATGATCGTGCCATCACCGCTCAAGCAGGGAGCTTTGAGATCATAGAATCACAGAATCAAAGAATTGGAAGAGACCTCCTGGGCCATCATCCAGTCCAACCCCATTCTGCCAAGAAGCAGGAATATTGCATTCAAATCACCCCTGACAGAAGGCCATCCAGCCTCTGCTTCAAAGCTCCCAAAGAAGAAGCCTCCACAACACTCCGGGGCAGAGAGTTCCACTGCTGAACGGCTCTCACAGTCAGGAAGTTATGGAATCATAGAATCATAAAGCTGGAAGAGACCTCGTGGGCCATCATCCAGTCCAACCCCATTCTGCCAAGAAGCAGGAATATTGCATTCAAAGCACCCCTGACAGATGGCCATCCAGCCTCTGTTTCAAAGCTTCCAAAGAAGGAGCCTCCACCACACTCCCTCCGGGGCAGAGAGTTCCACTGCTGAACGGCTCTCACAGTCGGGAAGTTCTTCCTCATGTTCAGGTGGAATCTCCAACTTATGGTCATCTAAAACATGTCAAGATATCTCCAACTTATGGCCATATCATAGAATCATAGAGTTAGAAAAGACACATGGTGGGCCATCTTCCAGTCCAACCCCATTCTGCCAAGAATCAGAAATATTGCATTTAAAGCACCCCTGACAGATGGCCATCCAGCCTCTGCTTCAAAGCTTCCAAAGAAGGAGCCTCCACCACACTCCGGGGCAGAGAGTTCCACTGCTGAATGGCTCTCACAGTCAGGAAGTTCTTCCTCATGTTCAGGTGGAATCTCCGCTCTTGTAGTTTGAAGCCATGGCTCCATTGCGTCCTAGTCTCCAGGGAAGCAGAAAACAAGCTTGCTCCCTCCTCCTCCCTGTGGCTTCCTCTCACATATTTATACATGGCTCTCATATCTCCTCTCATCCTTCTCTTCTTCAGGCCAAACATGCCCAGCTCCTTAAGCCACTCCTCATAAGGCTTGTTCTCCAGACCCCTGATCATTTGAGTCGCCCTCCTCTGGAAAGGTTGGCTCTTCCGCTTTTCTTGTCTGGAGCAATCTGTGCCAAAGGGGGATGGATCCCGGGAAACAGGAGACTCTCCTTAGGGTTCTTCTCACTGTCCTTGCCATCCTCGTGCCCCAGAATCCTACAATCAAAGAGTTGGAAGAGACCTCATGGGCCATCCAGTCCAACCCCATTCTGCCAAGAAGCAGGAATATTGCATTCAAAGCACCCCTGACAGATGGCCATCCAGCCTCTGTTTAAGAGCTTCCAAAGAAGGAGCCTCCACCACACTCCCTCCAGGGCAGAGAGTTCCACTGCTGAACGGCTCGCACAGTCAGGAAGTCCTTCCTCATATTCAGGTGGAATCTCCTCTCTTGTAGTTTGAAGCCATTGTTCCATTGTGTCCAAGTCTCCAAGGAAGCAGAAAGGAAGCTTGCTCCCTTCTCCTCCCTGTGGCTTCCTCTCACATATTTATACATGGCTATCATCATGTCTCCTTTCAGCCTTCTCTTCTTCAGGCTAAACATGCCCAGCAGCTCCTTAAGCCGCTCCTCATAGGGCTTGTTCTCCAGACCCTTGATCATTTTAGTCGCCCTCCTCTGGACACATTCCAGCTTAGAGTCAATATCTCTCTTGAATTGTGGTGCCAAGAATCGGACACAATGTGATTCCAGGTGTGGTCTAACCAAGGCGGAATAGAGCATGGGGAGCAGGACTTCCCTAGATCTAAACACTAGGCTCCTCTTGATGCAGGCCAAAATCCCATTGGCTTTTTTTGCTGCCACATCACATTCCTGGCTCACGCTTAACTTCCTCCCCATGAGGACTCCAAGATCTTTTCCCCATGTCCTGCTCTCGAGCCAGGCCTCCTCGTCCCCCATTCTGTCTCTTTGCATTTCGTTTTTCCTGCCAAAGTGGAGTCTCTTGCATTTGTCCCTGTTGAACTTCATTTTGTGAGTTTTGGCCCATCATCTCTCTCATCTGTCAAGATCCCTTTGAATCCTGCTCCTGTCCTCTGGAGTCTTGGCTCTCCCTCCCCATTTGGTCCTGTCTGCAAACTTGATGATCCTGCCTTCTCGCTCTTCATCTCAGTCATGAATGAAGATCCTGAACAAGACTGGGCCCAGGACGGAACCCTGCAACACTCCACTTGTCACTTCTTTCCAAGATGAAGAGGAAGCCTTGGGGAGAATCACCTTCTGGGTTCGTCCATTTAACCAGTTACAGATCCACCTCACCGTACTTTTGCCTGGCCCACATTGGACTAGTTTCCTTACCAGAAGGTCATGGGGGACCTTGTCAAAGAAGGCCTTCCTGCGGCACTCCACTCGTCACTTCTTTCCAGGAGGAAGAGGAGGAAGTCTTGGGGAGAATCACCTTCTGGGTTCGTCCACTTAACCAGTTACAGATCCACCTCACCGTACTTTTGCCTGGTCCACATTGGACTAGTTTCCTTACCAGAAGGTCATGGGGGACCTTGTCAAAGAAGGCCTTCCTGCTGCGGCACTCCACTCGTCACTTCTTTCCAGGATGAAGAGGAGGAAGCCTTGAGGAGAATCACCTTCTGGTTTTGTCCACTTAACCAGTTACAGATCCACCTCACCGTACTTTTGCCTGGCCCCCCTTGGACTAGTTTCCTTGCCAGAAGGTCATGGGGGACCTTGTCAAAGAAGGCCTTCCTGCTGCGGCACTCCACTCGTCACTTCTTTCCAGGATGAAGAGGAGGAAGCCTTGAGGAGAATCACCTTCTGGTTTTGTCCACTTAACCAGTTACAGATCCACCTCACCGTACTTTTGCCTGGCCCCCCTTGGACTAGTTTCCTTGCCAGAAGGTCATGGGGGACCTTGTCAAAGAAGGCCTTCTTGCTGCGGCACTCCACTTGTCACTTCTTTCCAGGATGAAGAGGAGGAAGCCTTGAGGAGAATCACCTTCTGGTTTTGTCCACTTAACCAATTCCAGATCCACCTCACCGTACTTTTGCCTCGCCCACTTTGGACTAGTTTCCTTGCCAGAAGGTCATGGGGGACCTTGTCAAAGAAGGCCTTCCTGCTGCGGCACTCCACTCGTCACTTCTTTCCAGGATGAAGAGGAGGAAGCCTTGGGGAGAATCACCCTCTGGATTCGTCCATTTCACCAATTCCAGATCCACCTCACCGTAGTTCTGCCTCGCCAACATTGGACTAGTTTCCTTGCCAGAAGGTCGTGGGGGACCTTGTCAAAGAAGGCCTTCCTGCTGCGGCACTCCACTCGTCACTTCTTTCCAGGATGAAGAGGAGGAAGCCTTGGGGAGAAGCACCCTCTCTCTCTCTGTTTTCATAAGCTGTGCATCCCCTCGTAATTGTTTGTTGACTGAATCTCGGTCCTCCTTGGAATTGCCTTTACGAGGATGTCTGATGTTTGTCTTAAGCCGTTATTGTCCTGTCTGTGTTAGATTTTGGGAAAGGAGGGGAAGGAGAGGCACGGCCCTAAAGACACAGGTTGTTTACAAGTTCCCCTGCAACCTGACGCTTACCGATTGGCGTGTCTTTGTGTCTTCTTCTGAGGTTGTCCAGATGCAACCCAATGGCACCCCTCCTCCTTTTCACCATCTTTGATCTCCTCCTGTTTGCCTCCTAATCATCTGAAGCTCTCTTCTTGAGTAGACCACCCAGAACACTATTCCCAGCCACCCATCCGTTCATGCCTCCTGACTTTCACCCCTTCCCCTTAGACCAGTGGTTCTCAACCTTCCTAATGCCGCGACCCCTTAGTTCCTCATGTTGTGGTGACCCCCAACCATAACATTATGTTCATTGCTACTTCATAGCTACTGTTACGAATCGTAATGTAAATATCTGATATGCAGGATGTATTTTGGCACAAATACCCAATACACTCAAGTTTGAATAATGATGGGGTTGGGAGAGGGGATTGATTTTGTCATTTGGGAGTTGTAGTTGCTGGGATTTATAGCTCACCTGCCATCAAAGAGCATTCCAAACTTGACCAATAATGGAATTGGACCAAACTTGACACACAGAACTCCCATGAGCAACAGAAAATACTGGAAGGGTCTGGTGGGCATTGTCCTTGAGTTTTGGAGTTGTAGTTCACCTACATCCAGATAGCACTGTGGACTCAAACAATGATGGATGTGGACCAAACTTGGCACAAATACTCAAATGCCCAAATGTGAACACTGGCGGAGTTTGGGGAAAATAGACATTGACATTTGGGAGTTGTAGTTGCTGGGATTTATAGTTCACCTACAATCAAAGAGCATTCTGAACTTGACCAATAATGGAATTGGACCAAACTTGACACACAGAACTCCCATGAGCAACAGAAAATACTGGAAGGGTCTGGTGGGCATCGTCCTTGAGTTTTGGAGTTGTAGTTCACCTACATCCAGATAGCACTGTGGACTCAAACAATGATGGATGTGGACCAAACTTGGCACAAATACTCAATATGCCCAAATGTGAACTCTGGTGGAGTTTGGGGAAATAGACATTGATATTTGGGAGTTGTAGTTGCTGGGATTTATAGTTCACCTACAATCAAAGAGCATTCTGAACTTGACCAATAATGGAATTGGACCAAACTTGACACACAGAGCTCCCATGAGCAACAGAAAATACTGGAAGGGTCTGATGGGCATCGTCCTTGAGTTTTGGAGTTGTAGTTCACCTACATCCAGATAGCACTGTGGACTCAAACAATGATGGATGTGGACCAAACACTGCACAAATACTCAATATGCCCAAATGTGAACACTGGTGGAGTTTGGGGAAAATAGACATTGACATTTGGGAGTTGTAGTTGCTGGGGTTTATAGTTCACCTACAATCAGAGAGCATTCTAGAATTGGGCCAAACTTCCCACACAAAATCCTCATGACTAACAGAAAATACTGCCGAAGGCTTTCATGGCCGGAATCACTGGGTTGTTTTAGGTTTTTCGGGCTATATGGCACAGACCTCGCTACCTCTGAGGATGCTTGCCATAGATGCAGGCGAAACGTCAGGAGAGAATGCCTCTAGACCATGGCCATATAGCCCGAAAAAACCTACAACAACCCAGAAAATACTGCGTTATATGATGATCTTTAGCAACCCCTCTGACATCCCCTCACGACCCCCACAGGGGTCCCGACCCCCAGGTTGAGAAACACTGGTCTAAGGACATTTTGTGCCATGTGTGGTCAGGGAGACTCTTCCATCCACTCACTGAAGGCACATTGGAATAACCATGTTTTCAAATTTCTCTAATGTCTCCGGGGAGTGAGTTCCAGAGCTGAGGGGCCACCACAGAGAAGGCCCTCTCTCTTGTCCCTGCAAGTCGCACCTGCGATGCAGGCGGGAGCAAAAGAAGGTCCTCTCCGGAGGATCGAAGGGATTGCGTGGGTTCGGAGGTGGACATACGGTCGCGCAGGTAGGAGGGTCCCAAACCGTTCAGGGCTTTGTAGGTCAAGACCTGCTCCTTGAATTGAGCCCGGTAGATAAACGGCAGCCAGTGGAGCTCCTTAAACAGGAGGGTTGACAAGAGAGGAAGCCAGAGAGAGAGAGGGGTGAGGGGAGGTTTGGCACATACAACGGCGCCTGCTTCCTTCCCCCAGCACATGTACATTCCACCCACACTCACACCTGTCCTGGCTCAACAGGACTTCGGACCATTGGGGCCCACTGCCCACCCAGAGCAAGGCTGGACTTGGAGGGACAGGCTGGAAGGTCCACAGTCCACAGGCCTCCAATGAGGAGGAGGAGGAGGAGGAGGAGGAGGAGGAGGAGGAGGAGGAGGAGGAGGAAGAGAATCCTAGAATCCTACAATGCTAGAGTGGGAAGAGACCTCGTGGGCCATCATCCAGTCCAACCCCATTCTGCCAAGAAGCAGGAATATTGCATTAAAATCACCCCTGACAGATGGCCATCCAGCCCCTGTTTAAAAGCTTCCAAGGAAGGAGCCTTCACCACACTCCGGGGCAGAGAGTTCCACTGCTGAACGGCGCTCACAGTCAGGAAGTTCTTCATAATAGAATCCAAGAGTTGGAAGAGACCTCCTGGGCCATCCAGTCCAACCCCATTCTGCCAAGAAGTAGGAATGTTGCATTCAAATCACCCCTGACAGATGGCCATCCAGCCTCTGTTTGAAAGCTTCCAAAGAAGGAGCTTCCACCACACTCCGAGGCAGAGAGTTCCACTGCTGAACGGCTCTCACAGTCAGGAAGTTCTTCCTCATGTTCAGATGGAATCACCTCTCTTGTAGTTTGAAGCCTTTGTTCCATTGTGCTCCCTCCTCCCTGTGGCTTCCTCTCACATATTTATACATGGCCCTCATCATGTCTCCTCTCAGCCTTCTCTTCTTCAGGCTAAACATGCCCAGCTCCTTAAGCTGCTCCTCATAGGGCTTGTTCTCCAGACCCTGGATCATTTGAGTCGGCGTCCTCTGGACACATTCCAGCTTGTCAATATCTCTCTTGAATTATAGTGCCCAGAATTGGACACAATATTCCAGGTTGAACTGTTGCACAGTTCTTCTTACAGTCAGGAAGTTCTTCCTAAGGTTCAAGTGGAATCCCCTTCCCTGTCTCTTCCAGCCATGGCTCCCTTGAGTCCTAGTCTCCAGGGCAGCAAAAAGCAAGCCTGCTCCCTTTTCCTGCCCCACTGTGGAGCACATCAACCGGAAGGAAGCATGAGAACCAGGGAAAGGAGGGAGAGAAAGTGGGTCTACCTGGAGAAGGAAACATCTGGCTGCAAGGTCACTTCCTCAACTGAGAGACAATGAAGAATCAGCTGGAACACAAGCAAGAGGAGAGCCAAGGACAACAGAGCACAACAATGGCCAAGGGGGCGGGGGTCCTCCCAAACACGACCCCCCCCCCCCATCTTCCATTGAGCAGGCCCACGCTTCCCTCCCATTTCCATGGAGAAGAAATCTTTGCTGGATTGGCGGGACCTGTCCTGATCTCTCGGCATGTGAGAACACACCTGAGACAGAGAGAGAGGCGGGTGTCCCTCCAGCGCAGTCCCTGCACCGCTTCCCTTCTCGTACTTGGAGGAGAGATTGATCTCCACAGGAAGGAGAGGAGATGCCGGGGGCTCGGTTTCAGAGGAAGGAACTGGACAAACCACTTGTGAGTCTTCTTTCCCCAAGGAAATATCGGGATCGCCCAAAGTCCAGGGTCAGCTTGAAGGCACACACATATGCACCCAAGTGCATGCATTCCTGGAGGGCGCAATGGCTGTTCCACCTAGCAAATGCTTCCCAAGTTGCAGGTGGTGGAGGCTCCTTCTTTGGAAGCTTTGAAACAGAGGCTGGATGGCCATCTGTCAGGGGTGCTTTGAATGCAATATTCCCGCTTCTTGGCAGAATGGGGTTGGACTGGATGATGGCCCAGGAGATCTCTTCCCACTCTAGGATTCTATTATTATTATTATTATTATTATTATTATTATTATTATTAAGCAGAGGCTGGATGGCCATCTGTCCGGGGTGATTTGAATGCAATATTCCTGCTTCTTGGCAGAATAGGGTTGGACTGGATGATGGCCCACAAGGTCTCTTCCCACTCTAGGATTCTAGGATTCTAGGGTGGGAGAAAGGACTCTCAGGTGTGAATGTTTCAATTCGCCACTTTGATTAGCATTGAATGGCCCAGCAGTTCCCAGGTGTGCCTTCTTACTTATTTTTTAGTATTCCTGTTTTTACTGATTCAGAGTGAAGGGGGGCAGCCAGGAAGGCACCCCTCCACCCTGCCTCCTCCAACATCACTCGGGAGCCCCTCCATATACACAATATGTATATGAGCCGTTCAGCAGTGGAACTCTCTGCCCCAGAGTCTGGTGGGGGCTCCTTCTTTGAAGGCTTTGAAACAGAGGCTGGATGGCCTTCTGTCAGGGGTGCTTTGAATGCAATATTCCTGCTTCTTGGCAGAATGGGGTTGGACTGGATGGCCCAGGAGGTCTCTTCCAACTCTAGGATTCTAGGATTTTAAGAACTTCCTGACTGTGAGAGTCGTTCAGCAGTGGAACTCTCTGCCCCGGAGTGTGGTGGAGGCTCCTTCTTGGAAACTTTTAAACAGAGGCTGGATGGCTATCTGTCAGGGGTGCTTTGAATGCAATATTCCTGCTTCTTGGCAGAATGGGGTTGGACTGGATGGCCCAGGAGGTCTCTTCCAACTCTAGGATTCTATGACTTTCAGCAACTACTGCCAGTCAAGATCTGAACATCAACAAAATGTTTATTTCCAAAGTTTTTGGCCGACTTGGCGCAGCTTGATAAAGTTACAACACAAACAGTCAATTTGGGAAACCATAGAGATGTTCTTTCTTTCCCTTTTCCTTCAATTACTGAGGCAACTTTTCTCCAAAAGGTAGAAAAAATCCTGGGACCTTTCACCCTAACCCTGAGCTGCTATGGTTAGAAAGAAGAGGTCCTCCCCTATCTAAGCACAAGGTTAGCTTTGGAGATAATAATAATAAATAATGAAACTTTATTTGTACCCCGCTACCATCTCCCCAAGGGACTCGGTGCGGCTTACATGAGGCCGAGCCCATTCCCTTTTCCTTCATTTGCTGAGGTAACTTTTCTCCAAAAGGTAGAAAAAATCCTGGGATCTTTCACCCTAACCTTGAGCTGCTCTGGTTAGAAAGAACTTCCTGTCTATAACTTCCTGTCTGTGAGAGCCGTTCAGCAGTGGAACTCTCTGCCCCAGAGGGAGTGTGGTGGAGGCTCCTTCTTTAGAAGCTTTGAAACAGAGGCTGGATGGCCATCTGTCAGGGGTGCTTTGAATCCAATATTCCTGCTTCTTGGCAGAATGGGGTTGGGCTGGATGATGGCCCAGGAGGTCTCTTCCCACTCTACGATTCTAGGATTCTGGGGCATGAGAATGATAAGCACTAATGATCATCTCCTGCTTCCCAGGATCCATCCCCCTTTGGCACGGATCGCTCCAAACAAGAAAAGCGGAAGAGCCAAACCGGAGCCTTTCATTACGAAAAAAACCACACAACTTGACACCTTGGCAGATTTCAAAGGGAGGCGGAGGAAGAAAAAGACCATTCTAGGCAAACCATGAATTAGTGCCAGAGAAGAGGGCGGGGAGAGGGGAGCCAGACCCCAAAGCAATGCTTCTCAACCTTCCAAATACCACGACCCCTTAATACAGTTCCTCATGTTGTGGTGACCCCCAACCATCACATTATTTTCGTTGCTACTTCACAACTGTCATTTTGCTCCTGTTATGAATCGTCATGTAAATATCTACTATGCAGGATGTATTTTCATTCACTGGACCAAATTTGGCACAAATACCCCATACGCCCAAATTGGAATACTGGTGGGGTTGTGGGAGGGATCGATTTTGTCATTTGGGAGTTGTAGTCACTGGGATTTATAGTTCACCTATAGCCAAAGAGCATTGTGAACTCCATCAAAGATGGAATTGATCCAAACTTGGCACACCAAACTCCCAGAAAATGCTGGAAGGGTTTGGTGGACGTTGACCTTGAGTTTTTGAGTTGTAGTTCACCTATATCCAAGTAGAGCACTGTGGATTCAAACAATGATGGATTTATAGTTCACCCACAATCAAAGAACATTCTGAACCCCACCAATGATGGAATTGAACCAAACGTGGCACACAGGTCTCCCATGACCAACAGAAAATACTGGAAGGGTTTGGTGGTCAGTGTCCTTTGGTTTTGGAGTTGTAGTTCACCTACATCCAGAGAGCACTGTGGACGCAAACAATGATGGATACAAATGAAACTCTACAAGAATATTCAATATGCTCAAATGTGAACACTGGTCAAGTTTGGGAAAAATAGACCTTGACATTTGGGAGTTGTACTTGCTGGGATTTATGGATCAGCTATCATCAAAGAGCATTGTGAACTCCACCAAAGATGGAATTGATCCAAACTTGGCACACAGAACTCCCACGACCAACAGAAAATGTTGGAAGGGTTTGGTGGGCATTGACCTTGAGTTTTGGAGTTGTAGTTCACCTATATCCAAGTAGAGCACTGTGGACTCAAACAATGATGGATCTGGACCAAACTTGGCACAAATACTCAATATGCCCAAATGTGAACACTGGTGGAGTTTGGGGAAAATAGAATCTTGACATTTGGGAGCTGTAGTTGCTAGAAGGGTTTGGTGGGCATTGACCTTGGTTTTTGGAGTTGTAGTTCACCTACATCCAGAGAGCATAGTCGACTCAAATACAGATGGAGTTTGGGGGAAAAAGACCTTGACATTTGGGAGTTGTAGTTGCTGGGATTTATAGTTCACCTATAATCAAAGAGCATTCTGAACTCCATCAATGATGGAATTGAACCAAACTTGGCTCACAGAACTCCCATGACCAACAGAAAATACTGGAAGGGTTTGGTGGGCAGTGTCCTTTGGTTTGGGAGTTGTAGTTCACCTACATCCAGAGAGCACTGTGGACTCAAACAATGATGAATCTGGACCAAACTTGGCACTAATATTCAATATGCCCAAATGTGAATACTGGTAGGATTTGGGGGAAACAGACCTTGACATTAGGGAGTTGTACTTGCTGGGATTTATAGTTCACCTATAAGCAAAGAGCATTCTGAACCCCACCAACGATAGAATTGGGTCAAACTTCCTACACAGAATCCACTGAAAACCCTCGGAAAATGCTATTCCTGATGGTCTTTGTCCTCTGACACCCACTCATGACCCCTCCAGGGGTTCTGACCTCCAGGTTGAGAAATACTGCCCCAAAGGAAGCTTCACTCTGGATTTAGAGGAGCCTCCTATCACAACAAACACAGCACGGATGACAACGACCGCTTTTGGGCCCGGACCATCCAGATTTCTCAGTTTAAGCGATCCTGCCTCTTGAAACTAAGAAGAAGTTGGCCTCCTTCACCTCCACCATTCCACAGGTGGGAGCACCTTCCGCATGCCTAGAAAGGGATGGTGGAGCCAGGCAAGGGAGACTCTTTGGCCACCTGAAGCAGCCGCCTCGCTCCACCTGGCAGGAGGGCTGGCCCAGGACTCTTGCAAATAAAAATAAAAATAAAAATAAAAATAAAAATAAATATAAATAAAATACAATTAAATTAAAAATAAATATAAATAAATATAAATATAAATATAAATATAAATATAAATATAATAAATAAATAAATAAATTAAAATAAAATAAAATAAATAAAAATAAATAAAAGGTAATGTCTGTTTGTGGGATTAACAGAACTCAGAAACCACTAGACGAATTGACACCAAATTCGGACACAAGACACCTAACAACCCACTGTATGTCCTTCACTCAAAAAATTGCTTTTGTCGTTTAGGAGTTGTAGTTGCTGGGATTTATAGTTCACCTACAATCAAAGAGAATTCTGAACTCCACCAATGATGGAATTGAGCCAATCTTGGTGCACAGTTCTCTCATGACCAACAGAAAATACTGGAAGGGTTTGGTGGGCAGTGTTCTTTGGTTTTGGAGTTGTAGTTCACTTACATCCAGAGAGCACTGTGGACTCAAACAATGATGGATCTGGACCAAACTCTACACGAATACTCAATATGTCCAAATGTGAACACTGGTGGAGTCTGGGGAAAATAGAATCTTGACATTTGGGAGTTGTAGTTGCTGGGATTTATAGTTCACCTACAATCACAGAGCATTCTGAACCCCACCAACAATGCAATTCGGCTAAACTTGGCACACAGAACTCCCATGACCAACAGAAAATACTGGAAGGGTTTGGTGGGCAATGACCTTGAATTTTGGATTTATAGTTCACCTACATCCAGAGAGCACTGTGGACTGAAACAATGATGGATCTGGACCAAACTTAGCACAAATACTCAATATGCCCAAATGTGAATACTGGTATGGTTTGGGGAAAACAGACCTTGACATTAGGGAGTTGTACTTGCTGGGATTTATAGTTCACGTGCAATCACAGAGCATTCTGAACCCCACCAACAATAGAATTGGGCCAAACCTCCCACACAGGACCCCCATGTGGGCCACAGCAACGCATGATAGGGGACAGCTAATAATAATAATAATAATAATAATAATAATAGAGTCTGGGACTTCCAAATTTAGACTGGCAGAGTTTAGGAGCACAAGACTCCTGACCACATGATCGTGTTAAAAAACAAATTATGGATTATTGTTGCAATCTCAGGCAACAGCAGGATTGAAGAGAAACAACTGGAAAAGCTGACACGATATGAGGATTTAAAGATCAAACCGCAAAGACTCCGGCACAAGCCAGTCAAGGGGGTCCCAGTGGTGATTGGCACACTGGGTGCAGTGCCTCAAGACCTTGGCCTGCACTTAAAAGCAATCTGCACTGACAAAATTACCACCAGCCAGCTGCAAAAGGCCACCTTACTGGGATCTGCACGCATTATGTGCCAACACATCACAGAGTCCTAGACTCTTGGGAAGTGTCCGACGTGTGATCCAATACAACAACCAGCAGAATGTCTGCTGTGGAGTCATCTTGTGGTGTTAATAATAATAATAATAATAATAATAATAATAATAATAATAATAATAACGAATTAAAAGGATTTAAAGATCGAACTGCAAAGACTCCGGCACAAACCAGTCAAGGTGGTCCCAGTGGTGATTGGCACACTGGTGCAGTGCCTAAAGACCTTGGCCTGCACTTAAACACAATCAGCACTGACGATGACCATCTGCCAGCTGCAAAAGGCCACCTTCCTGGTATCTGCACGCATTATTTGCCGAGACATCACACAGTCCTAGACACTTGGGAAGTGCCTGACGTGTGATCCAATTCAACAACCAGCAGGGTGTCTACTGTGGACTCATCTTGTTATGTTTCCAATAATAATAATAATAATAATAATAATAATAATAATAATACTCTTGGGAAGTGTCCGACGTGTGATCCAATTCAACAGCAAGCAGAGTGTCTGCTGTGGACTCATCTTGTTGTGTTTCCAATAATAATAATAATAATAACAATAATAATAAACATCACACAGACCTAGACACTTGGGAAGTATCCGACGTGTGATCCAATTCAACAACCAGCAGGGTGTCTGCTGTGGACTCATCTTGTTGTGTTTCCAATAATAATAATAATAATAACAATAATAATAATACATCGCACAGTCCTAGAGACTTGGGAAGTGTCCGACGTGTGATCCAATACAACAACCAACAGAGTGATATTGTTTGCTGTGGACTCATCTTGTTGTGTTTCCAATAATAATAATAATAACAATAATAATAATAATACTCTTGGGAAGTGTCCGACGTGTGATCCAATTCAACAGCAAGCAGAGTGTCTGCTGTGGACTCATCTTGTTGTGTTTCCAATAATAATAATAATAATAATAATAATAATAATAATAACAATAATAATAATACATCGCACAGTCCTAGACACTTGGGAAGTGTCCAATGTGTGATCCAATTCAACAACCAACAGAGTGATATTGTTTGCTGTGGACTCATCTTGTTGTGTTTCCAATAATAATAATAATAACAATAATAATAATACATCACACAGTCCTAGACACTTGGGAAGTGTCCGACGTGTGATCCAATTCAACAACCAACAGAGTGTTTGCTGTGGACTCATCTTGTTGTGTTTCCAATAATAATAACAACAGCAATAATAATAATAATAATAATAATAATACATTATTTGTATGTGGCCCTCTCTATCTATCTCACTGAGAGACTCAGAGTGGTTTCCCACAGGTATCAATGTGGCGAGAAGCTGGACAAAGACAACAACCAACCCCCCCCCCCCCTCCAAAAAAATCCCCAAAACAAACCCACCCCTACATGAATACATAATAACCCATTACAATGCAACACTTATTACATTGTAATGCAACATTGTATGTGATATATACAATGATCATATTGGATTTGCTGGGGAGTTTCCCAAGCTGCCTGGCCATGTCCCAGAAGCATTCTCTCCTGACGTTTCGCCTACATCTATGGCAGGCATCCTCGGAGAGGATGCCTGCCATAGATGTAGGCGAAACGTCAGGAGAGAATGCTTCTGGGACATGGCCAGGCAGCTTGGGAAACTCCCCAACAACCCGACTTGAGGGAAGTTTGGGCGGAGGGGGGGACTGCCAAGCCCTGGAGCATGTGCAGAGCGCAAACTTACCTGCCTCCTTCCTTCCTTCTTTCCTTGCTTCTTCCTTCCTTCCTTCCTTCCTTGCAGCTGAGCAAGGACGAGGCTCGGGCGGCGTCTGGAGTGGGTCGTCCCCCAGCCCGGCCCCAGAGGAGGAGGAGGAGGAGAGGGGGAGGAGCCTGGGACGGGGTGGGGGCGGGGACGGCTCTTCTGGGCAGCCTGCATGTTGGACCAACCCTGCCCTCCCTTCCCCTTGGCCTCAGAAGGTTCACGCTTTCTTTGGAGGGCTCTCTTCCCCCCAAAGTGCTTTGGACTTCAACACCCAACATTCCTGGCAGGCCTGCAAATCCCTCCCCAAGTTGTGTCGCTTGGAAGTGGGCACCATCCTCCCAACAATGCCTTGCATCAAGAAATACCTTGAGATACTTACCTCAGCAAGCAAGAGTCCAAAAGTGGCAGGCGCAAAGCACCAAATGTAGAGAAAGGACCGAGGCAGTGTCATCTCCGGCCCCTCCTCTGTTCAGATATCAGCCAGCACACCAAACTGTCACATCAAGAAATAGCTTCCTAAGCTCTACAGAGACACTCGTAGGAACACCTCAGCAAGCAAGAGTCCAAAAGTGGCAGGCACAAAGCAACAAATGTAGAGAAAGGACCGAGGAAGTGACATCTCTGACCCGTCCTCTGTTCAGATATCAGACAGCACACCAACCCCTCACATCAAGAAACAGCTGCCTAAGCTCTAGAGACACTGACAGGTACACCTCAAGCAAGCAAAAGTCCAAAAGTGGCAGGCACAAAGCCAGAACCTTAATCAGTGGCTGATACCAAATGTAGAGTGAAGGACCCTCAGTGGTGCAGTGGGTTAAACCCCTGTGCCAGCAGGACTGCAGACCCATAGGTCGCAGGTTGGGATCCTTGCAGCCGAGGATGTTTTAACCCACTGCACCTTTTGCTGTCAATAATTCAATGACTGCATGCTGCTTAAGTCGCATTGACCAACTGTCTGCGCAGGGTTCTATTCTTTGCACTTTGACAGCACAACCGTTCAATGCTAAGACTTCTTGCAAAATTGAACTGTAGAGGAGAGTCTACTGAACAAGCCAGTCCCTGCCGCATACTAGTACTGCCATCTGTTGGGTAGTTATGAAGGTGGAGGCATTACTTTTCACTCAAACCTTGTATCATCGAGGACATCACCTCCTTAAATCAAGATACAACTTCCTAAGCTCTACAGAGACACTCGTAGGAACACCTCAGCAAGCAAGAGTCCAAAAGTGGCAGGCAGAAAACACCAAATGTAGAGAAAGGACCAAGGCAGTGACATCTCCGGCCCCTCCTCTGTTCAGATATCAGCCAGCACACCTACCCCTCACATCAAGAAACGGCTTCCTAAGCTCTACAGAGACACTCGTAGGAACACCTCAGCAAGCAAGAGTCCAAAAGTGGCAGGCACAAAGCACCAAATGTAGAGAAAGGACCGAGGCAGTGACATCTCCGGCCCCTCCTCTGTTCAGATATTAACCAGCACACCTACCCCTTAAATCAAGAAACAGCTTCCTAAGCTCTACAGAGACACTCGTAGGAACACCTCAGCAAGCAAGAGTCCAAAAGTGGCAGGCAGAAAACACCAAATGTAGAGAAAGGACCAAGGCAGTGACATCTCCGGCCCCTCCTCTGTTCAGATATCAGCCAGCACACCAACCCCTCACATCAAGAAACGGCTTCCTAAGCTCTACAGAGACACTCGTAGGAACACCTCAGCAAGCAAGAGTCCAAAAGTGGCAGGCACAAAGCACTAAATGTAGAGGAAGGACCGAGGCAGTGACATCTCCAGCCCCTCCTCAGTTCAGATATCAGCCAGCACATCAACCCCTCACATCAAGAAACAGCTGCCTAAGCTCTAGAGACACTGACAGGTACACCTCAAGCAAGCAAAAGTCCAAAAGTGGCAGGCACAAAGCCAGAACCTCAATCAGTGGCTGATACCAAATGTAGAGTGAAGGACCCTCAGTGGTGCAGTGGGTTAAACCCCTGTGCCAGCAGGACTGAAGACCAACAGGTCGCAGGTTCGGATCCTTGCAACCGAGGAGGTTTTAACCCACTGCACATTTTGCTGTCAATAATTCAATGACTGCATGCTGCTTAAGTCACATTGACCAACTGTCTGCGCGGCGTTCCATTCTTTGCACTTTAACAACACAAACGTTCAATGCTAAGACTTCTTGCAAAATGGAACTGTAGAGGAGAGTCTACTGAACAAGCCAGTCCCTGCCGCATACTAATACAGCCATCTGTTGGGGAGTTATGAAGGTGGAGGCATTACTTTTCACTCAAACCTTGTATCAGCGAGCATATCACCTCCTTAAATAAAGAAACAGCTTCCTAAGCTCTACAGAGACACTCGTAGGAACACCTCAGCAAGCAAGAGTCCAAAAGTGGCAGGCAGAAAACACCAAATGTAGAGAAAGGACCAAGGCAGTGACATCTCTGGCCCCTCCTCTGTTCAGATATCAGCCAGCACACCAACCCCTCACATCAAGAAACGGCTTCCTAAGCTCTACAGAGACACTCGTAGGAACACCTCAGCAAGCAAGAGTCCAAAAGTGGCAGGCGCAAAGCACCAAATGTAGAGAAAGGACCGAGGCAGTGACATCTCCGCCCCCTCTTCGGTTCAGCTATCAGCCAGCACACCAACCCCTCACATCAAGAAACAGCTTCCTAAGCCCTACAGAGACACTCGTAGGAACACCTCAGCAAGCAAGAGTTCAAAAGTGGCAGGCACAAAGCCATGGCTGAGACCAAATGTAGAGAAAGGACTGAGGGTTGTGTTTATTGATGTTTTGTTTGATGTACTTTGGGCTTGGCCTCATGTAAGCAACACCGAGTCCCTTGGGGAGATGGTAGCGGGGTACAAATAAAGATTATTATTATTATTATTATTATTATTATTATTATTATTATAGTAAAATAATAAATATAATAAAAACAATAATAAGGTAATGTAGAGAAAGGACCAAGGCAGTGACATCTCTGGTCCCTCCTCTGTTCAGATATCAGCCAGCACACCAACCCCTTAAATCAAGAAATTGCTTCCTAAGCTCTACAGAGACACTCGTAGGAACACCTCAGCAAGCAAGAGTCCAAAAGTGGCAGGCTCAAAACCGGAACCTCCATCAGTGGAGATGGCAATGGGGTACAAATAAAGTTATTTATTATTATTATTGTTATTATTATTATTATTATTATTATTAGAGTCAAATAATAAATATAATAAAAACAATAATAAGGTAGAATGATCAGTGTAATAACAACAACCACAACAATACATTTTTTATGTATTTCTAACAGGGTAAACTAATAAATAACCTTGACTTGAATATAAGCCAAGCAGGACTGAAAAACTAGGCGTATACTTGAGTATATACAGCAATGGTGGGCAAACTTGGGCCCTCCAGGTGTTTTGGACTACAACTCCCACAATTCCTAACAGCCTATCGGCTGTTAGGAATTGTGGGAGTTGTAGTCCAAAACACATGGAGGGCCCAAGTTTGCCCATACCTGATATACAGTAATTCACTGGTTCACATTCTAGCTTCTGGAACAGCAGAACCCAAGCTTGCTCTGTCTTCCCTGCGCCATCCCCTCGGGGCCTAGAAGGTGGTGGCTCTGTCGTGTTGCCTTCGCTCTGGAGGAGACATTCCACCTCCTCAAGTGATCTCTTCCATTCAGCATTCCAAAGGAGATGGGTGTGTGTGCATATCTGTGTGTGCAAATGCCTTGCACTCCCACGTGGGGTGCTTCCTTTGAGACCCAGAAAGACCTGACGGTCCAGCCGGGCCACCGAGTGACAGGGAGCCACGCCTGGCCCTCTCCCAGCCCATGCCAAGCTTCACGGGTGGATCCAGGAGGAGGAGGAGGACGAGGAGGAAAAGAAGGGATGGCATTCCCAGCATTTCCAGGAGGGGACTCTCCGTCCCTGGACCTCTCAGGACATCCTCGTTGTCTGAGGGTGGTGGTCCTTCAAGTGTAGTGTCCTGGTGGTGGGTCTGTATGTGGCTGTGGAGCCCTCTTCTTGACCTACATCTTCTCCCACAGTGAGGACATTGGTTTCCAGGTGGAAGGTGGTCCCGGTCAGGGTTGGCTTTACACCCCTTCCTCTTGGCACGCTTCTCTCTTTCACCCTCCATTCAAATTCTACAGCACTGCTGGTCACAGCTGACCTCCAGCTGGAGCGCTAACAGGCCAGGTCTTCCCACTTCTCAGTGTCTATGCCAGAGGTTGACTTTGAGCCCATCTTTGAATCTCTTTTCCTGCCCACCAATATTCCGTTTTCCGTTCTTGAGTTCGGAGTACTGCTTTGGGAGACGGTGGTCGGGCATCCGGACAACGTGGTCGGTCCAGTGGAATTGATGGCGGAAGGCCATCGCTTCAACAGAAAGGAGGAAATCATGAAAATGAACCCTAAATCTGGCTACCAGTATTAAAAAAAAATACAACAGCACAACAACAGAGAGGAAACAAACAAGGGCATCCAATCACCTCTCAACAAAAGTTTGCTCCAGGTACAGTCAGGCCATTGTATGCTAATGAAGGTGGTCAGTTGAAACATTCACACCTAGCTCCAGCAGACAAGAGTCCTTTGTCCCACGCTAGTCAATCCACAGATATATAAACCCTTTTCCTACTTCCAACAGACCTCGCAACCTCTGAGGATGCTTGCCATAGATGCAGGCAAAACGTCAGGAGAGAATGCTAGAGGCACTGCCAGGCCATCAAATGCTAATCCAGGTTGTCAGTTGAAACATTCTCACCTAGCTCCAGCAGAGAAGAGCTCTTTGCCCCACCCCAGTCATTCCACAGATATATAAACCCATTGTCCTAATTCCAACAGACCTCACTACCTCTGAGGAACTTGCCATAGATGCAGGCGAAACGTCAGGAGAAAATGCCTCTAGACTATGGCCATAGAGCCCGAAAAAACCTACAACAACCCAGTGATTAGTAATAATACTAATATACTATAGAGCAACTGCTTCGGGAGACGGTGGTCGGGCATCTGGACAACGTGGCCGGTCCAGCGGAGTTGATGGCGGAGGACCATCGACCACCAGCAAAGACACAATATAACAAGATATACTATTATTATTATTATTATTATTAACTTTATTTGTACTCCGCTAGCATTTCCCGAAGGACTCGATACGGCGTACAAAGGCCAAAGCCCTCAATAAAACAATAATATAGCAATACACACAACTCATAAGCAAACCAGATATAGAAATAATAACATAGTCATGTAATAATATTAATACACTATAGAGCAACTGCTTTGGGAGACGGTGGTCAGGCATCTGGACAACGTGGCCGATCCAGCGGAGTTGATGGCGGAGGACCATCGCTTCAATGCTGGTGGTCTTTGCATCTTCTTCCAGCACGCTGACGTTTGTCCGCATGTCTTCCCAAGAGATGTGCAGGATTTTCCGGAGGCAGCGCTGATGGAATCGTTCCAGGAGTTGCATGTGACGTCTGTAGACAGTCCACGTTTCGCAGGCGTACAGCTGGGTTGGGAGGGGAATAGCTTTATAAACCAGCACCTTGGTCTGCCTACGGATGTCCTAGTCCTCAAACACTCTCTGCTTCATTCGGAAGAATGCTGCACTCGCAGAGCTCAGGTGGTGTTGTATTTCAGTGTCAATGTTTACGTCTGTAGACAGTCCACGTCTCGCAAGCGTATAGCAGGGTTGGGAGAACAATAGCTTTATAAACCAGCACCTTGGTCTGCCTACGGATGTCCCGGTCCTCTGCTTCATTTGGAAAAATGCTGCACTCGCAGAGCTTAGGGGGTGTTGTATTTCAGTGTCAATGTTGACTTTGGTAATATGATAGCCATGTATAAATATGTGAAAGGAAGCCACAAGGAGGAGGGAGGGAGCTTCCTTTCTGCTTCCATGGAGACTAGGACGCAATGGAGGAATGGCTTCAAACTACAAGAGAGGAGATTCCACCTGAACATGAGGAAGAACTTCCTGACTGGGAGAGCCGTTCAGCAGTGGAACTCTCTGCCCCAGAGGGAGTGTGGTGGAGGCGCCTTCTTGGGAAGCTTTTAAACAGAGGCTGGGTGGCCATCTGTCGGGGGTGCTTCGAATGCAGTATTCCTGCTTCTTGGCAGAATGGGGTTGGACTGGATGATGGCCCAGGAGGTCTCTTCCCACGCTAGGATTCTAGGATTCTATGACTAGATGGCCTCGTGATCCAGGCATGCCTTCCCTGGCTCCACTTTGCTGGGTATTTGGATTTACTGGGTTGTTGTGCGTTTTGCAGGCTGTATGGCCATGTTCCAGAAGCATTCTCTCCTGACGTTTCACCTGCATCTAAGGCAGGCATCCTCAGAAGTAGTGAGACTTCCCAACCTCTGAGGATGCCTGCCATAGATGCAGGTGAAACGTCAGGAGAGAATGCTTCTAGAACATGGCCATACAGCCCGGAAACACACACAACAACACCATGATTCTTGCCATGAAAGCCTTCCTTTGACAATACTTATTTGGATTTACTCCATGTTTTGGGGGTTTTTTTGTTCAACCCTTCGGACACACTCTCAAGACTTGGGGGCAGAATCATTGAATCCTAGAATCAACGAGTTGGAAGAGACCTCCTGGGCCATCATCCAGTCCAACCCCATTCTGCCAAGAAGCAGGAATGTTGCACTCAAATCACCCCTGACAGATGGCCATCCAGCATCTGTTTAAAAGCTTCCAAAGAAGGAGCCTCCACCACACTCCAGGGCAGAGAGTTCCACTGCTGAACAGCTCTCACAGTCAGGCAGTTCTTCCTCAGGTTCAGATGGAATCTCCTCTCTTGTAGTTTGTAGAAGAGGAGGGTGAGGACAAAGAAGGGGATAAAATCCAAGGCACAGAGGGGTCAAACCATTTGGAAGACAACATTGCAGCGAGGAGGGCAACCAACGGTTGGTCTCCTTTGGCTCGCAATGGGCAGATATGAGTGATTCCAAGCTTCAAAGGCCGGCGTTCTTTCTCCTCCTCGTGATCACTTGCTCCAGTTTGCAGAGTATTTTGATTTACTTCTTGGGTTTTTTTTGCAAACGTATGACTTCCACAAGACTGCTGGGGTGCGCCTTTGCTGTGCTCATTTCGAGTCACCAGATCTTGGAGCATCTTCTTGCTCAGGGGTGGGTGGGAGGGAGGGAGGACTTCAGCTGGGAGAACTCCAGGCAGGGTTTTCAGTCCAGCCCTTGAACCGGTGCTTGGCCGCTGTATCGGACAGGATGAGAGCTAACAAATTGAAACTGAATCCAGACAAGACAGAGGTCCTACTGGTCAGTCGTAAGGCCGAACAGGGCATAGGGTTACAGCCTGTGTTGGATGGGGTCACACTCCCCCTGAAGGCACAGGATCGCAGCTTGGGAGTGATCCTGGACTCATCGCTGAGCCTGGAGTCCCAGCTCTTGGCGGTGGCTGGGAGAGCTTTTGCGCAACTAAAACTTGTGCACCAGTTGCGCCCGTACCTCGGGTAGTCTGATCTGGCCACAGTGGTTCACGCTCTTGTTACATCCCGAATAGACTACTACAACGCACTCTACGTGGGGTTGCCCTTGAAGACTGTTCAGAAACTTCAACTGGTCCAGCGAGCGGCAGCCAGATTGCTCACCAGAGCATCATACAGGGAGCACACCACCCCCCTGCTGTGTCAGCTCCACTGGCTGCCGGTTCAGTTCCGAGCACAATTCAAGGTGCTGGTTTTGACCTACAAAACCCTATACGGTTCCGGTCAAGCGTATCTGTCCGAACGCATCTCCCTCTACGTCCCACCCCGGAGTTTGAGATCATCTGGGGAGGCCCTGCTCTCGGCCCCGCCTCGATCACAAGTGAGATTGGCAGGGACGAGGAGCAGGGCATTCTCGGTGGTGGCCCCTCACCTATGGAACTCACTCCCCGGGGAAATTAGATCATCAACATCCATCCTTTCCTTTAGAAGGAAATTGAAGACATGGATTTGGGACCAGGCGTTTGGGCAATCTGGCAGATAAATAAAGGACTACGACGACGGATAGTGTGGTGGGGGCTCCTTCTTTGGAAGCTTTTAAGCAGAGGCTGGCTGGCCATCTGTCAGGGGTGCTTTGAATGCAATATTCCTGCTTCTTGGCAGAATGGGGTTGGGCTGGATGATGGCCCAGGAGGTCTCTTCCCACTCTAGGATTCTTTGTTCAGCAGTGGAACTCTGCCCCAGTGTGGTGGAAGCTCCTTGTTTGGAAGCTTTTAAACAGAGGCTGGATGGCCATCTGTGGGGGGTGATTTGAATGCAATATTCCTGCTTCTTGGCAGAATGGGATTGGACTGGATGATGGCCCAGGAGGTCTCTTCCAACTCTTTGATTCTAGGATTCTATGATTAGAAAGAACTTCCTGACTGTGAGAGCCGTTCAGCAGTGGAACTCTCTGCCTTCCCCGGAGTGTGGTGGAGGCTCCTTCTTTGGAAGCTTTTAAGCAGAGGCTGGATGGCCATCTGTCAGGGGTGATTTGAATGCAATATTCCTGCTTCTTGGCCGAATGGGGTTGGACTGGATGGTGGCCCAGGAGGTCTCTTCCAACTCTAGGATTCTAGGATTCTATGATTCATAACATTAGCTAGCAATGAAAATAACTGTACGCTTGGGGGCCACCACAATATAAAGAATAATATAAAGAAACGGATTAAGGGTTCGCGACACTTATAGAATGATTTAAAGTTATTTTATGTTATGGAATATTTTTTTCTAGCTGTGGCCCAGAGAGTGCCCCTCCCTCCAGTTTGGCAATGGCGCCACCTGGTGGCTGGCAAAAGCAGACTCTTCAGGCAGCCCATGCCTTCCATCTCATCCCATCCTATTGAGTCAACCTGACTCAGCCCAGAGAAGATGGCTTTGGAAGGCAGCAGATCACAGGAGCTGTCTTCATAGACCTGTCAGCAGCCTATGAGACTGTCAACCACCGCCGCCTCCTCCTGAGAAAAATGTATAACATCACACAGGACGACCACCTCACCCGCCTCATAGGAATCCTGCTACAAAACAGGAGCTTTTTGGTTGAGTCCCAGGGCCAGAGAAGCAGATCATAGAATCCTAGAATCCTAGAGTTGGAAGAGACCTCCTGGGCCATCATCCAGTCCAACCCCATTCGGCCAAGAAGGAGGAATATTGCATTCAAAGCACCCCTGACAGATGGCCATCCAGCCTCTGTTTCAAAGCTTCCACCACACTCGGGGGCAGAGAGTTCCACTGCTGAACGGCTCTCACAGTCAGGAAGTTCTTCCTCATGTTCAGATGGAATCTCCTCTCTTGTAGTTTGAAGCCATTGTTCCCTTGCGTCCTAGTCTCCAGGGAAGCAGAAAGGAAGCTTGCTCCCTCCTCCTCCCTGTGGCTTCCTCTCACATATTTATACATGGCTCTCATATCTCCTCTCAGCCTTCTCTTCTTCAGGCTAAACATGCCCAGCTCCTTAAACCGCTCCTCATAGAGCTTGTTCTCCAGACCCTGGATCATTTGAGTCGTCCTCTTTCTCTGGACACATTCCAGCTTGAATGGTGGTGCCCAGAATTGGACACAATATTCCAGGTAATGTGGTCTAACCAAGGCGGAATAGAGCATGGGGAGCATGACTTCCCTAGATCTAGACACTAGGCTCCTATTGATGCCTGAGGCCAAAATCCCATTGGCTTTTTTTTGCTGCCACATCACATTGTTGGCTCATTTTTAACTTGTTGTCGATGAGGACTCCAAGATCTTTTTCACACGTCCTGCTCTTGAGCAAGGCGTCCCCCATTTTGTATCTTTGCAATTCGTTTTTCCTGTCAAAGTGGAGAGTTGACCGCTCCCTGTAAAGAGCACCAGTTAACAACCTGGCCTCCGCCCATTGAACCAGTTGGAATTTCCGGGCCGTTTTCAAGGGCAGCCCCATGTAGAGCGCATTACAGTAGTCCAATCTGGAGGTGATTAAGGCATGGACCACCCTGCCAGATCCACCTTCGCGAGGTACGGTCGCAGTTGGCGCACGAGTCTTAATTGTGCAAAGGCCCTCCTGGCCATCGTTGATGCCTGAGCCTCAAGCATCAATGAGGAGTCCAGACTGCGGACTTCTGACTTCAGGGGGAGTGTAACCCCGTCCAGCACAGGTTGCCATCCTATACCCAGGTCTGGTTTACAATCGACCAAGAGGACCTCTGTCTTGTTGGGATTGATCTTCCGCTTGTTCCTCCTCATCCAGAGGACAGACAAGCATCCCGAGCTCTGAGGATTATGACCTGGGAAGGAATCCCACTGGAGCATTGCAGTGCACCCAAATACCTGGGAGTACTTGGGGCCAGCTGTGGCTTCGAGAGAGAAAGAGGAGAGCCGTGGATCTCGGGGGCCCAGTCCCTGGTCCTGCCCCCCCCCCTCCCCAGGGAAGGATGAATGGAAGGAAGGAAGGATGGATAGATGGAAGGAAAACAGGCAAAGCAACAATGCAGCCCACCCCCGAATTAGGGCAGGCCTTTGAGGTGAGGTCAGAATAAATAGAAGTGGAATGCTCTCCTGGTCAGGCAGCGGAGGAATTAGGGCCAGGCGGGATTACTGTGTCTTTAAGCCTTGGCCTGAGACGCCGGCCTTTCGTCACGGCTTCTGCAATGATGCAAGAAGGACCGCCAAGACCCTGCCAGAAATTGGGGGGGGGGGTGCATGTGTGAGGGAGGATTTTTGGATTTTTGAGCCCCCAAAGAGGGCTGCAATGGCCACCCAGCTGTTTGGCACCCACTTGCATAGCGCATCATCTCAGTCTTGGAATATGGGGTGGCCGATGAGGCAGGAAGCATCCCATAATGACCAGGGATACGATTCCGTTGCTCAAAGAAGAGCCATCCCAGACTTGGCCATTGGTTTTCCCATTGCCCCCGGAGGCCCAGTGGGCTAAAGTGCTGAGCTGCTGAGCTTGTTGACTAAAAGGTCACAGGTTCAATTCCAGGGAGCGGCATGAGCGTCCGCTGTCAGCCCCAGCTTCTGCCAACCTAGCAGTTCGAAAACATGCAAATGTGAGTAGATCAATAGGTACCGCTCCAGTGGGAAGGTAACGGCGTTCCATGCAGTCATGCCAGTGGCCACGTGACCTTATTTATTTACTTACTAACTTGGGGACCCGGCACTGCCCGGGTTATTTGAGAAAGGAATTGTGTGGCAAATATGTTCTTTATCAGTTTTCAGTTAGTGAAGGTACTGCAAATGCCATTGTGCATGGTCCATCCTCCTCCAAACAGCACCAGGATGTAGAGTGGGTCATGGAGTCTCTGTGTGCCAAGTTTGGTCTTGATCAGTCATTGGATGAGGTTTGCAGTGGTCTCAGAAAGTGAGTCAAGGTACTGCAAGTCCCATCATCCATAGTCTGTTCTTCCCCAAACCTCACCATAATGTTGAGTTGACCATGGGAGCTCTCTGTGTCAAGTTTGGTCTTTATTGGTATTTGGATGAGTGTCACTGTGGTTTCAGGAAATGAGTGAAGGTACTGCAAGTCCCATCATCATCGTCCATCCTCCTCCAAACATCACTGGGATGTAGAGTGGCTCATGGGGGCTCTGTGTGCCAAGTTTGGTCTTGATTGGTCATTAGATGAGGGTTGCAGCAGTCTTGGGAAGGGAGTGGAGGTACTTGAAGTCCCATCATCCATGGTCTGTCCTCCTCGAAAGTTCACCAGGATGTAGAATGGGTCATGGGGACTCTGTGTGCCAAGTTTGGTCTTGATTGGTCATTAGATAAGGGTTGCAGCAGTCTTGGGAAGGGAGTGCAAATAGCACCACAGCGGCAGCCAATCAGAACACTGGCACATACTCCTCCCGCCACACTTTTGTCCTCCACATACAAACTTTGACTTTTATTATATGTATAGATATAGATAAAGATTTATTTACGGCATTGATATGCGGCCTTCTCACCCCGAAGGGGACTCGGAGCGGCTTACAAGATATATTTTCATACAATATATTATATTATTAGCATAGTACAATATCAGTATTATATATTACTATATTGCACTATACCATTATATTGTAATACTAGCCATCCCTTGCCACGTGTTACTGTGGCCTAGTTTATGTATATGTATTTTGTGTATATATATATATGTGTGTATATGTTTGTGTATATATGTGTTTGTGTATATATGTAGTTTTGCGCATGCGTTGTAATGTATTTTTTTTTTGTCTTTTTAAGTCCCATCCGCTGTTTTTTGATGTTTTTATGAGAGATGGTCACTCGTTGGCCTGAGAGGTGTCTTGTGTCAAAATTTGGTGTCAATTCGTCCAGTGGTTTTTGAGTTCTGTTAATCCCACAAACAAACATGACATTTTTTATTTATATAGACTAGCCGTCCCCTGCCACGCGTTGCTGTGGCCCACATGGGGGTTCTGTGTGGGAGGTTTGGCCCAATTCTATCGTTGGTGGGGTTCAGAATGATCTGTGATGGTAGGTGAACTACACATCCCAGCAACTACAACTCCCACATGTCAAGATTCCATTTTCCCCAAATTCCAACAGTGTTCACATTTAGGCATATTGAGTATTCATGTAGAGTTTGGTCCAGATCCATCATGATGTGCTCTCTGGATGTAGGTGAACTACAACTCCCAGACTCGAGATCAATGCCAACCAAACCCTTCCAGTATTTTCTGTTGGTCATGGGAGGACTGTGTGTCAAGTTTGGTTCGATTCCATCGTCGGTGGAATTCTGAATGCTCTTTGATTGTAGGTGAACTATAAATCCCAGCAACGACAACCCCCAAATGTCAAGATTCTGTTTTCCCCAAACTCCAACAGTGTTCACCTTTGGGCATATTGAGTCTTCGTGTAGAGTTTGGTCCGGATCCATCATTGTTTGAGTCCACAGTGCTCTCTGGATGTAGGTGAACTACAACTCCAAAACCAAAGGGCACTGCCCACCAAACCCTTCCAGTATTTTCTGTTGGTCATGGGAGAACTGTGTGCCAAGTTTGTTTCAAATCCATCGTTGGTGGGGTTCAGAATGCTCTTTGATTGTAGGTGAACTATAAATCTCAGCAACTACAACTCCCAAATGACAAAATCCATTTTTTTTAGTGAAGAACATACATTGGGTTGTTAGGTGTCTTGTGTCCAAATTTGGTGCCAATTCGTCCAGTGGTTTTTGAGTTCTGTTAATCCCACAAACGAACATGACATTTTTATTTATATAGATTATTAGTAATATTACATGCAATGTAAATATATAATTATAATTATTGTATTATTATTAGTAGTATTATATTGTATTACATTATAATATTATAAATATTATATGTATATACAATATACTATATAATATTATTTTTATATAGATTATTAGTAATATTACATGTAATGTAAATATATAATTATAATTATAATATTGTATTAGTAGTAGTATTATATTGTATTACATTATAATATTATAAATATTATATGTGTATACAATATACTGTATTATATTATTATTATTATTACTACTACTACCTTGGAGGTGCCTTCTCTCTCCATACAGACTGAAAGCGGCTCAAAATTACAAGTATTAAAATACAGTTTAAAATATGAGCTCCCGCTGTCAGCCCCAGCTTCTGCCAACCTAGCAGTTCGAAAACATGCAAATGTGAATAGATCAATAGGTACCACTCCGGCGGGAAGATACGGGCGCTCCATGCAGTCATGCCGGCCACATGACCTTGGAGGTGTCTATGGACAATGCCGGCTCTTCAACTTAGAAATGGAGATGAGCACCACACCCCAGGGTTGGACACGACTGGACTTAATGTCAGGGGACTACCTTTACCTTTACCTTTACCTTTCCCATGGCCTTCGGACACTGATTGACACGACCCAATCTGGCAATGATGGGCTGAGTGAAAGAGGTAAGGGTGGGGCAGGGCGTGGGATGCAATGGCTACCTGGTGGCTGCAGGTGGGGGTCCTCAGAGCTCCATCCTCTGTGGAGCCGTTCTCTTTACGCACCAGTCTCCATGCACTGAATCACTGGGAGTGGGGATGTCACAATTTCTCTCCAAAGGAAGCAGACAAGATGGCTGAGTATTGGTCCGCCTCCACAGAGCGCACCTCGGCCACCACTCCGTATGGTTGCTAGGATCAGAACCCTGGGGCCACAACAGAGAAGGCGTCCTCCTTCACGGGCCCTTCTGGATCCACCTTGTTCCTCTGTTTTGCCCAACGGCCTCCTCGGTGGTGGCATTAAGTAGTTCTGTCTTTTCTCTACCCCCTGTCAGCATGGCCCCATCTTCTCCTTGAAGAGGCCCTATCGCCTCCTTTTTTTTCCTTTTTCTACTGACATAAGAATAGAAGCCCTTTTTATTGTTTGGCAAGCCTGAGCTCATTTTGTGCTTTAGCCTTGCGGACCTTTTCCCTACAGGAGTTGGTTATTTGTTTGAATTCTTCTTTGGTGATTTCTCCCTTTTTCCACTTCTTGTGCATGTCTCTTTTGAGTCTTAGCACAGTTAGAACTTTGGACATCCATTCTGGCTTCTTTACACTTGTCCTATTTTTCTCTCTTTGTTGGCACAGTTTGCAATTGCGCCTTGAGTATTTCACTCTTGAGAAATTCCCATCCATCCGTAACTCCCTTGTCTTTTAGTATCTGTGTCCACGGAATGCTGCTCAGCGTTTCCTTCATTTTTCGGAAATCAGCTCTCCTAAAGTCCAAAATGCGGGTTTGACTTGTCTTAGTTTTGGCCTTCCTTTGTACCTCAAATTGCAGGAGCACATGGTCACTTGCCCCTAAGGATCCAACCACTTCAACCGCATCAATCAGGTCCTTGCTCCAACAAAGGATTGAAAAGGATTTAGCCAATGTATTGTCGAAGGCTTTCATGGCTGGAATCACAAGGTTCTTGTGGGTTCTTGTGAAGGAGAAATGCCTCTAGAACATGGCCCTATAGCCCGAAAAAACCCACAAGAACCTAGATTTAGCCAATTCTTCTTTGGTGATTTCTCCCTTTTTCAACTTCTTGTGCATGCACTATTTTAACGGGAACTCGTCTAAAACTGCTTCTTATTGCTATGCATTGTATGTTTGAACCACAATGGGTGTTGATTAAAGCTTTCCACTGACCCTCTTCCTGTGGACTGAGAACCACGAAACTTGGCCCAGTTCTGAGTCCTTTTCTCCTTCGGTGCCACCTCGGGACACAACATTTCTCCCATCTTTTTAAGCAGCTGTAAACACCTCGCTTGTAAATGTTGACAGGTTGCTCCAAAACCCACGTTCGGAAATCAGAATCTCGTCACCTGAGAAATGCTTGCCCTTCCAAAATAACTCTATTGTTAGAAAGAGGTGGAAGTCCAATGGCATGAGGTCGGGTGAATCAGGGGATGCAGTAGAACAGTGTTTCTCAACCTGGGGGTCAGGACCCCTGGGAGGGTCGCGAAGGGGTATCAGAGGGGTCGCCAAAGACCATCAGAAAACACAGTATTTTCTGTTGGTCATGGGGGTTCTGTGTGGGAAGTTTGGCCCAATTCTATCATTGGTGGGGTTCAGAACGCTCCTTGATTGTAGGTGAACTATAAATCCCAGCAAGTACAACTCCCAAATGTCGAAGTCTATTTTCCCCAAACCCCATCAGTGTTCACATTTGGGCATATTGAGTATCCGTGCCAAGTTTGGTCTATACCTAATCATTGTTTGAGCCCACAGTGCTCTCTGGATGTAGGTAAACTTCAACTCCCAAACTCAAGGTCAATGCCCACCAAACCCTTCCAGTATTTTCTGTTGGTCATGGGAGTTCTGTGTGCCCAGTTTGGTTCAATTCCATTGTTGGTGGGGTTCAGAATGCCTTTTGATTGTTGGTGAACTATAAATCCCAGCAACTACAACTCCCAAATGACAAAATCAATCCCTCCGCCAACCCCAACAGTATTCCAATTTGGGCATACTGGGTATTTGTGCCAAATTTGCTCCAGTGAATGAAAATACATCCTGCAGATCATTATTTACATGGTGATTCATAATGTTAGGGTTATGGTTGGGGGTCACCACAACATGAGGAACTGTATTAAGGGGTGGCGGCATTCGGAAGGTTGAGAACCACTGCAATAGAATTTCCAAGCCAACGGAGCATGCTTCTTCCATTTGGGCAATTCTTCCAATTGTCTTGGAGAAGGCAAAGGACACCTTTGGTGGGCATGCCACGTTGTCTCTTGATTTGGATGGCCTTCCACAATGTCCAGTGAACCCTAGTCTGCCCCAGTGATCATGGTTCCCTTTGCTAGGAAATCCATCAATCCTGCTCTGTTCTGGTCCCAATCTAGGTTAGATTACTGCAACACCCTCTACATGGGGTTGCCTTTGAAGACTGCTCAGAAGCTTCAAATAGTCCAATGAGAGACAGCCAGGTTAATAACTGGGGCAGCGTACAGGGAGCACACAACTCCCATGTTGAATATAATAAATAGCTCCCTTGAGCAAGGAGTTTTTCCAGAGGCGATGGTATCTCCGCTGCTGAAGAAACCAGACTTAGATCATTCGGTTCCCTCTAGCTACCGCCCGGTCTCGAACCTTCCGTTCCTGGGTGTGACGATGTGTAACTTTTATTCTTATGGTTATGTGTTGTTTAAACAGTAGTTAATAAATGTTAAGTATGTAGGATTATATTTTGTTAGAGATGGTGGCTGATGGCTTGAGCTGAGTTGCCATAGCAACGAGGGCGGAGCCAACTGCCTCTTCACGGGGCAGCTGTTTGAAAGGGGCAGTCTGTAAGCCGGTGAGCTACAGGGAAGACTGAATCTCTGGGTGGAGATTCAGGGAATTAATTTGTGACCAAAGGGGTTACAGGAAAGGACCCGGTAGTGATAAAACTACAGGGGGTTATTGATTCTGGGTTAAGAATCAAGGTTTGGCTGGGAGCCAATTCAGTTGAATAGGCCTTTTGGCTTATTTGTTTTGTTGGGACAGTTGTCCAGAAGAGTTATATCTGCTTATAGAAACTTCTTGGAAGTCTGTGCCTGAGGTTACTCATGAAACCTTACTAATGTAACCAATCAAGATTCGTGCCTCTTGTGAAGAAACAATTACACATGCTATACTCCTGTTAAAATAAACTTGTTACTGTTTTCCTCAAGCCTTGCCTGATACAGTTTCTCTTAAGTCAAACAGCCTGCATAAGAAGTAAAGTCAAGCCAGGGACAGTAAACGCTACGCTATCAAATGAATAAAGCCTTCTCTAATTAATAGTCTCTTTATAAAATAGCTCCTAAGCTGATGTTGATCATTGCCTGGCTTTCCTCACAAATTTGGTGGCAGTAGTTTTACCCGCCTTTACACTGGGCAAGGTGGTGGAGAGGGCTGCAGCAGTTCCTAAATGACACCGCCGGACTCGATCCCTTCCAGTCCAGCTTCCGTAGTGGGCACGGGACGGAGACTGTGCTAGTCGCCATCACAGATCAGCTTCGCTGCCAGATGCATCCACCTGCACATCGACTGAGTCGCTGTCAGGCTCCAGATCCCTCAGAGCATTCCGGAACCTACTGGGTTCCATAAGTCTCCTTGGGCGAGCAGGAAATATGGGCAGTTTCAGCGTCCTGTGATAAAGAGAAGTGGGTTAGGGGAAACCTTTAATGTTCGCAGCAGCAATTCCTCCCATCGTTTGAAATTATGCTTCAAACAGAGACGTTTACATCCCGTTTAGACTACTGCAACGCTCTCTACGTGGGGTTGCCTTTGAAGACGGCTCGGAAGCTCCAACTAGTCCAACGCTCGGCAGCCATGTTACTAACAGGAGCGGAGCGCAGGGAGCATACAACTCCTCTGCTGCACCAGCTCCACTGGCTGCCGATTTGCTACCGGGCTCAATTCAAGGTGCTGGCGTTGGCCTATAAAGCCCTAAACGGTTCTGGCCCAAGCTACCTATCCGAACGTATCTCTGCCTACGAATCCACCAGGACTCTAAGATCTTCTGGGGAGGCCCTGCTCTCGATCCCGCCTGCATCACAAGCACGGCTGGCGGGGATGAGGGACAGGGCCTTCTCAGTGATGGCCCCTCGGCTGTGGAACGCCCTTCCCATGGACGTTAGATCAGCCCCTTCATTAATGGTGTTTCGAAGAAAACTAAAAACCTGGCTGTTTGAACAGGCGTTCGGTTAAACAAGGCAATGTACACGATGAATATAGGAAACGGAATTATGGATGACGAATTGGATCACGATTTTAGTTACGAGACGTTGATGTGTCGTTATTGATGTGTCATTATTTTGTATATTATGCTGTTAATGGTTTTAAATATTGTATGTTGTTCGATTGACTTTTGCTCTTGTTGTGAACCGCGTTGAGTCGCCTACGGGCTGAGAAACTGCGGTATACAAGAAAAGTAAATAAATAAATAAATAAGGTGCTCAGACCGGGAAGATAGACAACATGCTTTTTTAAAAAAAAGATGGCACATTTATTGCTACATAAATGTTATATACATGGTGTTTTTCTGTTCCTCTGACAGAAAAAGGAGTGTTGAACCTTTCGTACTGCTGGTTGGAAAAGCTTTTTCTGCCACACCTTGGGATTGGACTCAGGGTACAAACGGCAATTCACCCACAAAGGGAACTGAACCGGGCGACGAGAGGAGAGGAGAAGCCGTTCCTCTCGCAGGACGAGGAGCGCGTACAAGGCTCCCCAAGGGACTACACAGGATGCTAGAACCCTACTATGTGCTTACGTACAAGGCTATTGTAACATGTCTGAGATTAATGAACAGGTTATGGTCAATAACCCTACATTTTCTTTTACTACCTAATATAGTAAAATAAAGTAAGAAATATTTTTTTTTACTGAAAACTTTTTTTTTCGATTTCAAAAATCTAGAAAGAGTAATATTTAGAATTCAAGAAACTTTCTTACAAGATTATTGTATAAAAGACTAGCTACCGTGAAAAATAAGCCAAATGTTTTTTCTCTCTCTCTCTTTCTCTCTGAGTTGCTCTCTCTCTCTCTCTCTCTCTCTGTTTCTTTCCATTTCGTGAGGGAAGCTTCTGGGTTCATGGCAAAGCCGTGGAGGGAGGGAGGGAGGGAGGGAAGAGAGTCAGGATATAGCACACGAGTGAGGAAAAGGAAAAGGCCTGGCGGAAGGAAGGGAGGGAGGTAGGGAAGGAAGGAGGGAGGGAGGGAGGAAGGGAAAGAGGAAAGAAGGAAGGGAGGGAGGGAGAGAGAGAGGGAGGGAGGAAAGAAGGAAGGAAGGAAGGAAGGAAGGAAGGAAGGGAGGGAGGGAGGGAGGGAGAGAGGGAGGGAAGAAAGAAGGAAGGAAGGAAGGAAGGAAGGAAGGGAGGGAGGGAGGGAGGGAGGAAAGAAGGAAGGGAGGAAGGGAGGGAGGGAAGGAGGAAGGAAGGGAGGGAAGGAGGGAGGGAGGGAGGAAAGAAGGAAGGGAGGGGGGGAGGGAGGGAAGAAGGAAGGAAGGAAGGAAGGAAGGGAAGAAGGAAAGAAAGAAGGAAGGAAGGAAGGAAGGAAGGAAGGAAGGGAGGGAGGGAGGAAGGGAGGAAAGAAGGAAGGGAGGAAGGGAGGGAGGGAAGGAGGGAGGGAGGAAAGAAGGAAGGGAGGGGGGGAGGGAGGGAAGAAGGAAGGAAGGAAGGAAGGAAGGAAGGAAGGGACGGAGGAAAGAAGGAAGGAAAGAAGGAAGGGAGGAAGGAAGAAGGAAAGAAAGAAGGAAGGGAGGGAGGAAAGAAGGAAGGGAGGAAGGGAGGGAGGGAAGGAAGGAAGGGAGGGACGGAGGAAAGAAGGAAGGAAAGAAGGAAGGGAGGAAGGGAAGAAGGAAAGAAAGAAGGAAGGAAGGGAGGGAGGAAAGAAGGAAGGGAGGGAGGGACGGAGGAAAGAAGGAAGGAAAGAAGGGAGGAAGGGAAGAAGGAAAGAAAGAAGGAAGGAAGGGAGGGAGGAAAGAAGGAAGGGAGGAAGGGAGGGAGGGAAGGAAGGAAGGGAGGGAGGGAGGAAAGAACGAAGAAAGGGAGGGAGGAAAAAAGGAAGGAAGGAAGGGAGAGACCGAGGAAGGAAGGAAGGAAGGAAGGAAGGAAGGAAGGAAGGAAGGAAGGAAGGAAGGAAGGGAGGGAGGGAGGATAGAAGGAAGGGAGGGAGGGAGGGAGGGAAGGGAGGAGGGAGGGAGGGAAGGGAGGATGGAAGGAAGGAAGGGAGAAAGGAAAGGAGGGAGAGAAGAAAGAAGGGAAGGAGGGAGGAAAGAAGGGAGGGAGGGAGGAAGGAAGGAAGGATAAGGAGCCCCTAGCGCTTCCTCTCAGCAGGCTGTGCAAGGCTCCCTGGGAAGCACTGAAAGGGAGGAGGAGGAGGAGGAGGAGGAGGAGGAGGGCGTGGCTGCAGGTGAGCCCCCACCTGAGGCACTCCCCGCTTTTGTTCTTTCGGAAGGCGGCAGGATTTCTCCCAGGGAAAGAAGAGAGAGAAGCAGAGGAGAGAGGAAAGGCATGGGTGGCCCCTTCCCACTCCTCTCCTCCAATGGAAGACTGTGAATGGAAGGGCACAATGGGGGGGGGAGGGTGTCAGGGGCAAAGCGCCCTTCTCTCTTCCTCCCCCCCTCTCTTCTCAATCCAAAGGGGGGGGGGGCTAGGGTCCTCACCCCAAAGAAGGTTTGAACCAGACTGCTGGCGGCACATAAGGATGAAGCGTCTGTCTTGCATTTCAACACATTTTGTGCTTTCTGTGGGGCTGAGGAGGCTTTTCCTGACCCGGAGGAGGGGACTGTGGAGACATTAAGACCCCCCCCCCCAATGCCCCCCCAATGCTCAGATACTTTGCCCACCGCTTGCATGGAAAAGATCTGTCTGTAACCCGGGGACCCTGGGCACCGTGGGGGCTGATCTGCCTCAAGGAACGGGGGGCAGAGGACGGCCCTCGTGTCCGGCTCCCCTGGTTTCCTTTAAGACACTCTTTCGAGAGATACTCTCCGGAAGGAGAAGAAGGGTCAACGGTGGGCATGGCTTTCCTCCCAAGGTGCCCTTTTGGAGGTCGGCCGGCCCACCATCGTGGCGGCTGACCCGCCCCCCCATTGGCTCTTCATAGGCAGACCTCTACAAATAAATAAGAATTTGCAGTTACAATGCGTTTGTCAATTCGGTTTAGGCACAAGGCAACTTCCACGGAAAGTGGAGAGGAGGAGAGCAACAAGTCTTGGATTGATTGTGCGGGAGCAGCGGGCCTCGGCTTGGGAGAGGAAGAGGAAGAGGAGGAGGAGGAGGAGGAAGAGGCGCACGCTCGGGGCGGAAAGAGGTGCCGGCACCAGCCTCGTGGCTCCTTTCACCGTGGCGGAGGGTGGCGTCGGGGCCTCATGTTCCTCCTCTTGCCGGTCGGGGCGCCGTCGTCTTCGTTGAGGGGGGTTTCCAGTCTGTGTCCTGTGCAGAAAGGGTCCTTCGCCTGGGCCTCCTCCCCGTCAATCTGGAATTCTGGGGAGACAACGTGAAAAGGGTTAGCATGACCCACGGCCGCCAGCAAGGAGGGAGGCATCACACCAGGTAGGCCGAGTGTAAAGAAGCGTAATATTACTGCCACCAATTTATATTGTAAGGAGGGAGGGAGAGACTATTACTTTATTTTAAGAAAAACCTCTTTACTCTTATAATGATTCAGTTTCTTCTTTCATATTAGCTGAGACTTTCTGTGTGCTGTTTAACCTTTGTACAGGCCCCGAGACACACTTCTGTATAACGAAGTAACACAGTTTATTTATAACTTCTGGCTCCAACGCTTGAGGTTACATTTGTGATTTGTTGCAATCTTGAGGCTTACAGTCAGTATAATATGCTTGGTTTACTTTTCTGAAGTAGACTTTCAATGTTTCACATTCACAAACATGTTACTTGCTTTACACACTCTTGACTGTATGTTGTGTTTCCTCATCCGCTTCCCTCTGCGGTCAGTGGTTCCCTTGATGTCTGGCAAGAACACTTTCCCTCTGTCTTGACTCTCGTGGCTTCTTCTCAGTTGTCTTGCAGCTCTTCTGATGTCTAAGGCGGAGTCTCCATTGGCCTGGAGAGCCCAGTTGAGGGGGTTCCGTCCATCTTGGAGGAGGTGGGCTTCGCAGATTCTTCTTGCACGGTCTGCCAAGGCTTGAATGGGGCTTCTTTTTGGACTTGGGTGATGGTTGGAGTTTTGATGCAGATCTCTATCTGTGTGTGTGTGTTTTCTGTAAACGATGTGACCCAATAGTTGATCTGGTTTGCGGATGACGAGGACATCTAGGAAAGGCCGTCTTCCTCCATTTTCTTTTTCCATGGTGAACTGGATGTTTGGGTGGATGCTGTGCAGATGGCCCAGGAACCTGTTGAGTTCTTCTTCTCCATGGCTCCAAAGGGTGAAAGTGTCATCCACATCTGTGAACCATATGGTGGGCTTATCGTCAGGAGAGAATGCCTCTAGACCAGCGGTTCTCAACCTGGGGGTCGCGACTCCCTGGGGGGTCGTTGGGCCATTTTTGGGGGGTCGCGAAGGTGCCTTGGATGGCCCCGCCTCCTACAAAATGGCTGCCGACCCCCTGTGCCAGCCAAAAAGCTAGCACTCCTGATCGGCTCCTCCTCAGCCTTTCTGCCCCACCCCCGCGCCTTTCCCAGCTGAGAAGGGTGCAGGAGGGAGGCAGAAAGATGTTGGTCATTGGGGTTCTGTTGGTCATTGGGGTTCTGTTCGCCATGTTTGTTCGAGGTCTATAATTTGTGGGGGTCTCAATGGTCTGTGGAAGTCAGAGCTGAATCTGTTGAAGGTACTACAAATCCCATCATCCATTGTCCATACTCCCCAAGCATATTGCTTTTGTGATCAATCACTATGCTTTAATTATGTTAAATTTGTAACAATGAAAATAATCTTGCATATCAGATATTTCCACTATGCATCATAAGAGTAGCAAAATTACCGTTATGAAGTAGCAACAAAAATATGGTTGGGGGTCACCATAACATGAGGAACGTTATATAGGGGTCACGGCATTAGAAAGGTTGAGAACCACTGCTCTAGACCATGGCCATATAGCCCGAAAAAACCTATAACAACCCAGTGATTCCAGCCATGAAAGCCTTCGACAATACAATACAATACAATACAATGCAACACCAATACAATAAATATTGGTGTTTAAAGACTGAAGTAGCCTCCGTTGCTGAAAATCTCAAGCTTCCAAAAAGAAAGACCCCAGCGGTCCGCCCAGACAAAGAGAGAAGCACATCTTAGTTTAGTTTTATAGGGTCTGGGTGTAACGGCACAAAGACCATTATTGCGAGGAGAGATGGATTCCAAGTCACACAAGTCAGTGCCATTACTTTGAACGGGAGGTTTGTGGCCCCGAGGCAGCCGTAGGAGACGTGGAAAGGAAGACGGACGGGAGCCGAAGGAGCCCTTGACTTACCTGGCTGGTGCTCACATGTGACCCATAGGGTTTGTAGTTTCACTAAGGCCAGGGTGGCTTCCTGGGTGCGGAGGCGGGGGCTCTGCCGATACGGCAGACACCTTCTCTTCTTCCCTTCTCTTAAGGCAGGCTGCTTTGGGGTTGAGGTTCCTCTCTGCGGAAAGAAAGGAAGGAAAGGAATGCGTCATGAGGAAAAGACGACTCTGGGGAAGATTGTCTGGTTTGCCCACCCTGGAATATGCAACATATCAGTGTCCTTCTTTAGGGGTCCCTTTCAAATCCATGATACTACATCTGTGTGTGTGTGTGAACCATATATATCTATCTCTATCTCTGGCTGGATGGCTCTTTGTCAGGAGGGCTTTGATTATGTTTTTTTGCCCTGGTGAAGGGAGTTGGACTGGATGGCCTTAAGTATTTTCTATTGGTCATGGGGGTTCTGTGTGGGAAGTTTGCCCCAAATCTGTCATCAGTGGGGTTCAGAATTCTCTTTGATTGTAGGTGAACTATAAATCCCAGTAACTACAATTCCCAAATGTCGAGGTCTATTTTCCCCCCAAACTCCACCTGTGTTCCTATTTGGGCATATGGAATATTCGTGCCAAGTTCGATCCAGATCCATCATTGTTTGAGTCCACAGTGCTCTCTGGATGTAGGTGAACTACAATTCCCAAACTCAAGGTCAATGCCCACCAAATCCTTCTAGTGTTTTCTGTTGGTCATGGGAGTCCTGTGTGCCACATTTGGTTCAATTCCATCATTGGTGGAGTTCAGAATGCTCTTTGATTGTAGGTGAACTATAAATCCCAGTAACTACAACTCCAAAATGTCAAGGTCTATCCCCCTCCCCCCATACTCCACCTGTGTTCCTATTTGGGAATATGGAATATTCGTGCCAAGTTTGGTTCGGATCCATCATTGTTTGAGCCCACAGAGCTCTCTGGGTCTTGGTGAACTACAACTCAAACTCAAAGTCAATGCCCATCGATGCCCATGTTGGTCACGGGAGTCCTTTTGTCCATGTTTGGTCCAATTCCATCGTTGGTGGAGTTCAGAATGATCTTTGATTGTAGGTTAACTATAAATAGCAGCAACTACAACTCCCAATTAACAAAATGAATTTTTGAGTGATGGTCACTCGTTGTCCTGATACATGTATTGTGCAAATTGACACAACTTTGGTGTCAATTCGCCCAGTGGTTTTTGAGTTATGTTAGCTGCACAAATGAACATTATTTTTTTATTTATATAGATACACAGAGAGAGAGGGGGGGGGAGGACATACACACACATATATATATACACACACACACACACCCTCAATTCCCCTTGATTCTGTCCCTTCTGGTCCTCCTTCCCGCCCCCCCCCCCCCTCACTGATGGGCAAACCGGGTGAAAATGAGGCTCCGGCTGCCGGCATGAAAGCAAGAGCGCACGGGTGAGACGTTGAGCTACGATTCCAGCCGTTGAGCAGATATTGATGTTGACACTTTCCGCATTTCCAAGACATTGAGATGCCCTCCCTGGAAGAGCACCAGCTGAGGAGGAGAATGGGGGGGGGGGGGGCAAGGCGCGGGGCACAGCTGGGTCCAGCCAGGAGCCCAAGGGGGGAGGAGGAGGAGGAGGAGGAAGAAGAAGAAGCAGCGTGTGTGCAAGTGTGTGTGCGTAAAGGGGGTGAGAGAACTTTCCAAGGTTGAGGGTGGATGGGGTGCTGCTGGTGTGCAGGAAGAGGCTGCTTCAGGGGGCAGATAGTGACACATCCCCCCCCCCCCCCTCCGCTTCCAAATCAAACAAGGCTCATAAGGAGACATGACAGAATGCACGCTGGGTACCAAACTGCTTCTGGTCGGGGCTCAGAACTCTGGGGTCGACGGAAGCACGGTGCTCAGACCAAAGGCTTCTGACCCATTTGCTACCCACCTTCAAATTCAAATAGAATAGGTTCTTGTGGGTTTTTTCGGGCTATAGAGCCATGTTCTAGAGGCATTTCTCCTGAAATGCTGGACCACACCAACAACCACCATGTCAGGCTACACAGAGAAGCCATTGAAATCCACAAGCATGTGGACAATTTCAACAGAAAGGAGGAAACCATGAAAATGAACGAAATCTGGCTACCAGTATTAAAAAACTCTAAAATTATAACAGCAAAACAACAGAGAGGAAAAAACCAGGCACAGATTAACACCTCCCAGCAACAGATTTTCCCAGGCTCAGGCAGGCCTTCAAATGCTAATCAAGGTGGTCAGTTGAGACATTCCCACCTGTCTCCAACAGACAAGAGTCCTTTGTCCCACCCTGGTCATTCCACAGATCTATAAACCCTTTTTCCTAGTTCCAACAGACCTCACTACCTCTGAGGATGCTTGCCATAGCTGCAGGCGAAACGTCAGGAGAAATGTCTCTAGAACATGGCTCTATAGCCCGAAAAAACCCACAAGAACCTAGTGATTCCAGCCATGAAAGCCTTCGACAATACATCAAATATAATAATTAAATGTGTTAATTGGCTCTGGTTTTTATGCAACAGCTATTTCAATTTTCTCCACAATAGGTAATTCGTTAATATTATGATAATGCGCCTAACCTTACTGCATGTATATAAACCGTGAATATTTACTAAATTTTAGTTAAATTATATTGCCAATAGTTTAGACATGATAAATATTTATTTAATTAGTCTATTGTTTATGTTTGTGCAGCAAGAAACTCTATTAGTAGGCCGAATGCAGTTGAAAAGTCTGAAAGTTGAAATGTTGCTTTAATTGTGACTTTAGTTTATATCCTGTTTGCTTCTCTTGACTTTCCTTTTGTCTTCAAGGCAAGGATTCCCTCTTGCAATGCTCCAGAAGGAGTCTGACAGCATGGACGGAGTCCATTGGCCTTGGTATCTTTTTTCCATAGGGCTTTATTGACACACGTGCGAGGAGGCATCACGACAGTCAAAAGAATGATGTAAAACGATGTGTAACAAGACTGTCTCCGTCTTCAACTGACTGACCCTGACCGTTCAAAAGTCTGGCCTTATAGAGGGCTTTCTGGCTTTTGCACACGGCACTCATACTGCGTCATCAAACTTTCTAGAGTATTCTAGAATCTTCCATAGTGTAAGTCGCAACATGCATTTTTTCAACCATACGTGATCACGTGATTGCTTATATCATAAAAACTAGAGCCATTATACATTTTTAAATGTCATTTTTGTTTTCAGCACCCCAAAATCATAAAAGAACAACTATTTCCAGGCCCGCAACTTTTTCTCCGTTGAACAGTGTTATAGGTGAACAATAAATCCCAGCAACTACAACTCCCAAATAGCTGTAAATCGCCTGGAGCATTCTCGGATGGAGGGCGATTAATAAATAATTAAATGATGATGATGATGATGATGATGATGATGATGATGATGATGATGAAAATCAATCCCCCCCCCCCCCAACCCCACTAGAATTTACATTGTGGTTATATTGGGTATTTGTGCCCAGTTTGGTCCAGTGAATGAAAATGCATCCTGCATATCTGATATTTACATTATGATTTATAACAGTAGGAAAATGACTGTGACGAAGTCGCAACAAAAGCAATGTTATGGTTGGGGGTCACCACCACAGGAGGGGCTGTATTAAGGGGCCGTGGCATTAGGAAGGTGGAGAACCACTGGTCTGCAGGATTTCAGAGGTGCAGGACAGACACCCCCTCCTCTTTGAATGGGGCCCAAAGGCAGCCCCCTCCCCTCCATCCCCCCAGAGGCCCCTCTCCCTGGCTCACCCCGGACTTGCTGCTCGAGGCTGAGGATGACGGCCACGGCCTGGTGCAGGATGAGCAGCTTGGTCTGGGGCTTCTCGCTCTTCAGGTGCAGCTGGCACATCCGGCCCAGCTCCTTGAACGCCTCGTTGATGTCTCGCACCCGGAGGCGCTCCCGGGCGTTGTTGGCCATCCGCCGCTCCCGCTCCCGCTCCAGCTTCTGCTCCGGGTTCAGGTCCTCGTCTTCGTTGGTGCTACTGTGGAAAGAGGAGCATGGCGCGCACATTGGGGAAATGCGTTTGGATCCTGTTGTGTTCTATCTCTCTGTTTGAACCCTGTGGTCCATTGACTCAAGCTGTACTTCAAATAATAATAATAATAATAATAATAATAATAATAATAATAATGTATTGTCGAAGGCTTTCATGGCCGGAATCACTGAGTTGTTGGACTCTTGTCTGCTGGAGCTAGGGGTGAATGTTTCAACTGACCACCTTGATTAGCATTTGATGGCCTGGCAGTGCCTAGGGCAATCTTTTGTTGAGAGGTGATTAGATGTCCACAGATATATAAATAATAATAATAATAATAATAATAATAATAATAATAATAATAATATAATAATAATAATGTATTGTCGAAGGCTTTCATGGCCGGAATCACTGAGTTGTTGGACTCTTGTCTGCTGGAGCTAGGGGTAAATGTTTCAACTGGCCACCTTCATTAGCATTTGATGGCCTGGCAGTGCCTAGGACAATCTTTTGTTAAGAGGTGATTAGATATCCACAGATATATAAATAATAATAATAATAATAATAATAATAATAATAATAATAATATAATGTATTGTTGAAGGTTTTCATGGCCGGAAGCACTGGGTTGTTGTAGGTTTTTTCGGGCTATATGGCCATGGTCTAGAGGCATTCTCTCCTGACATTTCACCTGCATCTATGGCAAGGTAGTGAGGTCTGTTGGAACTAGGAAAAAGGGTTTATATATCTGTGGAGTGATGTCCAGGGTGGGACAAAGGACTCTTGTCTGCTGGAGCTAGGGGTGAATGTTTCAACTGACCACCTTGATTAGCATTTGATAGCCTGGCAGTGCCTGGGGCAATCTTTTGTTGAGAGGTGATTAGATGTCTACAGATATATAAATAATATAATAAATATAATAATAATAATAATAATAATAATAATAATAATAATGTATTGTCGAAGGCTTTCATGGCCGGAATCACTGGGTTGTTGTAGGTTTTTTCAGGCTATATGGCCATATTCTAGAGGCATTCTCTCCTGACGTTTCGCCTGCATCTATGGCAAGCATCTAGAACATGGCCATATAGCCAGAAAAACCCTACAACAACCCAATAATAATAATAATAATAATAATAATAATAATAATAATACTTATTAGCTTGGGGGAGCCCCACAGTTTGCCGAGACCTCCCTGCTGCGTGGGAAGAAGATGGAGAAATGGTCATGCTTTCCCAATTCCACAGCTGGCCACTTTCCCCCACAGGGTCCCTGATAGAATTGGGGTGCTTGGACCCATGGCAAATGCATGGGAGGGGTCTCCTTGGCCACCCCAGGTTCCCGCTCCGCTGCCACCGTACCTCGTTCTTCCTCTGGATGAAATCTTGATATCCTTTTGGGAGGACTCGTCGTCGGACTTCATGTCGTCTGAAGAGGCCCCGTCATGCGCGCTCTCGTCTTTCTCCTTGTGCTCTGACTTGATCTCTGCAGGGCCCAAGGCAGCCGACAGCACTGAAAGCCAAGCCCGGGAGAGAGTGACCCAGCAGCCCCAGGGACCGGGTGCCCCATAGGTGGGCGGGCGGGCGGGCGTGCGGACGTACCTCTATAGCTGTCTTGCGCCTTGTGGTTCACATCCGCGTTCTGGGCCGGGAGCATGGAGGGCAGTCCCGAATGGTTGCTGGCAAGACTGACGCCATCTTCTCGGTGTGCGTTGACCTGAGGCAAAGAGAGAAGCCCATTGCGGGTCATGGTCCAGCCAAAGGCACTGGCCAAACTGGGAAAGGGTTGCTTATGATGCCTATATCATCAATTGGGAGCCCCCCTTTCTGGCACCAACCGCTGCTCTGGCCAGAGTGAAGACAGAGGGGAGAAGGAGACATCTCCATCTTGCCTTTACTAATAATATAATATAGTATATTGTATAGACCAGTGGTTCTCAACCTGGGGGTCGGGACCCCTGAAGGGGTCGCGAGGGGGTGCCAGAGGGGTCGCCAAAGACCATCACAGACAGTATTTTCTGTTGGTCATGGGAGTTCTGTGTGGGAAGTTTGGCCTGATTCCATCGTTGGTGGGCTTCAGAATGCTCTTTGGTAGTAGGTGAACTATAAGTCCCAGCAACTACAACTCCCCAATGTCATGGTCTATTTCCCCTGAACTCCTCCAGTGTTTACATTTGGGAATATTGATTATTCATGCCACGTTTAGTCCAGATACATCATTGTTTGAGTTCACAGTGCTCTCTGGATGTAGGTGAACTACAGCTTCCAAACAACAGCCCTTCCACTATTTTCTGTTGGTCATGAGAGTTAAGTCCCAGCAACTACAACTCCCCAATGTCACGGTCTATTTCCCCTGAACTTCACCAGTGTTCACATTTGGGCATATTGAGTATTCGTGCAAAGTTTGGTCCAGATCCATCATTGTTTGAGTCCACAGTGCTCTCTGCATGTAGGCGAACTACAACTCTAAAACCCAAGGTCAATGCTCACCAAACCCTTCCAGCATTTTCTGTTGGTAATGAGAGTTCTGTGTGCCAAGTTTGGTTCAAGTCCATTGTTAGTGTAGTTCAGAATGCTCTTTGAATGTAGGTGAACTATAAATCTCAGCAACTACAACTCCCCAATGTCAAGGTCTATTTCCCCTGAACTTCACCAGTGTTCACATTTGGGCATATTGAGTATTCGTGCAAAGTTTGATCCAGATCCATCATTGTTTGAGTCCACAGTGCTCTCTGCATGTAGGCGAACTACAACTCCCAAACTCAAGGTCAATGCCCACCAAACCCTTCTAGCCTTTTCTGTTGGTCATGGGTATCCTGTGTGTCACCTTTGGTTCAATTCTATCATTGGTGGAGTTCAGATTGTAGGTGAATTATAAATCCAAAGAACTACAACTCCCAAATTACAAAATCAAAAATTTTTGAGTGAAGGACATACATTGGGTTGTTAGGTGTCTTGTGTCCAAATTTGGTGTCAATTTCTCCAGTGGTTTTTGAGTTCTGTTAATCCCACGAACGAACATTACATTTTTATTTATATAGATATACGTGGGGTGACATAAAAATTTCTCTAGTGAAAGGGGTCATGAGTGGAAAAAAGTTGCTCTAAGCCATCATTGCCTGCAGCCAAGAAAATATGTCATTATACAGAGAGGCTGCGTATTTCTCAGAAGCTTTTAGAGATGTTGTGACGATGTGTAAATTTTATTCCTTTGGTTATGTGTAGTTTGGACAGTGGTTTAGGGATGGTAAGTATGGGAGATTATGTTTTGTTGGAGAGAGTGGCTTGATGGTAGCTCAGTTGCCATAGCAGCAGGGGCAGAGCCAACTGCCTCTTCATGAGGCAGCTGTGTTTTAAAAAGTCAGTCTGTGGTCGGTGAGCTACAGGAAGGGACTGATTTCTCTAGTGGGAGAAACAGGGAATTAGTCAGTACGCCAGCGAGCTACTGAGTGAACTGAATCTTTTGGTGGAGATTCAGGGAATCAATTGGTGACCAAGTGGTTGCAGAGAAGGACCCGGTACAGGGGGTTGTTGATTCTAAATTAAGAATCAAGGTTTGGCTGGGTTTAAGCCTGTTGTGCCAGCTGTGAAACCTTATGAAGTGTTTATTTATTTATTTATTTATTTACATCACTTGTATACCGCCATTCTCAGCCCTAAGGCGACTCATAGCGGTTTACAACAGTCAAGCACAAACAAAGCGAACAATCAATGCAAAAATTCAATGCAGTGTTGTTGTTCATTCGTTCAGTCGTCTCCGACTCTTCGTGACCTCATGGACCAGCTTACACCAGAGCTCCCTGTCGGCCGTTACCACCCCCAGCTCCCTCAAGGTCAGTCCAGTCCCTTCAAGGATGCCATCCATCCATCTTGCCCTTGGTCGGCCCCTCTTCCTTTTGCCTTCCACTTTCCCCAGCATAATTGTCTTCTCTAGGCTTTCCTGTCTCCTAATGATGTGGCCAAAGGACTTCAGCTTTCCCTCCAGTCTCCTTCCCTCCAGTGAGCAGCCGGGCTTTCTTTCCTGGAGGATGGACTGGTTGGATCTTCTCGCAGTCCAAGGCACTCTCAGCACTTTCCTCCAACACCACAGCTCAAAAGCATCTCTCTTCCTTGGCTCAGCCTTCCCGAAGGTCCAGCTCTCACATCCGTAGGTGACTCCAGGGAAGACCATGGCTTGGACTAGGCAATGGATCTTGGTTGCCAGTCTGATGTCTCTGCTCTTCACTATTTGATCGAGACTGGACATGGCTCTCCTCCCAAGAAGTAAGCGTCTTCTGATTTCCTGGCCACAGTCTGCGTCTGCACTCATCCTTGCACCTAGAAATACAAAGTCTGTCACGGCCTCCACGTTTTCTCCCTCTATTTCCCAGTTGTCAATCATTCTTGTTGCCATAATCTTGGTTTTTTTGACGTTTAGCTGCAACCCGGCTTTTGCGCTTTCTTCTTTCACCTTGATTAGAAGGCTCCTCAGCTCCTCCTCGCTTTCGGCCATCAGAGTGGTGTCATCTGCATATCTGAGGTTGTGAATGTTTCTTCCAGCCATTTTCACCCCAGCTTTGCATTCCTCAAGCCCCACACATCCTCGCATGATGTGTTCTGCATACAAGTTGAAAAGGTTGGGTGAGAGTATGCAGCCTTGCCGGACGCCTTTCCCAATCTTGAACCAGTCTCCTCTTCTGTGGTCAGTTCTGACTGTTGCTACTTGGTCTTTGTCCAGATTCCTCAGGAGAGAGGGAAGGGGGCTTGGGATGCCCATCCCACCAAGAACTTGCCACAATTTATTATGATCCACACAGTCCAAGGCTTTGGAAGAGTCAATGAAGCAGAAGTAGATGTTTTTCTGAAACTCCCTGCCTTTCTCCATTATCCAGCGGATATTGGCAATCTGGTCTCTCATTCCTCTGCCTTTTCTAAACCCAGCTTGAACATCTGGCCACTCTCGCTCCATGTACTACTGGAGTCTTCCTTGCAGGATCTTGAGCATTCCCTTCCTGGCATGATGAGAAATAAGGGCCACTGTACGGAAGTTGGAGCAGTCTTTCGCATTTCCCTTTTTTGGTATGGGGATGTAAGTTGATTTTTTCCAGTCTGATGGCCATTCTTGTGTTTTCCATATTTGCTGGCATATGGCATGCATCACCTTGACAGCATCATCTTTTAAGATTTTAAACAGTTCAGCTGGGATCCCATCGTCTCCTGCTACCTTGTTGTTAGCAATGCTTCTTAAGGCCCATTCAACCTCATCCTCAGGATGTCTGGTTCTAATTCATTCACCACACCGTCAAAACTATCCTCAATATTATTATCCTTCCTATACAGATCTTCTGTGTAGTCTCGCCATCTTCTCTTGATCTCTTCAGCTTCTGTTAGGTCCCTGCCATCTTTGTTTCTTATCATACCAATGCGGTATCAACAGGTAATTAAAAACAGATTAACGCAGAAACAAGTTAAGCAATAAACAATCATAGACAATCAATCAATTGGCGTCTCATAACTAGAATCATGATCCAAACTCGTCAGTCGTAGTTCCATTCCTAAAATTCATTGCACTTTTTATTCAAACGCCTGTTCGAATAACCAAGTCTTCACTCTTCTCCTGAATACCATCAAAGAGGGAGCCAATCTGATGTCTGTGGACAGGGCGTTCCACAGCCGAGGGGCCACCACCGAGAAGGCCCTGTCTCTCGTCCCCGCCAGCCGCGCCTGTGAGGCAGGCGGGATCGAGAGCAGGGCCTCCCCGGAAGATCTCAAAGTCCTGGTGGGTTCATAGGTGGAGATGCGGTCAGATAGGTAACTTGGGCCAGAACCGTTTAGGGCTTTATAGGCCAACGCCAGCACCTTGAATTGAGCCCGGTAGCAAATCGGCAGCCAGTGGAGCTGGTACAACAAGGGCGTTGTATGCTCCCTGCGACCTGCTCCTGTTAGTATCATGGCTGCCGCACGTTGGACTAGTTGAAGCTTCCGGGCCGTCTTCAAAGGCAACCCCACGTAGAGAGCGTTGCAGTAGTCTAAACGGGATGTAACCAGAGCGTGGACTACCGTGGCCAAGTCAGACTTCCCAAGATATGGGCGCAGCTGGCGCACGAGCCTAAGCTGTGCAAATGCTCCCCTGGTCACCGCCGAGACCTGGGGTTCCAGGCTCAACGATGAGTCCAGGGTCACTCCCAAACTGCGAACCTGCGCCTTCAAGGGGAGTGCGACCCCATCCAGCACAGGTTGTAACCCTATGCCCTGTTCGGCCTTGCGACTGACCAGGAGTACCTCTGTCTTGTCTGGATTCAGTTTCAATTTGTTCGCCCTCATCTAGACTGTCACAGCGGCCAGACATCGGTTCAGGACTTCGACAGCCTCCTTAGTAGCAGGTGGGAAGGAGTGACAGAGTTGGACATCATCCGCGTACAGATGACACCGTACTCTGGATGATCTCTCCCAGCGGCTTCATGTAGATGTTAAACAACATGGGAGACAGTATTGAACCCTGAGGAACTCCACAAGACAAAGTTGAGCAGGGTTGAGCAGGTGTCTCCCAGTAACACCTTGTTTGCCTGAGTTTACTCACGAAACCTTTCCAGTGTATCCATCAAGATTTGTGCCTCTTTTGAAGAACAGTTATACATTGTTATACTCCTGTTAAAATAAACTTGTTGCTGTTTTCCTCAAGTCTTGCCTGATACAGTTTCTTCTAAGTTGAACAGCCTGCAATAATAAAATCAGCCAGAAACAGTCCCTTTATAAAATAGTTCCTAGGCTGATATTGATCGTTGCCCGGCTTCCCTCATAGATTAGGTGGCAGTGGGTGTTTTACCACTCGCACCTTCACATTTGGTGGCATTCGGTGGCATTAATACCGTCTTCTCCACTTTGGCAGAAAAAATGAAATGCAAAGATACAGAATGGGGGACAATGCCTGGCTCGAGAGCAGTACGTGTGAAAAAGATCTTGGAGTCCTCGTGGGGAGGAAGGAGAACATGAGCCAGGAATGTGATGTGGCGGCAAAAAAAGCCAATGGGATTTTGTCCTGCATCAAGAGGAGCCTAGTGTCTAGATCTAAGGAAGTCATGCTACCCCTCTATTCTGCTTTAGTTAGATCACATCTGGAATATTGTGTCCAATTCTGGGCACCACAATTCAAGAGAGATATTGACTCTAAGCTGGAATGTGTCCAGAGGAGAGTGACTAAAATGATCAAGGGTCTGGAGAACAAGCCCTATGAGGAGCGGCTTAGGGAACTGGGCATGTTTAGCCTGAAGAAGAGAAGGGTGAGAGGAGATATGATGATAGCCATGTATAAATATGTGAGAGGAAGCCACAGGGAGGAGGAGGAGGGAGCAAGCTTGTTTTCTGCTTCCCTGGAGACTAGGACGCGGAACAATGGCTTCAAGCTACAAGAGAGGAGATTCCATCTGAACATGAGGAAGAACTTCCTGACTGTGAGAGCCGTTCAGCAGTGGAACTCTCTGCCCCGGAGTGTGGTGGAGGCTCCTTCTTTGGAGGCTTTTAAGCAGAGGCTGGATGGCCATCTGTCAGGGGTGATTTGAATGCAATATTCCTGCTTCTTGGCAGAATGGGGTTGGACTGGATGATGGCCCAGGAGGTCTCTTCCAACTCTTGGATTCTAGGATTCTATGATTCTATGATTCTTTACAATTGGTGGCAGCAGTTTAACGAGCCCTTCACAGATGTCTACCAAGGGAAGTCGGAGAGGCATTCCTGTCCTTTTCCACTTTTCCTGGTTTCCAAAGGACTCAACAGGAAATGCTTCAAAATGTGGAAGAGAGCGCAAAACAAAGGGCGGCTTTTAAAAGAGTTCAAGGCACCGTTTTGGAAAATAAATCAGCGAAAGTACGGCCTGCCATGATAAGACCAAAGAAGCAGACTTCCAAAACATAAAACAAAACAAGCGCAATTAGGAAGAGGGGGAGGAAATTAATTTGAAAGAGCTGGCTCAAAAATTAAGCAACCATGCCCAGTTGTGCAAGCCATTAAACGACGGAGAGAGAAAATTACTCGTTCCCTTCTTTCTTCTGCCAAGGACATTTTCAAGGACATTTAATTATTTTTCCAAAGGGTTCCAATGGGACATTCAGGAGGTGTTGCTAAATCTTAATGAACTTCTTCTGGTCCAAGAATGTCCTCTTGGGCAAAGCTGGCCGGCTTGCTCGCTTGCCATTCTCCTCCTTCCAAGAGAGAGGGGACCATTCATAGAATCCAAGAGTGGGAAGAGACCTCCTGGGCCATCCAGTCCACCCCCATTCTACCAAGAAGCAGGAATATTGCATTCAAAGCACCCCCGACAGATGGCCATCCAGCCTCTGCTTAATAATAATAATAATAATAATAATAATAATAATAATAATAGAATCCAAGAGTGGGAAGAGACCTCTTCGGCCATCCAGTCCAAGCCCATTCTGCCAAGAAGCAGGAATATTGCATTCAAATCACCCCCGACAGATGGCCATCCAGCCTCTGCTTAATAATAATAGTAATAATAATAATAATAATAGTAATAGAATCCTAGAGTTGGGAGAGACCTCCTGGGCCATCATCCAGTCCAACCCCATCTTGCCAAGAAGCAGGAATATTGCATTCAAAGCACCCCCGACAGATGGCCATCCAGCCTCTGCTTAATAATAATAATAATAATAATAATAATAATAGAATCCAAGAGTGGGAAGAGACCTCTTCGGCCATCCAGTCCAAGCCCATTCTGCCAAGAAGCAGGAATATTGCATTCAAATCACCCCCGACAGATGGCCATCCAGCCTCTGCTTAATAATAATAGTAATAATAATAATAATAATAGTAATAGAATCCTAGAGTTGGGAGAGACCTCCTGGGCCATCATCCAGTCCAACCCCATCTTGCCAAGAAGCAGGAATATTGCATTCAAAGCACCCCCGACAGATGGCCATCCAGCCTCTGCTTAATAATAATAATAATAATAATAATAATAATAGAATCCAAGAGTGGGAAGAGACCTCTTCGGCCATCCAGTCCAAGCCCATTCTGCCAAGAAGCAGGAATATTGCATTCAAATCACCCCTGACAGATGGCCATCCAGCCTCTGCTTAATAATAATAGTAATAATAATAATAATAATAGTAATAGAATCCTAGAGTTGGGAGAGACCTCCTGGGCCATCATCCAGTCCAACCCCATCTTGCCAAGAAGCAGGAATATTGCATTCAAAGCACCCCTGACAGATGGCCATCCAGCCTCTGCTTAATAATAATAATAATAATAATAATAATAATAATAATAGAATTCTAGAGTTGGGAGAGACCTCCTGGGCCATCATCCAGTCCAACCCCATTCTGCCAAGAAGCAGGAATATTGCATTCAAATCACCCTTGACAGATGGCCATCCAGTCCCTGTTTAAATCTTCCAAAGAAGGAGCCTTCCCACACTCCGGGGCAGAGAGTTCCACTGCTGAACGGCTCTCACAGTCAGGAAGTTATAGAATCCTAGAATCCAAGAGTGGGAAGAGACCTCCTGGGCCATCATCTAGTCCAGCCCCATTCTGCCAAGAAGCAGGAATATTGCATTCAAAGCACCCCCGACAGATGGTCATCCAACCTCTGTTTAAAAGCTTCCAAAGAAGGAGCCTCCACCACACTCCCTCTGGGGCAGAGAGTTCCACTGCTGAACGGCTCTCACAGTCAGGAAGTTATAGAATCCTAGAATCCTAGAGTTGGAAGAGACCTCCTGGGCTATCATCCAGTCCAATCCCATTCTGCCAAGAAGCAGGAATATTGCATTCAAATCACCCCTGACAGATGGCCATCCAGCCTCTGTTTCAAAGCTTCCAAAGAAGGAGCCTCCACCACACTCCCTCCGGGGCAGAGAGTTCCACTGCTGAACGGCTCTCACAGTCAGGAAGTTATAGAATCATAGAATCCTAGAGTGGGAAGAGACCTCCTGGGCCATCCAGTCCAACCCCATTCTGCCAAGAAGCAGGAATATTGCATTCAAATCTCCCCCGACAGATGGCCATCCAACCTCTGTTTAAAAGCTACCGAAGAAGGAGCCTCCACCACACTCCATGGCAGAGAGTTCCACTGCTGAACGGCTCTCACAGTCAGGGCTCAGAGGATGCTTGCAGGCCCCAAACCATTTAGGGCTTTGTAGGTGATGACCTGTACCTTGAATTGGGACCGGAAAATAAATGGCAGCCAGTGGAGCTCCTTAAGCATGGGAGTTGAATGCTCCCTATAACTAGTCCCAGTTATTCATCTGGCTGCCGAGCGTTGGACAAGTTGTAGTTTCTGGGCCGTCTTCAAGGGTCGCCCCATGTAGAGTGCATTACAGTAGTCCTGGGTGGAGATTCAGGGAACTAGTCTGTGAGCATTAGAGTTGCAGAAAGGACTGATTTCTCTAGTGGGAGAAACAGGGAAGAGTCTGTGACTGTTAGAGTTACAGGGAAGACTGAAATCTCTGGTGGGAGATTCAGGGAACTAGTCTGTGACCGTTAGAGTTGCAGAAAGGACTGATTTCTCTAGTGGGAGTAACAGTCTAGTGGTAACTAAGGCCCAAGTTCTCCTTCCTTTTCCCTTTCTTTTCCTTTCCTCACAATAGCTCTTCCAACTTGGAACTCCCGGCAGGACCTGTCTGCCCTCTTCCCCAAGGGCTGCCCCAGCCAAGCTTCTCGATAAGTGTTGTTAACTCCTAATCCTGAGTCTCCCGGCTCCTGGCTCTCAAAGGAAAAGCGGAAAGGGCTTCTTACCAGCGAGGAGACTGGTCGAGCAGCTGCGGCGGCAAGGCTGGTGGCTCCATAGCCGGCGCTCAAGCTGCCCATGGGCCCGTTGTGGGCGGCTCCCAGCAGACTCTGGATGTCGGCGACGTGGGCCCCGGCCAGGCTGGTGGAAGGGCCCACCGCGTGGTTCCGCAGCACGTTGATGGCGTCGTCCAGGCGGTCCAAGCGGTCCTCCATCCGCGACTGCTGCAGGGAGAGGGCAAGGGGTCACCGATATTGCAACCAAGGAGTATCTCCATGAGCTGGCATGCTTTCTATGGGCAAGGCGCAGGATGTGGGGAACGAAACGCTGGGCAAGGAGGAAAGGCCTGGCTTGGGAGATGGCCAGGTGACACACATCATCTGATATTTGGGGATTCAGCTTTGGAGGACAATAATCAAAATAACAGTCCAGATTGGATTGAAAAGGGAAGACCGGATGCATGGTTCACCTGAAGAGTTTGGAAAAATAGGGGCTTTCCAGTCAGCCAATGCGTGCAAGACTGAAAAGGGAAGTCACAACATGCAACAAAACCAGTGTACACCTCAATCCCTCCCTCCACCCCACAGCTACAGCCTCCCCCCCACCAAGCCCCAAAGGTAGGACATGATGTCTGCTTGCAAAGGGCTTTGGAAATGAAGCAAGAGGCATGGGATACCGGCAGTGTTTCTCAACCTGGGGGTCGCGACCCATGGAGGGGTCGTGCGGGGATGTCAGAGGGGTTGCCAAAGACACAGTATTTTCTGCTGGTCATGGGGGTTCTGTGTGGGAAGTTTGCCCCAATTCTGTCATTGGTGAGGTTCAGAATGCTCTTTGATTGTAGGTGAACTATAAATCCCAGCAATTACAACTCCCAAATGTCAAGGTCTATTTTCCACCAAACTCCACCAGTGTTCACATTTGGGTACGTTGAGTATTCAAGTTTGGTCCAGATTCATCATTATTTGAGTTCACAGTGCTCTCTAGATCAGTGTTTCTCAACCTGGGGGTCGGGAACCCTGGAGGGGTCGCACGGGGGTGTCAGAGGGGTCGCCAAAGACCATCAGAAAACACAGTATTTTCTTTTAGTCATGGGGGTTCTGTGGGAATTTTGGTCCAATGTTATCATTGGTGGAGTCCAGAATGATCTTTGATTGTAGGTGAGCTATAAATCCCAGCAACTACAACTCCCAAATGTCAAGATCTATTTTCCCCCAAACTCCACCAGTGTTCACATTTGGGTACGTTGAGTATTCTTGCCAGGTTTGGTCCAGATCCATCATTGTTTGAGTCCATAGTGCTCTCTGGATGTAGGTGAACTACAACTCCAAAACTCAAGGTCAATGCCCACCAAACCCTTCCAGTATTTTCTCTTGGTCATGGGAGTTTTGTATGCCATATTTGGTTCAATTCCATCACTGGTGGAGTTCAGCATGTTCTTTGATTGTAGGTGAGCTATAAATCCCAGCAACTACAACTCCCAATGTCAAGGTCTATTTTCCCCAAACTCCAGCAGAGTTCACATTTGGGCATATTGATTATCATGCCAAATTTGGTCCAGATCCATTATTGTTTCAGTTCACAGTGCTCTCTGGGTGTAGATGAACTACAACTCCAAAACCCATCTTCCTGCTGTTATGAATAGTAATGTAAATATCTGATATGCAAGATGTATTTTCATACACTGGACCAAATTTGGCACAAAGACCCAATACACCCAAATTTAAATACTGGTGGGATTGGGGGAGGGTATTGATTTTGTCCTGTGGGAGTTGTAGTTGCTGGGATTTATAGTTAACCCACAATCAAAGAACATTCTGAACTCCACCAATAATAGAATGGAACCAAACTTGACACAGAGAACTCACATGACCAACAAAAAATACTGGAACGGTTAGACAGGCATTGACCTTGAGTTTTGGAGTTGTAGTTCACCTACATCCAGAGAGCACGGTAGACTCAAACAATGATGGATCTAGACCAAACTTGACATGGATACTGAATATGCCCAAATGTGAACACTGGTGGAGTTTGGGGGAAAACAGACGTTGACATTTGGGAGTTGTAGTTGCTGAGATTTATAGTTCACCTACAATCAGAAAGCATTCTGAACCCCACTGTAGCGAATTTGTTGAGCTATGTTAAATTTTTGATGTATAGCTCTATGTTGCAATGTGGCAGAATTGGCAGAAATAGGGTGGCAACAGTAGAGGCAAGATTAATTTGCATACATGCAGCCGATTGGTTGTATGCAGATGAGTGTAGGCCAGGATTTGAAAGGGCCGCTGAGCCAGAATGGCAGTTGGGGAGAAGAGAGCTGAACATTCCAAAGGGGCGGAGTTAAGTTTAAAAATAGGCAGTTAAAGAGTCAAAGAGTTTGAGTTAGGAATTCCTGTTTGTGAAGGACAGTTAGGAACTTCTGTGAGAGAAAAGCAGTTAGGAAAATGGAGCTTAAGTTTTAAGGAAAATAAAGAAGTGCCAGTGTGGTTTAAGGAGGAATATAGTCCTGTCAAGAATGTATGAAAAAGCAACATATTTGTTGATGTGAAACAATTGAAGTTTGATAAAAAAAAGTTAACTAAGTGAAAGAAATTGAATGTAAGATTCAAGAACAGAACACACAAATGTAACCATAAGCACTGGAGCCAGAAGCTATAAATAAACTTTGTTACTTGGTTTACTACAAGAGTGTCTCAAGGAAAAACCTCACAAGAAAGCCCCAGCCAATTTAAAAAGGGGAAAATACATCAATACAAGGCAGTAAAAAGATATAAAAGAAAACATTTTCCCCCCACATCGTCACACAATAAAAGACACCTGAAAAAGGACTGAAGTAGTGAAATGTCCGCCCACCCACCAATGATAGAATTGGGCCAAACTTCCCACACTGAACCCCCATGACCAACAGGAAATATCGTATATTCTGACAGTCTTCGGTTGACCCCTCTGACCCACCCCCTCGCGACCCCCCCAGGTTGAGAAACACTGGACTAAGGTGTGCCATAAAGTGCATAGGGCTAATTTAAAGAAGAAATCTGTAAGTAGAGTTAACAGGGTGGAAATATATCTATAGATACATATTGATACCAAAGCAGCATCTGAAAGAGAAATAGTACCTCACAGACATCCTTTAAGAAGGACATAGCATCTTGCAAATGCTCGTGAAGTTGCTGCTCAACGCGGTTTTTCTGGCAAAGTCAAGACAGAACAGGAAGCAAAGCACAGGTTAAGAAAAGTATAAAGAGAGGCGCGATTCAGCCACGATGGTTAGTCAAGTTAAACCCACAAAGCCGGGATTGGGCGGAAGCGGGGGGGGGGGGAGCCTTAGGCGCCCCAAATGACAGGAACCGCAAATGGCCCGGTTTGCCCAGGCTGCAGCACCCACTCGCAAAATGGGTGGCAAGGACCAGATTCCCTTTTCTTGCTTATGAGACCCATAGGAAAAACACTGGAGAACATTGGGCTGTTGTAGGTTTTTTCGGGCTGTATGACAATAGGTCTAGAGGCATTCTCTCCTGACGTTTCGCCTGTATCTATGGCAAGAATCCTCAGAGGTAGTGAGGTCTGGCCGCCCCTCCCCTCTGCTTGAGGGACCATCGGGGTGGGGGGGGGGGGTCCATAAGGGACACAAGAATTCCTTCTTACCAAGGAGTGCAGGGAGTTCTCATAGCTGGGCGAGGAAGGGGCCTGTCCTCCAGCCCGGGACCACTGGCTGGCACCTGCCAAAAGCAAGGCGGTTACAACACAGAGGCAGGAAGCATCCTTCTGAATTGGTCACAACAGAGGCACTGCCTGCCAGGACCAACCAGGCTGGTGTGGACCGCTGTTGACACCCCAAGTTCTCAGGGAAAAGGAAGGGGGGTCCTACCTGCGAGGGGCGAGGGGGATCCAACCGGCGTGGAGGGATTGGAAGGAAAGCTACTGCTGGTGTGGTCAGGAGAATAAATCTACGGGGCAAAAAGAGAAGGGAAACGTCAGCAAGCGCATTGAGACTTTTATCTATTAATTTATTTCAAACTTTGATATCTTCTCAACCTCCGTAGAGGGACTCGGACCGGCTAACAGCAATGTGAAAAGTACAATCTAAAAACATCATATAATAACAAGTTAAAATACATATCGAGTTTTTTTTGTTGTGTCAGGAGTAACTTGAGAAACTGCAAGTCGCTTCCGGTGTGAGAGAATTGGCCGTCTGCAAGGACGTTGCCCAGGGGACGCCCGGATGATTTCGATGTTTTTATCATCCTTGTGGGAGGTTTCTCTCATGTCCACACATTACTTATTTATTGTGTCATCAGCAACCAGACCATTGTATTAAATTTCTAACGGAACAAAAACAAACAAACAGATTAAAAAAAGCCACAGAGTTTGCAAGTTTGGTATTGGATTAGATGTCCTTTGACCAGTCTCTGTCCCCTTGGAGTGCCTCTGGTGTTGCCGCAAGAAGGTCCTCCCTGGTGCATCATGTGGCAGGGCTCAGGTTGCATTGCAGCAGGTGGTCAGTGGTTTGCTCTTCTCCGCACTCGCATGTCGTGGATTCCACTTTGTGGCCCCATTTCTTGAGGTTGGCTCTGCATCTCGTGGTGCCAGAGCGCAGTCTCTTTAGCACCCTCCAAGTCGCCCCGTCTTCTGTGTGCCCAGGAAGGAGTCTCTCATCAAGTATCACACACGGATTGAGGTGATGGGTTTGAGCCTGCCACTTTTGGACTCTCGCTTGCAGAGGTGTTCCAGCGAGTGTCTCTGTAGATCTACGAAAACTATTTCTAGATTTAAGTCGTTGACGTGCTGGCTGATACCCAAACAGGGGATGAGCTGGAGATGTCTCTGCCTTGGTCCTTTCACTATTGGCTGCCACTTCGCGGCGGAGGTCAGGTGGTGCGATACCGGCTGGACAGTGTAGTTTCTCCAGTGGTGTAGGACACAGACAAAACGTGGGTGCTAGAAACAATATCATACGAAAGCTGACTGGCACAACCTGGGGATCACAACCAGACACAGTGAAGACATCCGCCCTTGCGCTATGCTACTCTGCTGCTGAGTATGCATGCCCAGTGTGGAACACATCTCACCACGCTAAAACAGTTGATGTGGCTCTTAATGAGACATGCCGCATTATCACGGGGTGTCTGTGTCCTACACCACTGGAGAAATCACACTGCTTAGCCGGTATTGCACCATCTGACATCTGCCGGGAAGTAGCAGCCAATAGTGAAAGGACCAAGGCAGAGACATCTCCAGCTCTTCCCTTGTTTGGGTATCAGCCAGCACGTCAACGATTTAAATCAAGAAATAGTTTTCTAAGATCTACAGGGACACTCGCTGGAACACCTCAGCAAGAGAGAGTCCAAAAGTGGCAGGCTCAAACCCAGAACTTGATAATAAATGAGACTTCCCCCTGGGCACACAGAAGACTGGGCGACTTGGAAGGCGCTGAACAGACTGCGCTCGAGCACCACGAGGTGCAGAGCCAAACTCAAGAAATGGGGCCACAAAGTGGAGTCCACGACATGCGAGTGCGGAGAAGAGCCAGCCACTGACCACCTGCTGCAATGCACCCTGAGCCCTTCTTCCACATGATGCACAAGGGAGGAGCTCCCTGCGGCAACACCAGAGGCACTCCAAGGGGACAGAGACTGCTCAAAGGACATTTAACCAACTACCAAGCTTGCAAACTTTGTGTTTTTTAAATCTGTTTGTGAACGACTTAAATCTAGAAATAGTTTTTTAAGATCTACAGAGACACTCGCTTGAACACTTCAGCAAGCAAGAGTCCAAAAGTGGCAGGCACTACCTCAGAACCTCAACCCATGGCTGATGGAGGACCTCCTTGCAGCAACACCAGAGGCACTCCAAGGGGCCAGATACCGGTCAAAGGACATTTAATCAACTACCAAAGTTTTTGTTTACAAAAATACAATGCATCTGTTTGATCTGCCCCGACACGATAAATAAATAAATTAATAAACCCAGAGAAGCAAGCCAGGCGTGTCCCACTTCAGCCACCCAGGAAAGCAGAAGTGGAAATACATCCTCTCGTGAAGGCAGGAGCCAAAATTCCAGCACCACATTCAGGTGCAACACAAAGGCATGACTTCATGCTGCGAGAATGCAGAATGCGCCTGGCCTGCTTCCTCTCAGGGGGGGAGAGAGGGCGCATGTTTGCATCCACTAATAATCTCAACAACAGTTAATGAAAACAAGCCGGCATCATAAACAAGGGACCAAAGAGAGCTGGTTTCCAGACTAACCATGTCTCTGGACAGCGGAGCAAAACCAGACACAACGGCTTCGCCGTGCCTCCTTCCCAGCTATGAAGGAGGCCCATGCCAGTTTAGCAACACACTTCACTCCTGCACGGAACTCAATCCCCAAGACAGAAAACATGGGCTCATCCTCTCGTTCAATATCTTCATTCATGACTTAGATGAAAGGATGGAAGGCAGGATCATCAAGTTTGCAGACGACACCAAATTGGGAGGGAGAGCCAAGAGTCCAGAGGACAGGAGCAGGATTCAAAACCATCTTGACAGATTAGAGAGATGAATGGCCAAAATTCACAAAATGAAGTTCAACAGGGACAAATGCAAGAGACTCCACTCAGGCAGGAAAAACGAAATGCAAAGAGACCGAATGGGGGACGATGAGGCCTGGCTCGAGAGCAGGACGTGTGGAAAAGATCTTGGAGTCCTTGACAGATTAGAGAGATGACTGGCCAAAAGTAACACAACGAAGTTCAACAGGGACAAATGCAAGAGACTCCACTTAGGCAGGAAAAACGAAATGCAAAGAGACCGAATGGGGAACGATGAGGCCTGGCTCGAGAGCACGACGTGTGGAAAAGATCTTGGAGTCCTTGACAGATTAGAGATGATGGGCCAAAACTAACAAAATGAAGTTCAACAGGGACAAATGCAAGAGACTCCACTCAGGCAGGAAAAACGAAATGCAAAGAGACCAAATGGGGGACAATGAGGTCTAGCTCGAGAGCACGACGTGTGGAAAAGGTCTTGGAGTCCTTGACAGATTAGAGATGATGGGCCAAAACTAACACAATGAAATTCAACAGGGACAAATGCAAGAGACTCCACTCAGGCAGGAAAAACGAAATGTAAAGAGACCGAATGGGGGACGATGAGGTCTAGCTCGAGAGCACGACATGTGGAAAAGATCTTGGAGTCCTTGACATATGAGAGAGATGATTGGCCAAAACTAACACAATGAAGTTCAACAGTGACACATGCAAGAGACTCCACTTAGGCACAAAAAATTAAATGCAAAGAGACAGAATGGGGGACGATGAGGCCTGGCTCGAGAGCAGGACATGTGGAAAAGATCTTGGAGTCCTCGTGGGGAGGAAGGGGAACATGAGCCAGGAATGTGATGTGGCGGCAAAAAAAGCCAATGGGATTTTGGCCTCTATAGTGTCTAGAATCCAGGGAAGTCATGCTCCCTATGCTCTATTCCGCTTTTGTTAGACCACACCTGGAATATTGTGTCCAATTCTGGGCACCACAATTCAAGAGAGATGTTGACAAGCTGGAATGTGTCCAGAGGAGGGCAACTAAAATGATCAAGGGCCTGGAGAACAAGTCCGATGAGGAGCGGCTTAAAGAGCTGGACGTGTTTAGCTTGAATGGTTAGACCGCACCTGGAATATTGTGTCCAATTGTGGGCACCACAATTCAAGAGAGATATTGACCAGCTGGAATGTGTCCAGAGGAAGGTGACTCAAATGATCAAGGGTCTGGAGAACAAGCCCTATGAGGAGCGGCTTAAGGAGCTGGGCATGTTTAGCCTGAAGAAGAGAAGGCTGAGAGGAGACATGATGGGGGCCATGTATAATAAATATGTGAGAGGAAGGTCACAGGGAGGAGGAGGGAGCAAGTCTGTTTTCTGCTTCCATGGAGACTAGGACGCAATGGAGCCATGGCTTCAAACTCCAAGAGAGGAGATTCTATCTGAACATGACCGTGAGAGCCGTTCAGCAGTGGAACTCTCTGCCCCGGAGTGTGGTGGAGGCTCCTCCTTTGGAAGCTTTTAAACAGGGGCTGGATGGCCATCTGTCAGGGGTGCTTTGAATGCAATATTCCTGCTTCTTGGCAGAATGGGGTTGGACTGAATGATGGCCCAGGAGGTCTCTTCCCACTCTAGGATTCTAGGATTCCAGGGTGGGAGAAAAGACTCTCAAGTGTGAATTGTTTCAATTGGCCACTTTGATTAGCATTGTATGGTCCAACAGTTCCCAGGTGTGGCTCCTTACTTATTTTTACTATTCTTGTTCTTACTGATTCAGAGTGAAGGGGGGCAGCCAGGGAGGCACCCCTCCACCCTGCCTCCTCCAACATCACTCAGGAGCCCCTCCATATACACAATATGCATATGAGCCGTTCAGCAGTGGAACTCTCTGCCCCGGAGTGTGGTGGAGGCTCCTTCTTGGGAAGCTTTTAAGCAGAGGCTGGATGGCCATCTGTCAGGGGTGCTTTGAATGCAATATTCCTGCTTTATGGCAGAATGGGGTTGGACTGGATGGATGGAAAGAAACTCTAGGATTCTGGGCAACACAATTGAAGAGAGATGTGTCCAGAGGAGGGTGACTAAAATGGTCAAGGGTCTGGAGAACAAGCCCTATGAGGAGCGGCTTAAAGAGCTGGGCATGTTTAGCCTGAAGAACAGATGGCTGAGAGGAGACATGATGAGGGCCAGGGATAAATGTGTGAGAGGAAGCCACAGGGAGGAGGGAGCAGATCAAGGGTCTGGAGAACAAGCCCTATGAGGAGCGGCTTAAGGAGCTGGGCATGTTTAGCCTGAAGAAGAGAAGGCTGAGAGGAGACAGGATGAGGGCCATGTAGAAATATGTGAGAGGAAGCCACAGGGAGGAGGAGGGAGCAAGCGTGTTTTCTACTGCCCTGGAGCTTTTGGTGGTGGTGCTGGGAGCTTCAAACTCCAAGAAAGGAGATTCCATCTGAATATGACTGTGAGAGCCGTTCAGCAGTGGAACTCTCTGCCCACAGTGTGGTGGAGGCTCCTTCTTTGGAAGCTTTGAAACAGAGGCTGGGTGGCCATCTGTCAGGGGTGCTTTGAATGCAATATTCCTGCTTCTTGGCAGAATGGGGTGGGACTGGATGATGGCCCACAAGGTCTCTTCCAACTCTTTGATTCTATGATTCTATAACTTCCTGACTGTGAGAGCCGTTCAGCGGTGGAACTCTCTGCCTCGGAGCGTGATGGAGGCTCCTTCTTTGGAAGCTTTGAAACAGAGGCTGGGCGGCCATCTGTCAGGGGTGCTTTGAATGCAATATTCCTGCTTCTTGGCAGAATGGGGTTGGACTGGATGATGGCCCAGGAGGTCTCTTCCAACTCTAGGATTCTATAGGCTGGGTGGCCATCTGTCAGGGGTGCTTTGAATGCAATATTCCTGCTTCTTGGCAGAAGGGGGTTGGACTGGATGATGGCCCACTAGGTCTCTTCCAACTCTTTGATTCAAAGAACTTCCTGACTGTGAGAGCCGTTCAGCGGTGGAACTCTCTGCCCCGGAGGGAGTATGGTGGAGGCTCCTTCTTTGGAAGCTTTGAAACAGAGGCTGGGCGGCCATCTGTCAGGGTGCTTTGAATGCAATATTCCTGCTTCTTGGCAGAATGGGGTTGGACTGGATGATGGCCCAGGAGGTCTCTTCCAACTCTAGGATTCTATAGGCTGGGTGGCCATCTGTCAGGGGTGCTTTGAATGCAATATTCCTGCTTCTTGGCAGAAGGGGGTGGGACTGGATGTCCCAGGAGGTCTCTTCCAACTCCAGGATTCTAGGATTCTATGATTTTATGAAACTGCACCAGGCCTTCCTCCTCCTCCTCCTCCTCCTCTTCCTCCTGCTCGTTGTCTCTGCTTCCGAGCTTTTGAGTCCTGTTCGTGGCCCGCCTTCTTCTGTCGGCACCCCTCTTTGTTTTGTTTCCTCTGCCAAGGCCTTTCATGTGCGAAACCTCAGAAGAGGCAGCAGCGTTCCTCCTCCGGTTTGGAGCATGAAAGGCCGTCCCGAAGACGGTGTGATTAAACATGTCGGGCCAGATAATACGTTTGCAAAGGTCCTTTTATTTCAGGCTTAAGCCTGGATAATTGTGCTCTTAATCTCAGAGTAGGCAAGAAAGGGGAATTGCACATGAAAGTCTTTACACAAAGTTCCCAAAGCCCCGCGGATTATGCCTCGGTTTGGATAATGAACCCGTGCGGGGAGAGAGCAAAGGCAAGCTGGGTGTTGGTGTCGCCGATTCTAACGTGTTTCCCTGAACGCTTGCCAAACAATAGCCCTGGAGATGTGGTGCCCATAGGCGGGCGAGCGGAGAAACATCTGGTTTCGTTCAGGCCTTAATGCCAAATCAAAACACTGGGTCTGTAATTTCGAGGAGATCAAAGCCAAGGCTTGTTTTGCTTTGTTGATTAGATCAGATCTGCTTTTGTCAGAACCTCTGTTTGGAGGCGGGGGACTGCGGGAGGGGGGGGGACAGCCTTTGTTCCATTGGGATCTCAAAATGCCCCCCCCCCCACTCCCGGAACAAAGGCAAGGAGGGGTGCAGAAACTGGCTTTGGCAAGCGATTCCTGGGTGGGTCGGTGGGTGGGTGGGTGGAGCGGGACCAAGCAGGGCTGCCATTATTTATTTATTTATTTATTTATTTATTTGGGGTTCTTCTACCCCGCCCTTCTCACCCCGAAGGGGACTCGGGGCGGCTTACAAAAGCAAAGGCACAATTCGATGCCTGCATCATAAAACTATCATACACAAAATTACATCAATTTAACAATTCATAGAATCCTAGAATCAAAGGGTTGGAAGAGACCTCCTGGGCCATCATCCAGTCCAACCCCATTCTGCCAAGAAGCAGGAATATTGCATTCAAAGCACCCCTGACAGATGGCCATCCAGCCTCTGCTTAAAAGCTTCCAAAGAAGGAGCCTCCACCACACTCCCTCCGGGGCAGAGAGTTCCACTGCTGAACGGCTCTCACAGTCAGGAAGTTCTTCCTAATGTTCAGATGGAATCTCCTCTCTTGGAGTTTGAAGCCATTGTTCCATTGCGTCCTAGTCTCCAAGGAAGCAGAAAGGAAGCTTGCTCCCTCCTCCTCCCTGTGGCTTCCTCTCACATATTTATACATGGCTATCATGTCTCCTCTCAGCCTTCTCTTCTTCAGGCTAAACATGCCCAGCTCCTTAAGCCGCTCCTCGTAGGGCTTGTTCTCCAGACCCTTGATCATTTGAGTCTCCCTCTTCCTCTGGACACATTCCAGCTTAGTCAATCTCTCTCTTGAATTGTGGTGCCCAGAATTGGACACAATATTCCAGATGTGGTCTAACCAAAGCAGAATAGAGCATGGGGAGCATGACTTCCCTGGATCTAGACACTATGCTCCTCTTGATGCAGGCCAAAATCCCATTGGCTTTTTTTGCCGCCACATCACATTGTTGGCTCATGTTTAACTTGTTGTCCACGAGGACTCCAAGATCTTTTTCACACGTACTGCTCTCGAGCCAGGCATTGTCCCCCATTCTGTATCTTTGCATTTCATTTTTTCTGACAAAGTGGAGTATCTTGCATTTGTCACTGTTGAACTTCATTTTGTTAGTTTTGGCCCATCTCTCTAATCTGTCAAGATCGTTTTGAATCCTGCTCCTGTCCTCTGGACTATTGGCTATCCATTCATGCATTATAACCATAAAATCAATAAAATCAATAAAACCAAATACAAACCCAATTTCTCCTCTTACATGGTCAGCGTTCGCTAACTCATAGATCTAGTTTTACATTCCACTTCATCAATCCTACTGGTCTTACTCGCCTGGTTGTCTGATTTAATTGCCGGAGTGCCCAAAGGCCTGGTCCCATAACCACGTCTTCACCCTCCTCCTGAAGGCGAGGAAGGATGGTGATGCCCTGATTTCCCCCGGGAGTGAGTTCCACAGGCAAGGGGCCACCACCAAGAAGGCCCTGCTCCTCGTCCCCACCAGCCTCACTTGTGACAGTGGTGGGGTCGAGAGCAGGGCCTCCCCAGATGATCTCAGACTCCGGGGTGGGACGTAGAGGGAGATACGTTCAGACAGATACACTGGACCGGAACTGTACAGGGTTTTGTAGGTCAAAACCAGCACCTTGAATTGTGCTTGGAACTGAACCGGCAGCCAGTGGAGCTGGCACAGCAGGGGGGTGGTGTGCTCCCTGTATGTCGCTCCGGTGAGCAATCTGGCTGCCGCACGCTGGACTAGTTGAAGTTTCCAAACAGTCTTCAAGGGCAACCCCACGCAGAGTGCGTTGCAGTAGTCTATTCGGGATGTAACAAGAGTGTGGACCACCGTGGCCAGATCAGACTTCCCGAGGTACGGGCGCAGCTCACGCACAAGTTTTAATTGCGCAAAAGCTCTCCCAGCCACCGCCGAGACCTGGGTTTCCAGGCTCAGCGATGAGTCCAGGATCCCTCCCAAGCTGCCAACCTGTGTCTTCAGGGGGAGCGTCACCCCATCCAGCACAGGCTGTAACCCTATGCCCTGTTCGGCCTTACGACTGACCGGGAGGACCTCTGTCTTGTTTGGATTCAATTTCAATTTGTTAGCTCTCATCCAGTCCGATACAGCAGCCAAGCACCGGTTTAAGGTCTGGACAGCCTCCTTGGTGACAGGTGAGAAGGAGTGACAAATCTGGACATCATCTGCGTAGAGATAACATCTCAGTCCGAAACTCCGGATGATCTCCCCCAGCGGCTTCATGTAGATGTTAAATAACATTGGGGACAGAATCGAACCCTGTGGGACTCCACACGACAACGGTTGTGGGGCCGAACAGGTGCCATGGGGTCTTCAGGCAGCCAGGTTGCGTCTTGCCAGCCCTTTTTTCTGGCCGAGCTTTTGGTGGTGGTGGTGCTGGGAGCTTTCAGGAACCATGAATGGCTGAAGGGTCTCCTTGGCTGTGAGAAAAAGAGGCCTACCGGGGCATTGCGTGCTTGACAGAAGATTCCTCCTCCTCATTTCCCCTCCGCACCCAAGGCAGAGAAGGAAAGAAGCCCCTTCCCTGACTTGGCCACGGTGGCCCACGCTCTGGTTGCATCCCAAATAGATTACTGTCAAGAGTATTGACGTTTGCCAGCGGAAGGATTGCTAGATCAGCAGAATCTGTGTTTAAAGTGAGGACTCTGCAAGCTTTCAGTTACAACAGAAAACTACGTTTTACTAAGTACATCTATACACGTCTATTCACAGCAAGCAACAGACAGGAACTACTAGGCAAAAACAACAGTCTCTGAACATCTGCTTATCTGACTTCTGGCTGAGACCAGATCCTCCCTCTTCTTCCCAGCCAGAGAACACGTTATCTCATTTCAGTCAAGGTTACATTTTCACTGCCTCAGCACAGTATTTTCTAATACACAATTGAACAGAATAGAATCCATCTTGAAATACATCTTAATCCATCTTGAATTACATAGAAGCACATTGAAAAACACACATACATAACTAAATAATCCTGACAATTACTGCAACGCACTCTACGTGGGGTCGCCGGGTTGACTCTTTAGATCAGGCATCGTTTTAGACTGAGGCATTACCTTGGCAGATCTCCCGTTTCCCGTGGCCTTCATCCCAAGAGGCTTCTAGTGCTCCAAGTACGGTTAGTGCAGTGTTTCTCAACCTGGGGGTCGGGACCCCTGAGGGGGTCGCGAAGGGGTGTCAGAGGGGTCGCCAAAGACCATCAGAAAACACAGTATTTTCTGTTGGTCATGGGGGTCCTGTGTGGGAAGTTTGGCCCAATTCTATCATTGGTGGGCTTCAAAACGTTCCTTGATTGTAGGTGAGCTATAAATCCCAGTATCTACAACTCCCAAATGTCAAAGTCGATTTTCCCCAAACCCCATCAGTGTTCACATTTGGGCATATTGAGTATCTGTGCCAAGTTTGGTCCAGATCCATCATTGTTTGAGTCCACAGTGCTCTCTGAATGTAGGCGAACTACAACTCCCAAACTCAAGGTCAATGCCCACCAAACCCTTCCAGTATTTTCTGTTGATCATGGGAGTTCTCTATGCCAACTTTGGTTCAATTCCATTGCTGGTGGGGTTCAGAATGCTCTTTGTTTACAGGTTAACTATAAATCCCAGCAACTACAACTCCCAAATGACAGAATCAATTTCCCCACCAACCCCACCAGTATTCAAATTTGGGCATACCGGGTATTTGTGCCAAATTTGGTCCAGTGAATGGAAATACATCCTGCAGATCATTATTTACATGGCGATTCATAATGTAAGGGTTATGGTTGTGGGTCACCATAACATGAGGAACTGTATTAAGGGGTCGTGGCATTAGGAAGGTTGAGAAACACTGGGTTAGTGGATTGCTAACAGGTTCCAGGATTTTACAGTGTTGCTTTCGGTTTTTGATCTTGTTCATGGATATTTCTGACTGCTGAATTTTACTGTGGCTTTTTGACTTTGCATTTTCCACCAATTTATAACCATTTTTCATCAATAAAAAGGGACTGATTTTTCTCACAGTCAAGTGTGGTGGATTGTTGTCTTAGGGTCTCGTTTCCTGCTCTGGGTTACAACACCCAGGAGCGTTACTTACAGAGGCCAGGGCCTTCCCAAGGGCGTCCCCCGTCTGAGAGCTTCCGGTCGCGTTGCCTCTGTTGACTGGAAAGGAAGGGCAACACAGAATGGGGGTTAAATGTCAGAGGTCAGTGCTGCATGGCCCAACTGGAGAACGATGCTCTCCCAAAGGAATGGCTGTGAGGGAAGGGAGGGTCGCCCACTCTCTGGGTCTAAGGGCCAGCTTCCACGGCCACTCATGTCCCGTACAGGGGCTCCAAAGGCTTACCCAGAACACTGCTGTTGTCGGATCCATTGACCGGTGGGGTGTGGGAGGCTGCCGCGTAGGACGAACCACTGCCGCTGCCTCTGTGGAAGCTGGACATTGGAGGAAGGCTGGTGCTGAGATCCGAGGGCGAGACCGAGTGCGGGGGGTAGCTCTAGGAAGAAGCAGAAATGGGGGAGGACGATAGGTAAGTCACTTTCCTCATTCACCTGCCTGCCTCAAGCCTGAATTACAGGTTAAAAGATTAAGGTGTGCAACTAAGGAGGAAAATAACACCTTAAAGCAGTGTTTCTCAACCTGGGGGTTGGGACCCCTGGGAGGTGGTTGCGAGGGGGAGCCAGAAAATGCTTGTCTGTGCTTTTCATCTCAAGAACAGACAAGCATCCCAACCTCCGAAGATTACCTGGGAAGGAATCCCACTGGATTTTGGCCTGACCACCTCACCCGCCTCAAAGGAAACCTGCTACAAAACAGGAGCTTTTTTGTTGAGTTCCAGGGCCAGAGAAGCAGATGGCGGAAACAGAAGAACGGCCTGCCTCAGGGGAGCGTGCTTGCTCCATCCAAGTTCAACATCTACACAAATGACCAGCCACGGCCAGAAGGGACAGAGAGCTTCATCTATGCTGATGATCGTGCCATCACCACTCAAGGAAATCAGCTACCAAACAGGAGCTTTTTTGTTGAGTTCCAGGGCCAGAGAAGCAGATGGCGGAAACAGAAGAACGGCCTGCCTCAGGGGAGCGTGCTTGCCCCATCCATGTTCAACATCTACACACATGACCAGCCACTGCCAGAAGGGACAGAGAGCTTCATCTATGCTGATGATCGTGCCATCACCGCTCAAGCAGGGAGCTTTGAGATGGTTGAACAGAAGCTCTCCGAAGCTCTAGGTGCTCTTACTGCCTATTACAGGGGAAACCAACTGATCCCTAACCCATCTAAAACACAGACATGTGCTTTTCATCTCAAGAACAGACAAGCATCCCGAGCTCTGAGGATGATTACCTGGGAAGGAATCCCACTAGAGCATTGCAGCGCACCCAAATACCTGGGAGGAGTCACTCTGGACCGTGCTCTGACCTACAAGAAGCACTGCCTGAACATCAAGCAAAAAGTGGATGCTAGAAACAATTATCATACGAAAGCTGACTGGCACAACCTGGGGATCACAACCAGACACAGTGAAGACATCTGCCCTTGCGCTATGCTACTCTGCTGCTGAGTACACATGCCCAGTGTGGAACACATCTCACCACGCTAAAACAGTGGATGTGGCTCTAAATGAGACATGCCACATTATCACGGGGTGTCTGCGCCCTACACCACGGGAGAAATTACACTGGCTAGCCGGTATTGCACCACCTGAAGTGGCAGCCAATAATGAAAGGACCAAGGCAGAGACATCCTCAGCTCATCCCTTGTTTGGATATCAGCCAGCACGTCAACGGCTTAAATCAAGAAATAGTTTTCTAAGATTGATAGAGACACTCGCTGGAACACCTCAGGAAGCGAGAGTTCAAAAGTGGCAGGCTCTAACCCAGCACCCCAATCTGTGGGTGATACCAGATGAGAGACTCCCCCCTGGGCACTCAGAAGATGACGGGGCGACTTGGAAGGCGCTGAACAGACTGCACTCGGGCACCACGAGATGCAGAGCCAACCTCAAAAACTGGGGCCACAAAGTGGAGTCCACGACATGCGAGTGTGGAGAAGAGCAAACCACTGACCACCTGCTGCAATGCACCCTGAGCCCTGCCACATGATGCACAAGGGAGGACCTCCTTGCGGCAACACCAGAGGCACTCCAAGGGGACAGAGACTGGTCAAAGGACATCTGATCCACTACCAAGCTTGCAAACTTTGTGTTTTGTCTGTTTGTTTGTTTTGTTCTGTTAGAAATATAATAAGATTGAGTGGTTGCCCTGACACGAAAAATAAAATTTATTATTATTATTATTTTAATTTATTCTTCCACCAATTCAAAAGACTTAAGAGTCGAGCAAAACCGAGAGTAAGTACCCTGTTTCTTTGCTTGTTCCCACAATCTAAACCAGGCATGGTCAAACACCGGCCCTCCAGGTGGAAGGAAAGAGCCTGGGGCTGTTAGGAATTGTGGGAGTCGAAGTCCAAAACACTTGGAGGGAGAGCCAATATTCGCTCCTACCTGAAAACCTATTGGCCTTCCCTTGACCATAGGATAATGGGGTGCCCGGTGTGGGTCTTACCAGGCGCTCGTGAGCGTGTCGGCTGGCAAAGCTGCTGGCGTGTGCGACGTGGGAAACGGCGGCCCCTTCCAGCATGGCTCCATATCCCGCCTGGCTCACCCCGTTGGAAGGGCTCCAAAGGTCAGAGGCTGCGTGGGTCCCATCTTGATTCGGTCCAATGGGGAAGGGGAGGGGAGGGAAAAAGAGAGGCACTTAGGCAGAGCCAACATTTCGGTCCATATGTCAAAGAGCACATGTTTTTGCACAACACTGGCGTTTCCCTGCTTCTGCTTAGAATCATAGAGTCCTAGAATCCTAGAGTGGGAAGAGACCTCCTGGGCCATCATCCAGTCCAACCCCATTCTGCCAAGAAGCAGGAATATTGCATTCAAAGCACCCCTGACAGATGGCCACCCAGCCTCTGATTCAAAGTTTCCAAAGAAGGAGCCTCCACCACACTTCAGGACAGAGAGTTCCACTGCTGAACGGCTCTCACAGTCAGGAAGTTCTTCCTCATGTTCAGGTGGAATCTCCTCTCTTGTGGTTTGAAGCCATTGTTCCATTGCGTCCTAATCTCCAGGGAAGCAGAAAGGAAGCTCGCTCCCTCCTCCCTGTGGCTTCCTCTCACATATTTATACATAGCTATCCTATGTCCTCTCAGCCTTCTCTTCTTCAGGCTAAACATGCCCAGCTCCTTAAGCCGCTCCTCATAGGAGTGGCTTAAGGAGACCCTTGATCATTTGAATCGCCCTCCTCTGGACACATTCCAGCTTAGAGTCAATATCTCTCTTGAATTGTGGTGCCCAGAATTGGACACAATATTCCAGGTAACGTGGTCTAACCAAGGCAGAATAGAGCATGGGGAGCATGACTTCCCTAGATCTAGAGACTAGGCTCCTATTAATGCAGGCCAAAATCCCATTGGCTTTTTTTGCTGCCACATCACATTCCTGGCTCATGTTCCCCTTCCTCCCCACGAGGACTCCAAGATCTTTTTCACACGTCTCGAGCCAGGCCTCATCGTCCCCCATTCTGTCTCTTTGCATTTCGTTTTTTCTGCCAAAGTGGAGTCTCTTGCATTTGTCCCTGTTGAACTTCATTGTGTTAGTTTTGGCCCTTCATCTCTCTCATCTGTCAAGATCCCTTTGAATCCTGCTCCTGTCCTCTGGACTATTGGCTCTCCCTCCCCATTTGGTGTCATCTGCAAACTTGATGATCCTGCCTTCCAGTCCTTCATCATCTAAGTCATGAATGAAGATCCTGATCAGGACCGGGCTCAGGACGGAACCCTGCGGAGGGCACTCCACTCGTCACTTCTTTCCAAGATGAAGAGGAAGCCTTGGGGAGAATCACCCACTGGGTTTGTCCACTTAACCAATTCTAGATCCACCTCACCGTAGTTTTGCCTCGCCCACATTGGACTTGTTTCCTTGCTAGAAGGTCATGGGGGACCTTGTCCAAGAAGGCCTTCCTGACATCCAGGTACGCTTTTACCACCTGTCCTCTGTTCTGCAGACAGCCCCTCCAAGATGTTGTTGGCAAGGCATCAAGCTCCTCTGATAATGATGAAGGAGGAGAGAGAAGACTCGGCTCGAGGCAAATGCTTTCTATACAGAAGCACCAACGCTTGGACAGGTTGCTCTCAGGAGCAAACAGCAAAGGTCCTTTCCTGTTGAAGCCTGGTCTGAGGAGGAGGAGGAGGACCCTGTGGGGGGGCCTTGTGTTCCTGAATTGGAGCCCACCCCTACTGCAATGCCTCAGACAGAAAGCTTTACAGGCAGATCTGCTTTGAGTGGGGATGTTTCATGTGAAATGCTTCCCGAGGCTCTCCCCGACCCTGGGAAAGATGAGCAGGAGGTGAAAGAAGCCGGCTGGTTGCCCATAACTCCATGTCTTCAGTTTGGTGAGATAGTGCTAAGCAGAGGCAGTTAAGGTTTTCTCAGTCTTTGAAAGATAAACAGAGGGATTCCAGGTGTCGGTTAGATAATGTCTCCATGGGAACCAATTCGGTTTCTTAAGCCAACCCCTTGGATTGCTCTGTGGGAGAGTAACTTTGCATTTTCCAAAGAAAGTCATCTGCATGGTGGGATTAGATCTTGATTTTAACTAGGAGACACTAATGAGATATGTTTTATTGAGGGTTGTTGTAGGTTTTTTCGGGCTATATGGCCATGTTCTAGAGCAGTGGTTCTCAACTTGAGGGTCCCCAGATGTTCTGGCCTTCAACTCCCAGAAATCCTAACAGCTGGTAAACTGGCTGGGATTTCTGGGAGTTGTTGGCCAAAACACCTGGGGACCCACAGGTTGAGAACCATTGTTCTAGAGGCATTCTCTCCTGATGTTTCGCCTGCATCTATGGGAAGCATCCTCAGAGGTAGTGAGGTCTGTTGGAAGTAGGAAAAAGGGGATTATATATCTGTGGAATGACCAGGGTGGGACAAAGGACTCTTGTCTGCTGGAGCTAGGTGTGAATGTTTCAAATGATCACCTTGATTAGCATTTGATGGCCTCACAGTTCCTCTAGCATTCTCTCCTGACGTTTCGCCTGCATCTATGGCAAGCATCCTCAGAGGGAGTGAGGTCTGTTGGAACTAGGGAAAAGGGTTTATATATCTGTGGAATGACCAGGGTGGGACAAAGGACTCTTGTCTGCTGGAGCTAGGAGTGAAGGTTTCAACTGACCACCTTGATTAGCATTTGATGGCCTGGCAGTGCTTGGGGCAATCTTTTGTTCATAGGTGATTAAATGTGCCTGATTGTTTCCTCTCTGTTGTTGTGCTGTTGTAATTTTTGAGTTTTTTTAATACTGGTAGCCAGATTGTGTTCATTTTCATGGTTTCCTCCTTTCTGTTGAAATTGTCCACCTGCTTCTTGTGGATTTCCATGGCTTCTCTGTGTAGCCTGACATGGTGGTTGTGAGAGTGGTCCAGCATTTCTGTGTTCTCCAATAATATGCTGTGTCCAGGTTGGTTCATCTGGCTACCAGTATTAAAAAAACTCTAAAATTACAACAGCACAACAACAGAGATGTAACAAACAAGGACATCTAATATCCTCTCAACAAAAGTTTGCTCCAGGCACTGTCAGCGCATTATGTGCTAATCAAGGTGGTCAGTTGAAAAGAGTCGTAGAGTTGTGCGTCATCTGCGTAGAGGTGGCACCCAACTCCAAAACTCAGGATGACCTCTCCCAGCGGTTTCATGTAGATGTTAAAAAGCATGGGAAACAGAATGGAGCCTTGAGGGACCCCACAGGCCAAAGGCCAGGGGTCCGAGCAGGCGTCTCCCAGCTTCACCATCTGGGATCGACCCTCCAGGAAGGACCGGAGCCACGAGAAAACCGTGCCCCTGAGACCCATCCCGGAGAGGCGACCCAGAAGGATACCATGATCGATGGTATCGAAAGCCGCTGAGATGTCCAAGAGGACCAACAAGGTCACACTCCCCCTGTCCAGCTCTCTACGGAGGTCATCCACCAAGGCGACCAAGGCTGTCTCGGTGCCGTGGCCAGGCCTGAAACCAGACTGTGACTGATCTATTTATTTATTTATTATTTATTTACTTTATTTGTATACCGCTGTTCTCAGCCCTTAGGCGACTCACAGCGGTTAACAACAAGAACAGCAAAAATTCAATGCTACAATAACACAGTATAAAAAACAGTTAACATCATAACACATTATACAATAATATACAATTAACAACAATAGTCATTCACTAGCGTCTCATCACTAAAAACATGATCCAGGTCCGTCATCCATTGTTCCATTCCTATGTTCATTACACTCATTGCACTGACTATTTGAACGCCTGCTCAAACAACCAGGTTTTCACTTTTTTGCGGAATACCATTAATGATGGTGCTAGTCTAATGTCCGTGGGAAGGGCGTTCCACGGCCGAGGAGCCACCACCGAGAAGGCCCTATCCCTCGTCCCCGCCAGCCGAGCTTGAGAAGCAGGCGGGATCGAGAGCAGGGCCTCCCCGGAAGATCTCAAAGTCCGGGTGGGTTCATAGGCAGAGATGCGGTCGGATAGGTAGCTTGGGCCGGAACCGTTTAGGGCTTTAAAGGCCAATGCCAGCACTTTGAATTCAGCCCGGCAGCAGATCGGTAGCCAGTGGAGTTGGCGCAACAGGGGGGTGGTATGCTCCCTCCTGTTAAAATCATGGCTGCCGAGCGTTGGACTAGTTGGAGCTTCCGAACAGTCTTCAAAGGCAACCCCACGTAGAGAGCATTGCAGTAGTCTAAACGGGATGTAATCAGAGCGTGGACTACCGTGGCCAAGTCAGACTTCCCAAGGTACGGGCGCAGCTGGCGCATGAGCTTTAGCTGTGCAAATGCTCCCCTGGTCACCGCCGAGACCTGGGGTTCCAGGCTCAGCGATGAGTCCAGGATCACACCCAAGCTGCGAACCTGCGTCTTCTAGGTAGTTGATGTCATCTAAAAAGCCCTGGAGCTGGGAGGTGACCACCCGCTCCAGCACCTTGCCCAAGAAAGGAAGGTTGGAGATCGGTCTGAAGTTGTTCAGCACCGAGGAGTCAAGGGAAACCTTTTTAAGGAGTGGGCGAACCACAGCCTGTTTCAGGTGAGATGGGAAAATCCCCTGCTCTGGCAAGCTTGGGGCTTCTGGGATGTGAATCAACCCCCGTATCACCTGGCCTCCGCTTTCGCTGCTACGCCCCAATGTTTTCTCGTGAGCCTCGTCTCCTCCCTCGTGAAGTATCCAAGAGGAAGAGTTCTGGCTCCAGGGCCCACTTGTCAGCTTGTACAACCCAACACATGATATGGATGATCCCGAATTTGATATGGGTTTACACAGCCTTTACTCCCTTTCCAAATTCTAACCTGTTCACTCACTTGCTATGCTTGTCTTGAAAAAAGAAAATTATTATTATTATTATTACTAGCTGTGCCCTGCCACGCGTTGCTGTGGCCTATAGTAAAACTTATCAAAGTTGAGGTAGATATCTGGACTATTATGAAAGAGAGGTCCCTACCTATTCCTTCCCCCTTTTCCTCCCCCTTTCTCTCCTTTCTTCCTTCTCTACCTCTTTCTTTCTTTCCTTCTTTCACTACTTGGTTTCATCCTTCTCTCTTTCCTTCATTCCCTCCCCCTTCCTTCCTTTGCCTTTCTTCCCTCCCTGTTTGCTTCCTTCTTTCACTTTTTATTTCCTTTTATTTCCCCACCATCATAACAATAACAATAATGCAATGCATTGCCTCTGGGACCTGACTCCTCTCCCATTCCCCCTAAAAGGGTCTCAGAGGAAGAATAATAGCATCATAATATAGAAATAACAACCTTTACCCGCCACGCGTTGCTGTGGCCAACCTTCCCTCTTTCTTTCTCTCTTTTTTCCCCTCCCTCCTTCCTTCCTTCCTTCCCATCTTTCCTTCTCCTCTTCCTTCTCTATCTCTTTCCTTCCTTCCCCCTTTTTCTTTCTCTTCTGGTCTCTTGTCTTCCTTCTCTCTTTCCTTCTTTCCTTCCCTCTCTCTTTCTCTACAACTTCCCCCTTCCTTCACTCCCTCTTTCCTTCCTTCATTCCCTTTTTTCTTTCCTTCTCTCCTTCTTTCCTTCCCCCTTTTTCTTTCTCTTCTGGTCTCTTTTCTTCCTTCTCTCTTTCCTTCTCTCCCTCTTTCTCTACATCTTCGCCCTTCCTTCACTCCCTCTTTCCTTCCTTTATTCCCTTTTTCCTTTCCTTCTCTCCTTCCTTCCTTCCCCCTTTTTCTTTCTCTTCTGCTGTCTCTCTTTTCTTTCCTTCCATCTTTCCTTTTCTTTCCTTTTCTTCTTCCTTCTTTCTCTAACTTTCCTTCCTTCCCCCTTTTTCTTTACCTCCCTTTCTCTTTCTTCCTTCTTTCCTTCCTTCCTGTCTTTCCTGGATTTTGACAGGGCAGGAAGGGGTGGGGTGGGGTTTGGAGTGAAGTAAAAGGAGGTAAGATTGGGGCAGGGGAGTGATGGAGCGTGGGGTTGCGTGTGTGTGTGCGGCAGCGGGGGGAGTGGGGTTGCGCGTGTGTGTGTGGCGGTGGGGGGAGTGATGGAGCGTGGGGTTGCGTGTGTGTGTGCGGCAGCGGGGGGAGTGGGGTTGCGCGTGTGTGTGTGGCGGTGGGGGGAGTGATGGAGCGTGGGGTTGCGTGTGTGTGTGCGGCAGCGGGGGGAGTGGGGTTGCGCGTGTGTGTGTGGCGGTGGGGGGAGTGATGGAGCGTGGGGTTGCGTGTGTGTGTGCGGCAGCGGGGGGAGTGGGGTTGCGCGTGTGTGTGTGGCGGTGGGGGGAGTGATGGAGCGTGGGGTTGCGTGTGTGTGTGCGGCAGCGGGGGGAGTGGGGTTGCGCGTGTGTGTGTGGCGGTGGGGGGAGTGATGGAGCGTGGGGTTGCGTGTGTGTGTGCGGCAGCGGGGGGAATGGGGTTGCGCGTGTGTGTGTGGTGGTGGGGGGAGTGATGGAGCGTGGGGTTGCGTGTGTGTGTGCGGCAGCGGGGGGGAGTGGGGTTGCGCGTGTGTGTGTGGCGGTGGGGGGAGTGATGGAGCGTGGAGTTGCGTGTGTGTGTGCGGCGGGGGGAGTGATGGAGCGTGGGGTTGCGTGTGTGTGTGCGGCGGAGGAGTGATGGAGAGTGGGGTTGTGTGTGTGCGTGCGGCAGGGGGGGTGTGCGGGAAGCGGCGCGGCGGGGCTTGGAGTGGGCATGGCTTCCGCAGAGGGAACGTTGGCTGGAAGACTGTGTGCGTGCGCCAGGGAACTTGCGGCTGGGCACCAATGCGCATGCTCAGTTGTTTTGCTGTTTTGTGAGTGTGTTCTTGTGTTGTTTTTCATTTTGAGTAGATATGTTTGTACCTTGTGGGTTGTGTTATGGGCATGGGAATTTTGGTTAAGTTTCATTGGGGGGTTTGTGAGTTTTGTTGTTTTGCCGTTTTGTGAGTGTGTTGTTGTGTTGTTTTTCATTTTGAGTAGATATGTTTGTACCTTGTGGGTTGTGTTATGGGCATGGCAATTTTGGTTAAGTTTCGTTGGTTTTTTTTGAGTTTTGTTGTTTTGCCGTTTTGTGAGTGTGTTGTTGTGTTGTTTTTCATTTTGAGTAGATATGTTTGTACCTTGTGGGTTGTGTTATGGGCATGGGAATTTTGGTACAGTTTCGTTGGGGGGTTGTGGAGTTTTGCTGTCCGGTTGAACCAACCTAACAGATTTATATATATATAGATTAGACTTTATTTGTACCCCGGTAGCATCTCCTGCAGGACTCGATGCGGCTTACAAAAGCAGCTCTGAGGATGCCTGCCATCGATGTGGACGAAACGTTAGGAGAGAATGCTTCTGGAACATGGCCATACAGTCCAGAAAACTCACAGCAAGCCGACGACTCTGGCCATGAAAGGCTTCAACCACAAAAAGAGCTCTGTTTGTAATGTCTCACCTTGTAAAAGGAAAGTGCTGGCAAACATACTGCTGGGTGGCTTTGGAGACGGGTAGCCTGGAGATTCCCGATTAAAGTCATCTGAATTTGGGGATGGCGCGTAGACCTACAACCAAGGAAATGGAGGAGAAAGAGAAAGGAGAAATACGTGAAGGGTCAACATTGCTGGAAGAGCCCAAACCTAAAGAAAGCAGAGCATCAATGAGATGAAGCCCACGCTTCATGGAGTCACAGCTTTTCAGAAGTATACTAGCCATCCCCTGCCACGTGTTGCTGTGGCACACATGGGGGTTCGATGTGGGACGTTTGGCCCAATTCTATCATTGGTGGGATTCAGAATGCTCGGTGATGGTAGGTGAACTATAAATCCCAGCAACTACAACTCCCAAATGTCAAGATTCTATTTTCCCCAAACTCCACCAGTGTTCACATTTGAGCATATTGAGTATTCCTGTAGAGTTTTGTCCAGATCCATCATTGTTTGAGTCCACAGTGATCTCTGGGTGTAGGTGAACTACAACTCCAAAACTAAAGGACACTGCCCACCAAACCTTTCCAGTATTTTCTGTTGGCCATGGGAGAACTGTGTGCCAAGTTTGGTTCAATTCCATCGTTGGTGGGGTTCAGAATGTTCTTTGATTGTAGGTGAACTATAAATCCCAGCAACTACAACTCCCAAATTTCAAGATTCTATTTTCCCCAAACTCCACCAGTGTTCACATTTGGGCATATTGAGTATCCGTGCCAAGTTTGGTCCAGATCCATCATTGTTTGAGTCCACAGTGCTCTCTGTATGTAGGTGAACTACAACTCCCAAACTCAAGGTCAATGCTCACCAAACGCTTCTAGTATTTTCTCTTGGTCATGGGAGTTCTGTGTGCAAAGTTTGGTTCAATTCCATCGTTGGTGGGGTTCAGAATGCTCTTTGATTGTAGGTGAACTATAAATCCCAGTAACTACAACTCTCAAATGTCAAGGTCTAATTTCCCCCAAACTCCATCTCTGTTCATATTTGGGCATATTGAGTATCCGTGCCAAGTTTGGTCCAGATCCATCATTGTTTGAGTCCACAGTGCTCTCTGTATGTAGGTGAACTACAACTCCCAAACTCAAGGTCAATGCCCACCAAACCCTTCTAGTGTTTTCTGTTGGTCATGGGAGAACTGTGTGCCAAGTTTGGTTCACTTCCATCATTGGTGGGGTTCTGAATGCTCTCTGATTGTACATAAACGACAAATCACAGAAACTACAACTCCCAAATGACAAAATCAATTTTTTTTGAGTGAAGGACATACTTTGGACTGTTAGGTGTCTTGTGTCCAAATTTGGTGTCAGTTCATACAGGGGTTTTTGAGTTCTGTTAATCCCGCAAACCCAATTCTATCACTGGTGGAGTTCAGAATGCTCTTTGATTGTAGGTGGACTATAAATCCCAGCGACTACAATTCCCAAATGACAAAATCATTTTTTTGGGTGAAGGACATACATTGGGTTGTTAGGTGTCTTATGTCCAGATTTGGTGTCAACTCATGCAGTGGTTTTTGAGTTCTGTGAATATCACAAATGAACATGACATTTTTATTTATATAGATAAGATGGCACATGAAAACACAGATAATTCTCGATAAGCAAGACTTCTGGGACATTTCGAGAGGTTGTTCAGAGGCAAGCCTGCGCATGGTGCCTCCCCCCTTCCCAAAGTTTTCTTCAGACGGGGTTTGCATCATGTCCTCTGAGGCTGAGAGAGTGTGACTTGCCCAAGTTTGCATCTAGGGCAGTGGTTCTCCACCTTCCCAATGCCGTGACCCCTGAATCCAGCCCCTCATGTGGTGGTGACCCCCAACCATCACATTGTTTTCGTTGGGACTTCATCACAGTCATTTTCCTACTGTTCTAAATCATAATGTAAATATCAGATATGCAAGATGTATTTTCATTCACTGGACCAAACTGGGCACAAACACCCAATGCACCCACATGTGAATGCTAGTGGGGTTGGGGGAGGAGTGACTTTGTAATTTGGGAGTTGTAGTTGCTGGGAGTTATAGTTCACCTACAATCAAAGAGCATTCTGAACTCCACCAGCGATGGATTTGAACCTAATTTGCCACACAGAACTCCCATGATCAACGGAAAACACTGGAAGGGTTTGGCGGGTATTGACCTTGAGTTTGGGAGTTGTAGTTCACCTACATCCAGAGAGCACTGAGGACTCAAACAATGATGGATCTGGACCAAACTTGGCACAGATACTGAATATGTGCAAATATGAACACTGGTGGAGCCTGGGGAAAATAGACCTTGACTTATGGGAGCTGTAGTTGCAGGGATTTACAGCTCACCTACAATCAAAGAGCATTCTGAACTCCACCAATGATGGAATGGAACCAAAGTTGGCATACGCAACCCCCATGACCAATAGAAAATATTGGAAGGGTTTGGTGGGCATTGACCTTGAGTTTGGGAGTTGTAGTTCACCTACATCCAGAGAGCATTGAGGACTCAAACAATGATGGATCTGGACCAAACTTGGCACGGATACTGAATATGTGCAAATGTGAACACTGGTGGAGCCTGGGGAAAACAGACCTTGACTTATGGGAGCTGTAGTTGCAGGGATTTACAGCTCACCTACAATCAAAGAGCATTCTGAACTCCACCAATGATGAAATTGAACCAAAGTTGGCATACGCAACCCCCATGACCAATAGAAAATATTGGAAGGGTTTGGTGGGCATTGACCTTGAGTTTGGGAGTTGTAGTTCACCTATATCCAGAGAGCACTGTGGACTCAAACAATGATGGATCTGGACCAAACTTGGCACAAATACTCAATATGCTCAAATGTGAACACTGGTGGAGTCTGGGGAAAATAGACCTTGACTTTTGGGAGTTGTAGTTGCTGCGATGTATAGTTCATTACAATCAAAGAACATTCTGAACTCCACCAATGATAGAATTGGCTCAAACTTCCCACATGGAACCCCCATGACCATCAGAAAATACTGTGTTTTCTGATGGTCTTTGGCGACCCCTCTGACACCCCCTCGTGACCCCCACAGCAGTCCTGACCCCCAAGTTGAGAAACCCTGATCTAGGGGGTTTTCCTGGTTTTTCTACCCAATGGGATGCTTCATAGACTGAGTGATCTGCAACCAAGATGTGACGGCCACCTGTTTTTGCCCAAACCTGGCCCGTTGAAAAGTGCAAGGAGCAGGGGCATCTGGCGGGAGGGAGCGAGGGAGGGGGTCCTAAAGCAGGGCTTGCAAAACCGTTGCTGCAGAAACATCAAGCTGCACTCGAGCCCTGCCTGGATCTGGGAGATCAAAGGATTCTTGCGGCAAGCGCGCCACTGATGTGCTCTCCAAGATTTCATGAGCTCCAGATGCGAGGAAGCTGGCTGCCAACCCCATAAAAAGAGCAAGCTTCCCTTTGTTGCCATCAGAGCCGCCCCCAAATGGAAAGCAGGCCTCTCCGGCCGGCCCTCAAATGATCACCTGCAGGTGAAGGCCGCCCCCCTTCCCACTTCATCACGGGTTTCATTTTAGGTTGCAGAACAACGTCCAAAGCACAAAAGGGGAGTGCCACCAAGGAGAGGCTGAGAGGAAGGCACCCAGAACCAGGCTCAGCGTTACACCTGGGCAAAGAAGTTCCTCTGGGCTTTGGGAGGCAGGCAAGGGAGGGGTCCCGATCCAAGGAAGCCCCTAAGCCTGGCTCTTCTGGGCCTTCAGTGGCTTCAGTGGACAAAACAGACCCCTGTCTGATCCCACAGCAAGCTGGCTTCAGGAAAGGCAAAAGCTGCACTGCATCCTGTCAGATCCCCAAAATCTGGAGGAAAGCAGGAGTCATTGCCATCTTGAAGCCAGGCAAAGACCGTAATGACCCAAAAAGCTACAGACCAACCTCCCTGTTGTGCCACCTCTACAAAGTCCTGGAGAGACTTATTTTGCATAGAATTACGGAAAACATAGACCCCTGTCTGATCCCACAGCAAGCTGGCTTCAGAAAAGGCAAAAGCAAGGTGCTGGCTGTTGGAGCTGATGAACAACTGCACTGCATCCTGTCAGATCCCCAAAATCTGGAGGAAAGCAAGAGTCATCGCCATCTTGAAGCCAGGCAAAGACCGCCATGACCCAAAAAGCTATGGACCAATCTCCCTGTTGTGCCACCTCTACAAAGTTCAATAGAGAATTATTTTGCATACAATTACAGAAAAAAATAGACCCCTGTCTGATCCCACAGCAAGCTGGCTTCAGGAAAGGCAAAAGCTGCACATCGCAAGTGCTGAACCTGACTCAGCACATAGAAGATGGCTTTGAAAGGCAGCAGATCACAGGAGCTGTCTTCATAGACCTGTCAGCAGCCTATGATACCGTCAACCACCACTGCCTCCTCCTGAGAAAAATGTATAGTATCACAAAGGACGACCCCCTCACCCGCCTCAGAGGAAACCTGCTACAAAACAGGAGCTTTTTTGTTGAGTTCCAGGGCAAGAGAAACAGATGGCTGAGTTCATAGACCTATCAGCGGTTTATGAGACTGTGAACCACCGCTGCCTCCTCCTGAGAAAAATGTATAGTATCACAAAGGACGGCCACCTCACCCGCCTCATAGGAAACCTGCTACAAAACAGGAGCTTCTTTGTTGAGTTCCAGGGCCAGAGAAGCAGATGGCGGAAACAGAAGAACGGCCTGCCTCAGGGGAGCGTGCTTGCTCCATCCATGTTCAACATCAACACAAATGGCCAGCCACTGCCAGAAGGGACAGAGAGCTTCATCTATGCTGATGATCGTGCCATCAACACCCAAGCAGGGAGATTTGAGATGGTTGAACAGAAGCTCTCTGAAAACCAGCTGATCCCTGATCCCTTTTTCGCCCATGTTCCAGCATTACGTTCAATTTTAATTTTACATTTGGCCTTCCCATAGTTTTTAATTGTGTGGTCTTATTGTTAATGTTGCATTATGGTATTGTCCATGTTTTATTTTTAATTGCTTGTATTGTTGTTATTACTGTTTGTATTGTTGTCTTTGGGCTTGGCCTCATGTAAGCTGCACCAAGTCCCTTGAGGAGATGGTAGCGGGGTATAAATAAAGTATTATTATTATTATTTTCATCTCAAGAACAGACAAGCACCTCGAGCTCTGAGGATTATGACCTGGGAAGGAAGGAATCCCACGGGAGCATTGCAGCGCACCCAAATACCTGGGAGGAGTCACTCTGGACCGTTCTCTGACCTACAGGAAGCACTGCCTGAACATCAAGCAAAAAGTGGGTGCTAGAAACAATATCATACAAAAGCTGACTGACACAACCTGGGGGTCACAACCAGACACAGTGAAGACATCTGCCCTTGAGCTGTGCTACTCTGCTGCTGAGCACACATGCCCAGTGTGGAACACATCTCACCACGCTAAAACAGTGGATGTGGCTCTTAATGAGACATGCCGCATTATCACGGGGTGTCTGCGCCTGACACCACTGGAGAAACTGCACTGTTGAGCTGGTATTGCACCACCTGACATCCGCCGGGAAGGAGCAGTCAAGAGTGAAAGGACCAAGGCAGAGACATCTCCAGCTCATCCCCTGTTTGGGTATCAGCCAGCATGTCAACAACTTAAATCTAGGAATAGTTTTCTAAGATCGACAGAGACACTCGCTGGAACACCCCAGCAAGTGAGAGTCCAAAAGTGGCAGGCTCAAACCCAGAACTGATCCCAAATGAGAGACTCCCCCCTGGGCACACAGAGGACTGGGCGACTTGGAAGGCACTGAACAGGCTGCGCTCGGGCACCACGAGATGCAGAGCCAACCTTCGAAAATGGGGCCACAAAGTGGAATAATCCACGACCTGCGAGTGTGGAGAAGAGCAAACCACTGACCACCTGCTGCAATGCACCCTGAGCCCTTCTTCCACATGATGCACAAGGGAGGACCTTCTTCTTGCGGCAACACCAGAGGCACTCCAAGGGGACAGAGACTGGTCAAAGGACATCTAATCAACTACCAAACTCACAAGTTTTGTATTTTGTCTGTTTTTTTGCTTTGTTCTGTTAGAATTGTAATACAATTGACTGGTTGCCCTGACACGACAAAATAAAAAAAAATCTGTGTATGCTGAGGGAAGCGCACCAAAATGAGAACCCATTTTAGGCTTAAGCTACACAGGGATGACTTCCTGTTCCCTGCTGATGTTGCAAAGTGTCTGTGTCTCTGTTGCAAAGTGCTAAAAGGGGCAAATATTTTGATTATTAGTTTTTTTCCGAACAAAAGCACTGTGAGCAATGTTTATTATTGTGCCCGCGCAGCCTTTTATTCCCCCCACCTCTCCTTTGCTATTATTATAACTTCCTGACTCTTTGTCCTCCATCAATGCCCAAAGGGGCCATGGGGTCAAGGAATGTCACCGACGCAAACAGCTCATTAAATGGGGTCCCAAAAAGCCCCCCCCCCCGCCCAGCCTTGTTTCCCTATTTTGCTGCCACAACACAAACAGGCAAGTGGAGAGACTGACCAATAAATTCCCTTTGCTCTGTATTGCCGAAGGCTTTCATGGCCGGAATCACTGGCTTGTTGTAGGTTTTTTCGGGCTATATGACCATGGTCTAGAGGCATTCTCTCCTGACATTTCGCCTGTATCTATGGCAAGCATCCTCAGAGGTAGTGAGGTCTCTTTCTAGCCCCTCTCCCTTGACCTTTTGATGGAAAGTACCTTCTTGTACCTGCAGACTTTGCGCTTAACCACAACCTTTGGCTTAACCACAACACAACTACTTCCTATGTGTGGGTTGTTGTTGTTTTTTCGGGCTATATGGCCATGGTCTAGAGGCATTCTCTCCTGACGTTTCGCCTGCATCTCTGGCAAGCATCCTCAGAGGTAGTGAGGTCTCTTTCTAGCCCCTCTCCCTTGACCTTTTGATGGAAAGTACCTTCTTGTACCTGCAGACTTTGCGCTTAACCACAACCTTTGGCTTAACCACAACACAACTACTTCCTATGTGTGGGTTGTTGTTGTTTTTCCGGGCTATATGGCCATGGTCTAGAGGCATTCTCTCCTGACGTTTCACCTGCATCTATGGCAAGCATCCTCAGAGGCTTCAAAACTCTGATGCAAGAAATCAAACCCCACGATCCACAAACAAGGAGAACAAAGGGAATGGGAGACAACAGTCTTCCTGGTGCAGTATTATTATTATTATTATCATCATCATAATCTATATAAATAGGAATGTCATGTTCGTTTGTGGTATTAACAGAACTCAAAAACCACTGAACGAATTGACACCAAATTTGGACACAAGACACCTAACAGTCCAATGTATGTCCTTCACTCAAAAAAAAAAAATGCTACTGGGGTTGGGGGAGAATTGACTTTGTCATTTGGGAGTTATAGTTGCTGGGATTTATAGTTCACCTACAATCACAGAGCATTCTGAACTCCACCAATGATGGAATTGGGCCAAACTTAGCACACAGGACTCCCATGACCAACAGAAAAAACTGGAAGAGTTTGGTGGACATTGCCCATGAGTATGGGAATTGTAGTTCACCCACATCTAGAGAGCACTGTGGACTCAAACAATGATGGATCTGGACCAAATTCTACACGAATACTCAATATGCCCAAATGTGAACACTAGTGGAGTTTGGGGAAAATATAATATTGACATTTGGGAGTTGTAGTTGCTGGGATTTATAGTTCACCTACAATCAAAGAGCATTCTGAACCTCACCAATGATGGAATTGGGCCAAACCTCCCACACAGAACCCGCATGTGGGCCACAGCAACGCGTGGCAGGGGACAGCTAGTTATTATTATAAAAATTCAAATCCAAAGAAGAATCCAAAACCCATGTTGCTGAAAAGGGCTCCAAAGCCCATGATGCTAAAAAGGACTGCAAAATCAACAAGGCTAACAAGGATTTATTATTATTATTATTATTATTATTATTATTACTACTACTACTATCATCATCATCATCATCATCATCATCATTATTGTTATTATACAAGTCCAAAGCCAAAGAGGAATCTAAAACCCATGTTGCTTCGAAACATGTGCTAATAATAAGAATTCCAAAGCCTATGATGCTAAGAAAGACTGCAAAATCAACAAGGCTAACAAGGATTTCTATTATTATTATTATTATTATTATTATTATTATTATTATTATACTGTTATTGTTATTATACAAGTCCAAAGTGAAAGAGGAATCCAAAACCCATGTTGCTGAAAAGGGATCGAAACCCCATGATGCTAAGAAGGACTGCAAAATCAACAAGGCTAACAAGGATTTATTAATTATTATTATCATCATCATTATTATTGTTGTTATTATACAAGTTCAAGGTCAAAGAGGAATCCAAAGCCCATATTGCTGAAAAGGGCTCCAAAGCCCATGATGCTAAGAAGGACTGCAAAAGCAACAAGGCTAACAAGGATTTATTATTATTACTATTATTATTATTATTATTATTACTATTATTGTTATTATACAAGTCCAAGGCCAAAGAGGAATCTAAAACCCATGTTGCTTCGAAACATATGCTAATAATAAGAATTCCAAAGTCCATGATGCTAAGAAGGACTGCAAAAGCAACAAGGTTAACAAGGATTCCTCATTATTACGAGAGATAGGGCCTTCTCGGTGGTGGCTCCTCGGCTGTGGAACACCCTTCCCGTAGACATCAGGTTAGCCCCCTCCCTGTTGATCTTTTGCAGGAAGCTGAAGACCTGGCTGTTTAAGAAGGCTTTTGAATAGATGTGCTATGACTGGTAACCTTGACCATAGGAATGGAACTACGGAAATGGTATTGGATTGTGAATTTGACGATGAGACGACTCGGAATGATCTTGTAGTAAGGATCATGTTTTGATGATGTTTTGATGATGTCGATAATTATGTATTGTGCATTTTATTGTATGTTGTTTTTCGCACCTTTTCAGGTTGTACACCGCAATTAGTCGCCAGTAGGCTGAGAATTGCGGTATATAAGCGTAGTAAATAAATATAATAAATAATAAATATTGTTATTATACAAGTCCAAAGTGAAAGAGGAATCCAAAACCCATGTTGCTGAAAAGGGATCGAAACCCCATTATGCTAAGAAGGACTGCAAAATCAACAAGGCTAACAAGGATTTCTATTATTATTATTATTATTATTATTATTATTATTATTATTATTGCATTACATTATAATATTATAAATCATATAATATTATATGCGGCTCCTTCCCTCTCCTGCCCACGAGAAGCCTGGAAACACTTTGGGAGATCAAAGCGCCCCCTCCTCGCTCCCCCCCTCTAGTTTACTTTGCTCTTCACACACACAATTTCAAAGCAGCCTCTGCTCAGGAGGAGAAAAGGGAAGGGAACCGGCTCACCTCTGCAGGCCTTTGGTCTGGGGGCACGGGGGCCAGGACGAACAATTAAAACTTGTGCACCAGTTGCGCCCGTACCTTGGGAAGTCGGATCTGGCCACAGTGGTCCACGATCTTGTTACATCCCAAATAGACTACTGCAATGCACTCTACGTGGGGTTGCCCTTGAAGACTGTTCGGAAACTTCAATTAGCCACAGGGGCCAGGAAGAACAGTTGCCCAACTTGGAGGAGAGGGATTTTGGGAGAGAGGGATTCTGCCGTACCTGCCCAACTTACTCAATGCCATACCATTCTTGTTAAAGTTATTTTGCTCACACCATCTCAGTATATACAGTTGCTTTAAGAGTTAAAGATCAGCGATTATGGCAAAGCACAAGAGGCTGAGCTGATATAGAATTAGGGCTCAAGATGAGACGTCCCGACCATTCTTGCAATACATCAAACACTGCCTGATCAAAGAGCTTGCTCAAGGAAAAAATCAGCCATTTCTCTCTTTTAAAGGAAAATTTTAACATTTACAAAAGTTTACAGCCAACACTGAGCAAGGCATTGCACATTCTGGTTCCTACAACATTTACTCCAGGCAAGAGTCTTCTAACAGCAATGAAAGTTTGACTTTTCTACCCCGATTCCTGTTGTAACTGAAAATACTAAATTTAAACTCTAAAATTAAAACAGTACAACAACAGAGAGGAAACAATCAAGGACATCGAATCACCTCTCAACAAAATATTGCTCCAGGCACTGCCAGGCCATCAAATGCTAATCAAGGTGGTCAGTTGAAACATTCATACCTCGCTCCAGCAGACAAGAGTCCTTTGTCCCACCCTGGACACCATTCCACAGATGTATAACCCCTTTTTCCTAGTTCCAACAGACCTCACTACCTCTGAGGATGCTTGCCACAGATGCAGGCGAAACGTCGGGAGAGAATGCCTCTAGAACATGGCCATATAGCCCAAAAAAACCTACAACAACCCAGAGATTCACACCTCGCTCCAGGAGACAAGAGTCCTCTGTCCCACCCTGGTCATTCCACAGATATATAAATCCCTTTTTCCTAGTTCCAACAGACCTCAGTACCTCCGAGGATGCTTGCCATAGATGCAGGCGAAACGTCAGGAGAGAATGCCTCTAGACCATGGTCGTATAGCCTGGAAAAACCTACAAAAACCCAGTGATTCCAGCCATGAAAGCCTTCGACAATACATTAAACAAGGACATCCAATCACCTCTCAACAAAAGTTTGCTCCTGGCACTGTCAGGCCATTATATGCTAATCAAGGTGGTCAGTTGAAACATTCACACCTGGCTCCAGCAGACAAGAGTTCTTTGTCCCACGCTGGACATCATTCCACAGATATATAAACCCTTTTTCCTAGTTCCAACAGACCTCACTATCTCTGAGGATGCTTGCCATAGATGCAGGTGAAACGTCTGTTATATTGATGTTTAATTGTTGATGATGCTATTGTTTTAATTGTCCCATAATCATTTTATGATGTTTTGCATTTAATTTTGCTGTTGTTATCCACTTTGAGTCGCCTGAGGGCTGAGAAAAGCGGTACATAAATGAAGTAAATAAATGTGTTGTGGTTAAGCCAAAGGTTGTGGTTAAGCGCAGAGTCTGCAGGTACAAGAAGGTACTTTCCATCAAAAGGTCAAGGGAGAGGGGCTAGAAAGAGACCTCATGACCTCTGAGGATGCTTGCCATAGATGCAGGCGAAACGTCAGGAGAGAATGCCTCCAGAACATGGCCATATAGCCCGAAAAACCAACAACAACCCACACATAGGACGTAGTTGTGTTGTGGTTAAGCCAAAGGTTGTGGTTAAGTGCAGATACACTCTGCAGGTACAAGAAGGTAGTTTCCATCAAAAGGTCAAGGGAGAGGGGCTAGAAAGAGACCTCACTACCTCTGAGGATGCTTGCCATAGATACAGGCGAAACGTCAGGAGAGAATGCCTCTAGACCATGGCCATATAGCCCGAAAAAACAACAACAACCCACACATAGGAAGTAGTTGTGTTGTGGTTAAGTCAAAGGTTGTGGTTAAGTGCAAAGTCTGCAGGTACAAGAAGGTACTTTCCGTCAAGGGAGAGGGGCTAAAAAGAGACCTCACGACCTCTGAGGATGCTTGCCATAGATGCAGGCGAAACGTCAGGGGAGAATGCCTCTAGAACATGGCCATATAGCCCGAAAAAACAAACAACAACCCAGTGATTCTGGCCATGAACGCCTTCGACAATACATGTTTACAAAAGTTGTAAACATTGCACATTCTGGTTCCTACAACGTTTACTCCAGGCAATAGTCTTCTAATAGCAACGAAAGGTGGACTTTTCTACCCCGATTCCTGTAACTGAAAATACTCTCAATGCTACTGAAAGCAGAGTAAGCAACCGTGAAGACGCAATCGGAAGCTGAGTTTCCAAAACTGTCTTGGCCAAAGCTCCTTTCTGAAATATTTCCACAAAGGCCTGTGTTTTTGCTTTTCTGGAGCCACAAAATGGAACCGCCTGCACATTTTCCCCATCCCAGAAAAGAGATGCACTCCATGCGCCGGCGCATGGAGCGGACAAAAGGCGGCCCCAAGAAAGGATCCGGATGGGACGGCAGAAGAGAGAGCGCCTTACCGTCTTCCCGTTGTAGTAGTACATCAAGGAGGGGCTGCCCAGGCCGGGCACCGGGTACGCACAATACATGCTGGCCCGATGCGGAGGAAGAGGAGCAGCAACGACACAACCACAACGCTCTTTCCCAAGGCATCCACGGTCTCCCTAAATGGCAGAGCTGGACCTCACGATGATGTTGCGCTCGGAGCAAATTCATGCACAAACCTCACGCTCTGAAATCTCCTCTCACACTTTCTTCGGAATGCAAGCAAGACAAGAACGAAGGGTGCTGTTCGCCTGTTTGTTTTCAAACTCCAAACCCTGTGATCAATCTCTCGTCGCCGGTTAATCCTTCTGTCTTAATTAAGAGAGAGCCTTCGGAGCAATTGCAGAAGCAGCAGCCGAGCAGAGCGCTCCTCTTCCTTTCCCATCTGGCTCCCTCTCCAAAGCCACGGCAGCTCCAACTTTCACAAACTGAGGCTGGAGGGATGGAAATGCTGGATCACATACAAAGAAGAGGAGGAGGAGGAGGAGGAGGAGGAGGAAAGAGGAGGAGGAAAGAGGAGAAGGAGGAGGGCCCAGGCACGGCTTCCTGGATCAAAAGGCAATGATAAATAGGCCTCAGAAGGGAGGTGCTCGTCCCTTTTGAGCCAAGAGAGAGGGCACTCATCCTCAAGAAGGGGAAAAAAAGGAACGAGCGGAAGAAAGTCATCTCGGAACCATCTCGGAGAGTTCTTGGAGAACGGGAGAAGTTCCAGCAGACTGGAGGAGGGCCAATGTGGTCCCAATCTTCAAGAAGGGAAAAAAGGATGACCCAAACAACTACCGTCCGGTCAGCCTCATGTCGATACCAGGCAAGATTCGGGAAAAGATGGTCAAGGAAGTGGTCTGCAAACACTTAGAAACAAAGGCGGTAATCGCTAAGAGTCAACATGGATTGATCAAAAACAAGTCATGCCAGACTAATCTGATCTCCTTTTTCGAGAGAGTGACAAGCTGGGTAGATGCAGGGAATGATGCCGTGGATGGAGCGTGTCTGGATTTCAAGAAGGCCTTCTTTGACAAGGTCCCCCACGACCTTCTGGCAAGGAAACGAATCCAATGTGGGCGAGGCAAAACTATACTGAGGTGGATCTGGAATTGGTTAAATGACTTCCACTAGTTAAATGGACTTTAGGAGAGCTGATTTCCAAAAAAATGAAGGAAACACTGAGCAGCATTCCATGGACACAGATACTAAAAGACAAGGGAGTTACGGATGGATGGGAGTTTCTCCCGAGTGAAATACTCAAGGCGCAATTGCAAAGCGTGCCAACAAAGAGAAAAAATAGGACAAGTGCAAAGAAGCCAGAATGGATGTCCAAAGAACTTCTAAATGAGCTAAGACACAAAAGAGGCATGCACAAGAAGTGGAAAAAGGGAGAAATCACCAAAGAAGAATTCAAACAAATAGCCAACACTTGTAGGGAAAAGGTCCGCAAGGCTAAAGCACAAAACAAACTCAAGCTTGCCAGCGACATTAAAAACAATAAAAAGGGCTTCTTTTCTTATGTCAGTAGAAAAAGGAAAAACAAGGAGGCGATAGGGCCTCTTCGAGGAGAAGATGGGGCAATGCTGACAGGGGATGATAGGGAAAAGGCAGAACTACTTAATGCCTTCTTTGCCTCGGTCTTCTCACAAAAAGGAAGTCATCTTCAACCTCAGCAAGATGGAGTGGATGATGGATTAGAGGACATCCAACCCCAAATTGGGAAACAAGTTGACCAGGAATACCTATCCGCTTTAAATGAGTTCAAGTCCCCTTTCAGGGCCAGATCAACTACACCCTAGAAGAGTATTGAAGGAACGAGCGGAAGTCAGGGCACCTAGAGCTTCTGAGAGCTTCTGTTCTTCCATCTCAAAGCTCCCTGCTTGAGCGGTGATGGCACGGTCATCAGCATAGATGAAGCTCTGTCCCTTCTGGCAGTGGCTGGTCATTTGTGTAGATGTTGAGCATGGATGGAGCAAGCACGCTCCCCTGAGGCAGGCCGTTCTTCTGTTTCCGCCATCTGCTTCTCTGGCCCTGGAACTCAACAAAAAAGCTCCTGTTTTGTAGCAGGTTTCCTATGAGGCGGGTGAGGTGGTCGTAGTCCTTTGTGATACTATACATTTTTCTCAGGAGGAGGCAGTGGTGGTTGACGGTATCATAGGCTGCTGACAGGTCTATGAAGACAGCTCCTGTGATCTGCTGACTTTCAAAGCCATCTTCTATGTGCTGAGTCAGGTTCAGCACTTGCGATGTGCAGCTTTTGCCTTTCCTGAAGCCAGCTTGCTTTGGGATCAGACAGGGGTCTATTTTCATGCAAAATAAGTCTCTCCAGGACTTTGTAGAGGTGGCACAACAGGGAGATTGGTCTGTAGCTTTTTAGATCATTACAGTCTTTGCCTGGCTTGAAGATGGCGATGACTCTTGCTTTCCTCCAGATTTTGGGGATCTGACAGGATGCAGTGCAGTTGTTCATCAGCTCCAGCAGCCAGCACTTTCCTGACTCCATGGGAGATCGCTCATCTTTCAAAAGGGTTAAAAATTGTTTTGTATTCTTTGGGTGCTGGGGAATTTTAAGCTGCTCTGCCGGGAAAGGGTAATTATAAGGACTTGATTACGGCCTCAATACCTTAAAAACACAGGGTTAGAAAATCTGCTTAGGGGGATTATCTGACAATCTGTGTCTGAATCAATGGAAAGGTCACCAGTTTACTCCCAGGAAAACAGCCTTCTGCCTGTGTTGCTTGGGTTGAGTTTGGAAGCAGAAACGTTCGCTCTCCTTTGTTTTAATTTGTTGCCTTGATCGGCCCCTCTTCCTATTTCCTTCCATTTCCCCCAGCATCATTGTCTTCTCTAAGCTTTCCTGTCTCCTCATGATGTGTCGGCCGTCGCCACCCCCAGCTCCTTCAAAGTCAGTCCATTCACTTCAAGGATGCCATCCATCTTGCCCTTGGTCGACCCCTCTTCCTTTTTCCTTCCATTTCCCCCAGCATCATTGTCTTCTCTAAGCTTTCCTGTCTCCTCATGATGTGTCGGCCGTCGCCACCCCCAGCTCCTTCAAGGTCAGTCCAGTCACTTCAAGGATGCCATCCATCTTGCCCTTGGTCGACCCCTCTTCCTATTTCCTTCCATTTCCCCCAGCATCATTGTCTTTTCTAAGCTTTCCTGTCTCCTCATGATGTGTCGGCCGTCGCCACCCCCAGCTCCTTCAAAGTCAGTCCATTCACTTCAAGGATGCCATCCATCCATCTTGCCCTTGGTCGACCCCTCTTCCTATTTCCTTCCATTTCCCCCAGCATCATTCTCTTCTCTAAGGTTTCCTCCTCATGATGTGTCGGCCTTGGTTACCCCCAGCTCCTTCAAGGTCAGTCCAGTCACTTCAAGGATGCCATCCATCCATCTTGCCCTTGGTCGACCCCTCTTCCTATTTCCTTCCATTTCCCCCAGCATCATTCTCTTCTCTAAGGTTTCCTCCTCATGATGTGTCGGCCTTGGTCACCCCCAGCTCCTTCAGGGTCAGTCCAGTCACTTCAAGGATGCCATCCATCCATCTTGCCCTTGGTCGACCCCTCTTCCTATTTCCTTCCATTTCCCCCAGCATCATTCTCTTCTCTAAGGTTTCCTCCTCATGATGTGTCGGCCGTCGCCACCCCCAGCTCCTTCAAGGTCAGTCCAGTCACTTCAAGGATGCCATCCATCCATCTTGCCCTTGGTCGACCCCTCTTCCTATTTCCTTCCATTTCCCCCAGCATCATTCTCTTCTCTAAGGTTTCCTCCTCATGATGTGTCGGCCTTGGTCACCCCCAGCTCCTTCAAGGTCAGTCCAGTCACTTCAAGAATGCCATCCATCCATCTTGCCCTTGGTCGACCCCTCTTCCTATTTCCTTCCATTTCCCCCAGCATCATTCTCTTCTCTAAGGTTTCCTCCTCATGATGTGTCGGCCTTGGTCACCCCCAGCTCCTTCAAGGTCAGTCCAGTCACTTCAAGGATGCCATCCATCCATCTTGCCCTTGGTCGACCCCTCTTCCTATTTCCTTCCATTTCCCCCAGCATCATTCTCTTCTCTAAGGTTTCCTCCTCATGATGTGTCGGCCGTCGCCACCCCCAGCTCCTTCAAGGTCAGTCCAGTCACTTCAAGGATGCCATCCATCCATCTTGCCCTTGGTCGACCCCTCTTCCTATTTCCTTCCATTTCCCCCAGCATCATTCTCTTCTCTAAGGTTTCCTCCTCATGATGTGTCGGCCTTGGTCACCCCCAGCTCCTTCAAGGTCAGTCCAGTCACTTCAAGGATGCCATCCATCCATCTTGCCCTTGGTTGACCCCTCTTCCTATTTCCTTCCATTTCCCCCAGCATCATTCTCTTCTCTAAGGTTTCCTCCTCATGATGTGTCGGCCTTGGTCACCCCCAGCTCCTTCAAGGTCAGTCCAGTCACTTCAAGGATGCCATCCATCCATCTTGCCCTTGGTCGACCCCTCTTCCTATTTCCTTCCATTTGCCCCAGCATCATTCTCTTCTCTAAGGTTTCCTCCTCATGATGTGTCGGCCTTGGTCACCCCCAGCTCCTTCAAGGTCAGTCCAGTCACTTCAAGGATGCCATCCATCCATCTTGCCCTTGGTCGACCCCTCTTCCTATTTCCTTCCATTTCCCCCAGCATCATTCTCTTCTCTAAGGTTTCCTCCTCATGATGTGTCGGCCTTGGTCACCCCCAGCTCCTTCAAGGTCAGTCCAGTCACTTCAAGGATGCCATCCATCCATCTTGCCCTTGGTCAACCCCTCTTCCTATTTCCTTCCATTTCCCCCAGCATCATTCTCTTCTCTAAGGTTTCCTCCTCATGATGTGTCGGCCTTGGTCACCCCCAGCTCCTTCAAGGTCAGTCCAGTCACTTCAAGGATGCCATCCATCCATCTTGCCCTTGGTCGACCCCTCTTCCTATTTCCTTCCATTTCCCCCAGCATCATTCTCTTCTCTAAGGTTTCCTCCTCATGATGTGTCGGCCTTGGTCACCCCCAGCTCCTTCAAGGTCAGTCCAGTCCCTTCAAGGATGCCATCCATCCATCTTGCCCTTGATCGACCCCTCTTCCTTTTTCCTTCCATTTCCCCCAGCATCATTGTCTTCTCTAAGCTTTCCTTTCTTCTCATGATGTGGCCATCTTGGCCTCTAGTATTCCTCCCTCCAATGAGTAGTCGGTCTGCATCTGCACTCATCTTTCCAACTAGAAATACAAACCCTGTCACGGCCTCCACATTTTCTCCCTCTATTTCCCAGTTGTCAATCATTCTTGTTGCCATAATCTTGGTTTTTTTGATGTTTAGCTGCAACCCGCCTTTTGCGCTTTCTTCTTTCACCTTGATTAGAAGGCTCCTCAGCTCCTCCTCGCTTTCGGGCATCAGAGTGGTGTCATCTGCATATCTAAGATTGTTAATGTTTCTTCCAGCCATTTTCACCCCAGCCTTGAATTCCTCAAGTCCCGTTCATCGTATGATGTGTTCTGCATACAAGTTGAATGCCCACCCACCAAAACCTTCCAGTATTTTCTGCTGGTCATGGGGGTTGTATGTGGGAAGTTTGGCCCAATTTGGTCATTGGTGGGGTTCAGGATGCCCTTTGATTGTAGGTGAACTATAAATCCCAGCCGATACAACTCCAAAATGCCATGGTCTATTTTCCCCAAGCTCCACCAGTGTTCATATTTGGGCATATTGAGTATCCGTGTCAAGTTTGGTCCAGATCCATCATTATTTGAGTACACAGTGCTCTCTGGATTAGACAGCCATCTGCAGGACAGGGCCAACGCTGCACCAACACTTAGAGCAGTGGTTCTCAACCTGGGGGGTCGGGACCCCGAGGGAGGTGTCAGAGGGGTTGCCAAAGACCATCGGAAAGCACAGTATTTCCTCTTGGTCATGGGGGTTCTGTGTGGGAAGTCTGGCCCAATTCTAGCGTTGGTGAGGTTCAGAATATTCTTTGATTGTAGGTGAACTATACATCCCAGCAACTCCAACTCCAAAATGTCAATGTCTATTTCCCCCAAACTCTACTAGTGTTCACATTTGGGCATATTGAGTATTTGTGCCAAGTTTGGTCCAGATCCATCATTGCATGAATCCACAACACTCCTCTGGATATAGGTGAACTACAACTCCCAAAATCAAGGTCAATGCTCACTAAACCCTTCCAGTGCTTTCCATTGATCATGGGAGTTCTGTGTGTCAAGTTCGGTTCAAATCCATCGCTGGTGGAGTTCAGAATGCTCTTTGATTATAAGTGAACTATAAATCCCAGCACCTACAACTCCCAAATGACAAAATCAATCCTCCCCCCCCCCCCCCCCAACCCCACTAGCATTCACATTTGGGCATATTGGGTATTGGTGCTCAATTTAGTCCAGTGAATGAGAATGAATCGTGCATATCGGATATTTACATTGCGATTTAGAATAGTAGTAAAAGGACAGGTATCAAGTAGCAACGGAAACTATATTATGGTTGGGGGTCACCACAACATAGGGAACGGCATTAAGAGTCACGCCATTGGCAAGGTTGAGAACCACTAACTTAGAGGAAAGGAAGATAAGTTAATGAAAAAGGTGGTGGGAGGAAGCAGTTTAAGTTTTGGGGCCAAGCACACTAGAATTCCCCTCCCTTTTAATGTCCTGTCTGGAGTCCATACAGAATACCATGACTATGCCAGATGATTCCCTTCATGGTGTCTGAGTTGGGTGTCTCCTCAGGCCAAAGGCTGGCAAGCAAGGTCAGAGAATCCTAGAATCCTAGAGTTGAGAGAGACCTCCTGGGCCATCATCCAGTCCACCCCCATTCTGCCAAGAAGCAGGAATATTGCATTCAAATCACCCCCGGCAGATGGCCATCCAGCCTCTGCTTAATAATAATAGTAATAATAATAATAATAATAATAATAATAATAATAATAATAGAATCCTAGAGTTGGAAGAGACCTCCTGGGCCATCATCCAGTCCAACCCCATTCTGCCAAGAAGCAGGAATATTGCATTCAAAGCACCCCTGACAGATGGCCATCCAGCCTCTGTTTCAAAGCTTCCAAAGAAGGAGCCTCCACCACACTCCCTCTGGGGCAGAGAGTTCCACCGCTGAACGGCTCTCACAGACAGAAAGTTATAGGATCCTAGAAGAGTGGGAAGAGACCTCCTGGGCCCTCATCCAGTCCAACCCCATTCTGCCAAGAAGCAGGAATATTGCATTCAAATCACCCCCGGTAGATGGCCATCCAGCCTCTGCTTAATAATAATAGTAATAATAATAATAATAATAATAATAATAATAATAGAATCCTAGAGTTGGAAGAGACCTCCTGGGCCATCATCCAGTCCAACCCCATTCTGCCAAGAAGCAGGAATATTGCATTCAAATCACCCCTGACAGATGGCTATCCAGCCTCTGTTTCAAAGCTTCCCAAGAAGGAGCCTCCACCACACTCCCTCCGGGGCAGAGAGTTCCACTGCTGAACGGCTCCCACAGTCAGGAAGTTATAGAGAGGAAGTTCTTTCTAACCCTAGCAGCTCAGGGTTAGGGTGAAAGATCCCAGGATTTTTTCTAACTTTTGGAGAAAAGTTACCTCCGTAACTGAAGGAAAAGGGAAAGAAAGAACATTTCTATGGTTTCCCAAATTGACTGTTTGTGTTGTAACTTTATCAAGTTGCTCCAAGTGTGCCAAGAACTTTGGAAATAAACATTTTGTTGATGTTCATATCTTGACTGGCATCAGTTGCTGAAAGTCATAGAATCCTAGAATCCTAGAGTTGGGAGAGACCTGCGGGGCCATCATCCAGTCCACCCCCATTTTGCCAAGAAGCAGGAATATTGCATTCAAAGCACCCCTGACAGATGGCCACCCAGCCTCTGCTTAATAATAATAATAATAATAATAATAATAATAATAATAATAACACAATCCTAGAGTTGGAAGAGACCTCCTGGGCCTTCATCCAGTCCAACCCCATTCTGCCAAGAAGCAGGAATATTGCATTCAAAGCACCCCTGACAGATGGCCAGCCAGCCTCTGCTTAATAATAATAATAATAATAATAATAACACAATCCTAGAGTTGGAAGAGACCTCCTGGGCCTTCATTCAGTCCATCCCCATTCTGCCAAGAAGCAGGAATATTGCATTCAAAGCACCCCTGACAGATGGCCAGCCAGCCTCTGCTTAATAATAATAATAATAATAATAATAATAATAATAATAGAATCCAAGAGTTGGAAGAGACCTCCTGGGCCTTCATCCAGTCCAACCCCATTTTGCCAAGAAGCAGGAATATTGCATTCAAAGCACCCCTGGCAGATGGCCATCCAGCCTCTGCTTAATAATAATAATAATAATAATAATAGAATCCAAGAGTTGGAAGAGACCTCCTGGGCCATCATCCAGTCCAACCCCATTCTGCCAAGAAGCAGGAATATTGCATTCAAAGCACCCCTGACAGATGGCCAGCCAGCCTCTGCTTAATAATAATAATAATAATAATAATAACACAATCCTAGAGTTGGAAGAGACCTCCTGGGCCATCATTCAGTCCAACCCCATTCTGCCAAGAAGCAGGAATATTGCATTCAAAGCACCCCTGACAGATGGCCAGCCAGCCTCTGCTTAATAATAATAATAATAATAATAATAATAATAATAATAACACAATCCTAGAGTTGGAAGAGACCTCCTGGGCCTTCATTCAGTCCAACCCCATTCTGCCAAGAAGCAGGAATATTGCATTCAAAGCACCCCTGACAGATGGCCAGCCAGCCTCTGCTTAATAATAATAATAATAATAATAACACAATCCTAGAGTTGGAAGAGACCTCCTGGGCCATCATCCAGTCCAACCCCATTCTGCCAAGAAGCAGGAATATTGCATTCAAAGCACCCCTGACAGATGGCCAGCCAGCCTCTGCTTAATAATAATAATAATAATAATAACACAATCCTAGAGTTGGAAGAGACCTCCTGGGCCATCATTCAGTCCAACCCCATTCTGCCAAGAAGCAGGAATATTGCATTCAAAGCACCCCTGACAGATGGCCAGCCAGCCTCTGCTTAATAATAATAATAATAATAATAACACAATCCTAGAGTTGGAAGAGACCTCCTGGGCCATCATCCAGTCCAACCCCATTCTGCCAAGAAGCAGGAATATTGCATTCAAAGCACCCCTGACAGATGGCCAGCCAGCCTCTGCTTAATAATAATAATAATAATAATAACACAATCCTAGAGTTGGAAGAGACCTCCTGGGCCATCATTCAGTCCAACCCCATTCTGCCAAGAAGCAGGAATATTGCATTCAAATCACCCCCGGTAGATGGCCATCCAGCCTCTGCTTAATAATAATAGTAATAATAATAATAATAATAATAATAATAATAATAATAGAATCCTAGAGTGGGAAGAGACCTCCTGGGCCATCATCCAGTCCAACCCCATTCTGCCAAGAAGCAGGAATATTGCATTCAAAGCACCCCTGACAGATGGCCATCCAGCCTCTGTTTCAAAGCTTCCAAAAAAGGAGCCTCCACCACACTCCCTCTGGGGCAGAGAGTTCCACCGCTGAACGGCTCTCACAGACAGAAAGTTATAGGATCCTAGAAGAGTGGGAAGAGACCTCCTGGGCCCTCATCCAGTCCAACCCCATTCTGCCAAGAAGCAGGAATATTGCATTCAAATCACCCCCGGTAGATGGCCATCCAGCCTCTGCTTAATAATAATAGTAATAATAATAATAATAATAATAATAATAATAATAATAATAGAATCCTAGAGTTGGAAGAGACCTCCTGGGCCATCATCCAGTCCAACCCCATTCTGCCAAGAAGCAGGAATATTGCATTCAAATCACCCCTGACAGATGGCTATCCAGCCTCTGTTTCAAAGCTTCCCAAGAAGGAGCCTCCACCACACTCCCTCCGGGGCAGAGAGTTCCACTGCTGAACGGCTCCCACAGTCAGGAAGTTATAGAGAGGAAGTTCTTTCTAACCCTAGCAGCTCAGGGTTAGGGTGAAAGATCCCAGGATTTTTTCTAACTTTTGGAGAAAAGTTACCTCCGTAACTGAAGGAAAAGGGAAAGAAAGAACATTTCTATGGTTTCCCAAATTGACTGTTTGTGTTGTAACTTTATCAAGTTGCTCCAAGTGTGCCAAGAACTTTGGAAATAAACATTTTGTTGATGTTCATATCTTGACTGGCATCAGTTGCTGAAAGTCATAGAATCCTAGAATCCTAGAGTTGGGAGAGACCTGCGGGGCCATCATCCAGTCCACCCCCATTTTGCCAAGAAGCAGGAATATTGCATTCAAAGCACCCCTGACAGATGGCCAGCCAGCCTCTGCTTAATAATAATAATAATAATAATAATAATAACACAATCCTAGAGTTGGAAGAGACCTCCTGGGCCTTCATTCAGTCCATCCCCATTCTGCCAAGAAGCAGGAATATTGCATTCAAAGCACCCCTGACAGATGGCCAGCCAGCCTCTGCTTAATAATAATAATAATAATAATAATAGAATCCAAGAGTTGGAAGAGACCTCCTGGGCCTTCATCCAGTCCAACCCCATTTTGCCAAGAAGCAGGAATATTGCATTCAAAGCACCCCTGGCAGATGGCCATCCAGCCTCTGCTTAATAATAATAATAATAATAATAATAATAATAGAATCCAAGAGTTGGAAGAGACCTCCTGGGCCATCATCCAGTCCAACCCCATTCTGCCAAGAAGCAGGAATATTGCATTCAAAGCACCCCTGACAGATGGCCAGCCAGCCTCTGCTTAATAATAATAATAATAATAATAATAACACAATCCTAGAGTTGGAAGAGACCTCCTGGGCCATCATTCAGTCCAACCCCATTCTGCCAAGAAGCAGGAATACTGCATTCAAAGCACCCCTGACAGATGGCCAGCCAGCCTCTGCTTAATAATAATAATAATAATAATAATAATAATAATAATAACACAATCCTAGAGTTGGAAGAGACCTCCTGGGCCTTCATTCAGTCCAACCCCATTCTGCCAAGAAGCAGGAATATTGCATTCAAAGCACCCCTGACAGATGGCCAGCCAGCCTCTGCTTAATAATAATAATAATAATAATAACACAATCCTAGAGTTGGAAGAGACCTCCTGGGCCATCATTCAGTCCAACCCCATTCTGCCAAGAAGCAGGAATATTGCATTCAAAGCACCCCTGACAGATGGCCAGCCAGCCTCTGCTTAATAATAATAATAATAATAATAACACGATCCTAGAGTTGGAAGAGACCTCCTGGGCCATCATTCAGTCCAACCCCATTCTGCCAAGAAGCAGGAATATTGCATTCAAAGCACCCCCGACAGATGGCCATCCAGCCTCTGCTTAATAATAATAATAATAATAACAACAACAACACAATCCTAAAGTTGGAAGAGACCTCCTGGGCCATCACCCACTCCACCCCCATTTTGCCAAGAAGCAGGAATATTGCATTCAAAGCACCCCTGACAGATGGCCAGCCAGCCTCTGCTTAATAATAATAATAATAATAATAATAATAGGATCCTAGAGTTGGAAGAGACCTCCTGGGCCATCATTCAGTCCAACCCCATTCTGCCAAGAAGCAGGAATATTGCATTCAAAGCACCCCCGACAGATGGCCATCCAGCCTCTGCTTAATAATAATAATAATAATAATAATAACAACAACACAATCCTAGAGTTGGAAGAGACCTCCTGGGCCATCACCCACTCCACCCCCATTTTGCCAAGAAGCAGGAATATTGCATTCAAAGCACCCCTGACAGATGGCCAGCCAGCCTCTGCTTAATAATAATAATAATAATAATAATAATAATAATAATAGAATCCTAGAGTTGGAAGAGACCTCCTGGGCCATCATTCAGTCCAACCCCATTCTGCCAAGAAGCAGGAATATTGCATTCAAAGCACCCCTGACAGATGGCCAGCCAGCCTCTGCTTAATAATAATAATAATAATAATAATAATAGGATCCTAGAGTTGGAAGAGACCTCCTGGGCCATCATCCAGTCCAACCCCATTCTGCCAAGAAGCAGGAATATTGCATTCAAAGCACCCCTGACAGATGGCCATCCAGCCTCTGCTTAATAATAATAATAATAATAATAATAACACAATCCTAGAGTTGGAAGAGACCTCCTGGGCCTTCATCCAGTCCACCCCCATTCTGCCAAGAAGCGGGAATATTGCATTCAAAGCACCCCTGACAGATGGCCATCCAGCCCCTGTTTCAAAGCTTCCAAAGAAGGAGCCTCCACCACACTCCAGGGCAGAGAGTTCCACTGCTGAACGGCTCTCACAGTCAGGAAGTCCTTCCTCATGTTCAGGTGGTATCTCCTCTCTTGGAGTTTGAAGCCTTTGTTCCTTGTCCTAATCTTCTTGTCCTAATCTCCACAAATGTCTGGTTGATGATGACAAGATAAATAAATAAAGGGGTGCTTTGAATGCAATATTCCTGCTTCTTGGCAGAATGGGGTTGGACTAGATGGCCCAAGAGGTCTCTTCCAACTCTAGGATTCTATTATTATTATTATTATTATTATTATTATTATTATTAAGCAGAGGCTGAGTGGCCATCTGTTGGGGGTGCTTTGAATGTAGTATTCCTGCTTCTTGGCAGAATGGGGTTGGACTGGAGGATGGCCCAGGAGGCCTCTTCCCACTCTAGGATTCTATTATTATTATTATTATTATTAAGCAGAGACTGGATGGCCATCTGTCAGGGGTGATCTGAATGCAGTATTCCTGCTTCTTGGCAGAATGGGGTCGGACTGGATGATGGCCCAGGAGGTCTCTTCCCACTCTAGGATTCTATTATTATTATTATTATTATTATTATTATTATTATTATTTAGCAGAGGCTGGATGGCCATCTGTCAGGGGTGCTTTGAATGCAATATTCCTGCTTCTTGGCAGAATGGGGTTGGACTGGATGAAGGCCCAGGAGGTCTCTTCCCACTCTAGGATTCTATTATTATTATTATTATTATTATTATGAAGCAGAGGCTGGATGGCCCTCTGTCAGGGGTGCTTTGAATGCAACATTCCTGCTTCTTGGCAGAATGGGGTCGGACTGGATGAAGGCCCAGGAGGTCTCTCCCAACTCTAGGATCCTATTATTATTATTATTATTATTATTATTAAGCAGAGGCTGAGTGGCCATCTGTTGGGGGTGCTTTGAATGTAGTATTCCTGCTTCTTGGCAGAATGGGGTTGGACTGGAGGATGGCCCAGGAGGCCTCTTCCCACTCTAGGATTCTATTATTATTATTATTATTATTATTAAGCAGAGACTGGATGGCCATCTGTCAGGGGTGATCTGAATGCAGTATTCCTGCTTCTTGGCAGAATGGGGTTGGACTGGATGATGGCCCAGGAGGTCTCTTCCCACTCTAGGATTCTATTATTATTATTATTATTATTATTATTATTATTATTAAGGAGAGACTGGATGGCCATCTGTCAGGGGTGATCTGAATGCAGTATTCCTGCTTCTTGGCAGAATGGTGTTGGACTGGATGATGGCCCAGGAGGCCTCTTCCAACTCTAGGATTCTAGGGGGCTCCCTATTCCCCTTGGTGAGAAGGCTCCTCAGCTCTTCCTTGCTTTCAGGCATTAATGTGGTATCATCTGCGTATCTCAGGCTGCTAATGTTTATCTCCAGCCTTGGCTTGGTCAATCCCCACTCATCGCACGCTGTGTTTTGAATGCAATATTCCTGCTTCTTGGCAGAATGGGGTTGGACTGGATGATGGCCCAGGAGGTCTCTTCCCACTCGAGGATTCTAGGATTCCGTTCCTGCCTCTTTCTTTCCCTCTGAGGACGCTTCTCCAAAGGCCAGAGTTATGACTCACCCGGTGCACCTGCGCCATGTGTTAAGCAGAAGCAGGGAAGGCTGCGCAGAATGAAACACCTCCATTTACACAACAAAGGAGCGTGCCCGGCATTCACTCCCCTCTCCTTGTTTGTTCTGAAAGGCAGAGGGAGGAGGGAAGGCGCAAGAAGGGAGGCCGTGGACGGCTGCCGTGTGTTGACCTCTCAGCTGCCCCTCCAAACCTTTCTCAACAGACCCTTTGGCAGGGGTCCTCAAACTTTTTTAACCGGGGGCCAGTTCACTGTCCCTCAGACCGTTGGAGGGCCAGACTAGAGTTTTTAAAAAAAGTAAATCAATAAAAAAATCCCTCTGCACATTGCAGATATCTGATTTTGCAGTGTGGAAGGGCCCTTTTGGGGGGAGGGGGGGGGGGGTTCTTTCTCGCCCTCTTTAGGCAGTAATTCCAGGAGCAGGGAATGGGAAATCTTCCTCTTTCTAGTCTGAACAAAACCTGGCTACCAGTATTAAAAAAAACTCTCAAATTATAACTGTAAATAAAGAACAACACTCAAACACCGGGGAACTCCAGACAAGAAACAACCAGGGCCAGCTAATCACCTCTCAACAAAGGATTCTCCCTAAAAACTGTCAGGCTATGAAATGGTCATCAAGGTGGCCAATTGAAACATTCCTACCTACCTCCAACAGACAAGAGTTCTTTCTCCCACCCTGGATCTTCCACCATTCTCCTAGTTAAAGGTTTTCCTCTGACATGAAGTCCAGTCGCGTCTGACTCTGGGGTGTGGTGCTCATCTGCATTTCTAAGCTAAAGAGCCAGCATTGTCCGTAGACACCTCCAAGGTCATGTGGTCGGCATGACTGCATGGAGCACCGGGGCAGCCCCCCCCCCCCCTTGGTTGGCTCATGCTGCCCATCGGGCCTGACGGATAGTGTGAGCCAGGCAAGGGAGGGGCACTGTGTGTGTGGGGGGGCGGCACTCCTCCTCCGTGGGTCGGAGAAGTGCCCTTGGCGGGCCGGAAGTGGCCCGCGGGCCGTAGTTTGGGGACCCCTGCCCTTTGGTATCCCTTTCTGAGCGAGAATCATAGAATCATAGAATCTAAAAGTTGGAAGAGACCTCCTGGGTCATCCAGTCCAACCCCAGTCTGCCAAGAAGCAGGAATATGGCATTCAAATAACCCCCAACAGATGGCCATCCAGCCTCTGTTTAAAAGCTTCCAAAGAAGGAGCCTCCACCACACTCTGGGGCAGAGAGTTCCACTGCTGAACAGCTCTCACAGTCAGGAAGTTCTTCCTCATGTCCACCAACGCTGCCAACTTGCTTGGAAGCCTTTTGCCTTCCCGAGGCTGGGCTCCGTGACGGCCTGGAAGCCCACTGGGACTTCAGAGGAAGGAGCATCTGACTTGGAGATGGATGCATATTCATCACGGCGGTCCTATTGAGGCAAGCTGGGCCAACCCACCCACCCACCGACCTCCTCCGAATCTTAATGCCTCCCGCTCCTCCGCTGGGATTAGGACCGATGGACATCTCTAGGATTCTGGGCTATTAATCTCTGCCTGTCCTCCTGTTCAGCAACATAACGACTAATTAGACATCAGAAGACATGAGCAGGAGAGAAAGGCCGGGAAGGCTCCCTCCCCTCGGGGGGGGGGGGGGCTGGGGGAGCCAAGGGAAGCCTATGGACAGAGGAGCTCTTTCTCTGTAGAAAAGGAGCAACACGGAAGAAAATGTTTTTAAGAAATAAGATGTGACATGTAGAGGGCGGAAGTTGCGTTGTGGTTAAGTTCAAAGGTTGTGGTTAAGCGCAGAGTCTGCGGGTACAAGAAGGTACTTTCCATCAAAAGATCAAGGGAGAGGGGCTGGAAAGAGAGTACTTTCCATGACCTATTACTTGAGTATAAAAGTCAGCAGAAAAAGAGTAGGAGCGCGGCAGTCACTTGAAGGGTCGCATCTGCGTATGCTGCCAGGCAGAGGTCAAGACAGGATGGGATATAAATGTCCGAAATAAATAACTAAATAAATAAATTCATACAAACCACTTTGCAAAACAAAGATCTCTATGTGCCAGACTGACTTGCAAATCCAAATAAGGGAGGAAATCTGCGCAGAATTATGCACAGAGCATTATTAGACAGATAGATAGATAGATATAGATAGATAGTTATTCGTCTCTTCTCTCTTTTCTCTCATAGATCTATAATCCACAATTTCCTACATTCCTATACCAACTGTATGTTCCCCCACTTCCATTGTTACTCAGAAACTCAATAAAAACTTACTTAAAAAAATATAACAACAACAACAATAATAATAATAATACAAGTTAAAATAGAACGACAATGAGACTAATCAGGCTATTGAGATTTCAGGAAAGAGATACTTACCGAAGAAGGCAAGCCCGGCGGCACCTTCCTGACTTTCTTGGTCTGGAGAGTATCTGGAAAGCCCAAAAGAAAGGAGCATGAGTGGTCAACAGGGGAGATTGGGATGCAATATTCTTGCTTCTTGGCAGAATGGGGTTGGACTGGAGGATGGCCCAGGAGGTCACTTCCAACTCTAGGATTCTAGGATTCTAAGCAGCAGCAACGGCACAAAGTGGCTAAAGTGAGCAAGAGGGGATTCAGAAGACACCAAGCAACCACTCTAACCCATAGTGAATTGTCAAAGGCTTTCCTGGCTGGAATCACTGGGTTGTTGTATGTTTTTTTGGGCTATATGGCCATGTTCTAGAGGCATTCTCTCCTGACGTTTCGCCTGCATCTGTAACAAGCATCATCAGAGGTAGTGAGGTCTGTTGGAACTAGGAAAATGGGTTTATATATCTGTGGAATGATGTCCAGGGTGGGACAAAGGACTCTTGTCTGCTGGAGCTAGGTGTGAATGTTTCAGCTGAACACCTTGATTAGCCTGGCAGTGCCTGGGGCAATCTTTGGTTGAGAGGTGATTATCCTAGATTGTTTCCTCTCTGCTGTTTTGCTGTTGTAATTTTAGAGTTTTTTTAATACTGATAGCCAGATTTTGTTCATTTTCATGGTCTCCTCCTTTCTGTTGAAATTGTCCACATGCTTGTGGATTTCAATGGCTTCTCTGTGTCATCTGACATGGTGGTTGGGAGAGTGGTTAGGGTCAGGAAAAAGAAAATGAAGGAAGACTGCCTTTTCTAGATGTCCTAGCCACCCGCAAACCAGATCAACAATTGGGTCACACCGTTTCACCATGGCCTCACCACCAGCTCCTTTCAGTGGGACAATGAATTCTACGAACAGAAAGATGGGCTAGCGATGGGGAGCCCCCTCAGTGCGGTAATAGCTAATTTCTACATGGAACACTTTGAAAAACAAGCCCTGGAAACAGCCACAAAAAAGCCCACAAGATGGTTCAGATATGTGGATAACACTTTCACCCTTTGGAGCCCTGGAGAAGAACTCAACTGGTTCCTGGACCATCTCAACAGCATCCACCCAAACAACCAGTTCACCATAGAAAAAGAAAACGAAGGAAAACTGCCTTTTCTAGACGTCCTCGTCATACATAAAACAGATCCATAATTGGGTCACACCGTTTACAGAAAACCCACACACACAGATAGAGATCTACACCAAAACTCCAACCATCACCCAAGTCAAGAAAGAAGCCCCATCAAAGCCTTGGCAGACCGTGCAAAAAGAATCTGCGAAGCCCACCTCCTCCAAGATGGACTGAACCACCTCAACTGGGCTCTCCAGGCCAAGGGAGACTCCACCTCAGACATCAGAAGAGCTGCAAGACCACCGAGAAGAAGCCACGAGAGTCAAGACAAAGGTCCACCCAGAGGGAAAGTGTTCCTGCCAGACATCAAGGGAACCACTGACCGCAGAGGGAAGCTGAGGAGGAAACACAACATACCAACTATCTACAAACCCACCAAGAAAATCCAACAAATGCTCCGTTCAGCAAAGGACAAGAGGGACCCTCTCGCTTCTGCAGGAGTCTACCATTGTATACCATGCAGCTGTGGACAAGAAGTCTACAGAGGGACCACCAAACACAGCAGCAGCCTTGCCCGGACACAACTCAAGGAACATGAAAGGCACTGCAGACTCCTTCAACCAGAGAAGTCAGCCATAGCAGAGCACCTGAGGAACCAACCTGGACACAGCAGAATATTTGAGAACACAGAAATGCTGGACCACTCTCACAACCACCATGTCAGGCTACACAGAGAATGCCTCTAGAACATGGCCATATAGCCCGAAAAAAACCTACAACAACCCTTTCACAACTAGCTCCAGCAGACAAGAGTCCTTCGTCCCACTCTGGTCATTCCACAGATATATAGACCCTTTTTTTCTAGTTCCAACAGACCTCACGACCTCTGAGGATGCTTGCTAGAGATGCAGGCGAAACGTCAGGAGAGAATGCCTCTAGACCATGGCCATGTAGCCCGAAAAAATCTACAACAACCCATACCAAGTGAGTTTGTGTTTGATATTGAAGTGCTGAAAGAGCATGAAGAGAGGACAGGAAAGAGCGGGATTTTCTCACTACGGCTTGAGAAGAAAATGCACCCTAGAAGAAGGACCTGGCCCGAATGGTTCTGTGGGATGTGGGACGGGGCCAAGGGGAAACCCACCAGAGGAAAGCAAGGCCGTCACGGCTGCTCCCAAAGGGAGAGGAGAGCAAAGCCGAAGCCCATTCATCTCTCTCTCGCTGATCCTTCAAACCTGATTACGAAACCCCGGCCCCCAGGATTAAGCAGGATATAAATCAACAGGGAACTGAAGGCGACCATCAGGCAGAATCCTTGGGGGACGTAATTGGACGTTGCCCTGAACAACGCAGGCGTCAAGCTCATGCAAGCAGGCGGTCAGTCGCAGCACCCGCGAGTGTGCCCACTCACCCAGAGAAGACGAGGAATCGTGGAGCGGCCTTCGCCGTGGGTTGGCGGTGGCGGTGGAAAACGGGAAGTACGGTGTCCCGGCTTTTGCTGAGGACGAGGAAGAGGAGGAGGAGGAGACGGGGCCTGGGCTTCCGAGGCCAATGTCCGGCCGGAGGAGGCTCGCCTGCAAGAGAGAGACACGATGCCGTGAGCATGAAGGCCGGGCCCTGCACAAAGGCATCATCCCCACAGAAGGACCCCATTCCCCATCGGGACAACTTTGGGCCTCCCTCCAAGTGTTTTGGACTTCAACTCCCACAATCATAACATTAGGAATTGTGGGAGTTGAAGTCCAAAACACCTGGAGGGAGGCCTAAAGTTGGCTCATTCCTTGGATATTATTATTATTGTGTTGTCGAAGGCTTTCATGGCTGGAATCACTGGGTTGTTGTAGGTTTTTTCGGGCTATATGGCCATGGCCTAGAGGCATTCTCTCCTGACATTTCGCCTGCATCTGTGGCAAGCATCCTCACAGGTAGTGAGGTCTGTTGGAACTAGGAAAATGGGTTTATACATCTGTGGAATGAGCAGGGTGGGCCAAAGGACTCTTGTCTGCTGGAGCTAGGTGGGAATGTTTCAACCAGGCGTCCCCTGGGCAACATCCTTGCAGACAGCCAATTCTCTCACAACAGGAGCGGTTGCTCCTGGCACGACAAAAACAAACAAACAAAAAACAAACAAACAAAAAAACCCTGATTAGCATCTGATTAACTGGCAGTGCCTGGAGCAATCTTTTGTTGAAAGGTGATTAGATGTATTGACGAAGGCTTTCATGGCCGGAATCACTGGGTTGCTGTAGGTTTTTTCGGGCTATATGGCCATGCTCTAGAGGCATTCTCTCCTGACGTTTCGCCTGCATCTATGGCATGTATCCTCACTACCTCTGAGGATACTTGCCATAGATGCAGGCGAAAAGTCAGGAGAGAATGCCTCTAGACCATGGCCATATAGCCCGAAAAAACCTACAACAACCCGGTGATTAGATGAACAAAATCTGGCTCCCAGTATTAAAAAACTCTAAAATTACAACAGCACAACAACAGAGAGGAAACAAACAAGGACAACTAATCACCTCTCAACAAAAGATTGCTCTAGGCACTGCCAGGCAATCAAATGCTAATCCAGTTGTGAATTTCGCACCTAGCTCCAGCAGACAAGAGTCCTTTGTCCCACCCTGGTCATTCCACAGGTATATCAACCCAATTTTCCTAGTTCCAACAGACCTCACTACCTCTGAGGATGCTTGCCATAGATGCAGGCGAAACATCAGGAGAAAATGCCTCTAGACCATGGCCATATAGCCCGAAAAAACCTACAACAACCCATTATTATTATTTATTATTTCTCGCATGTCTATCCCGTCCTTCTCAACTCCTGAAGGGGGACTCAGGACGGCTTACAATGGGCCCCATTCTGAAGCCATTACATAACAAATTACAAAATGAAAGCCACCATTAGACATAAAAGCATATTTTAACAATACCTAAGCCATTGTTAAAACAGTAAAACAGTATCATCACCCATATCGACATTCAAGTCACATTCCCTTAAAATGCTGTTTGCATCTATTGTCCAAAAGTGTTGCAACTCAGAGTAAGCTTCGCCTTGCTTCCAAACACCACCACACAAGAGCTGTAGTTTTATAGTTTATTGAGGAAACAATCCAAGTCAAAATAAAGAATAAGCATTGCAAAGTTCCAAAGATTTAGGTTAAATGCAGAATATAGTTCTAAAGATCTTCAGGTAAAAACAAGAGGCACAATCCTAGAGGCAAAGTTCAAACCAGAGTCCAAGGTACAAACAATGAAACAATTGCCTCCTGTCTGTGAGAGCCGTTAAGCAGTGGAACTCTCTGCCCCGGAGTGTGGTGGAGGCTCCTTCTTTGGAAGCTTTGAAACAGAGGCTGGATGGCCATCTGCCAGGGGTGATTTGAATGCAATAGTCCTGCTTCTTGGCAGAATGGGGTTGGACTGGATGGCCCATCAGGTCTCCTCCAACTCTTGGATTCTATGGTTCTATGATTCTATGATTCACAATGCAAGAAATCCCAAGCGTGCTGCTTTCCAGGCTAAGGTTATTCCATGAAGCTTTCAGGTTAATAAGCTACGTTGAACTGAAGCTTTCTCCTAGTTTGCAAGAAGCCTAAATACCTTTCAAACATGAAAACATTCTCTCACCAACATGAAAGCACTGCGATGACCTTTCCCTGAGCTGGCTTCTCGTCTGCCAGCCAAGCAAGAACTCCGCCTCACCCGCAAATCAAGACGAGCTTGCCGGGTCAGGTCACTGTCAAGGCTTTCTGTACTTTCAGTATCAGCGTGGGAAGGAGGCAAATGCCTCCCCACCTGTTCGCTATATCCTTCGTTAAAATTCTTTTCTTCTGAGAACCGCTGTGTTGACTCTGCACTGTCTGTGGCCTCAGAAAAAGACCTAGAAGCAGGCCCAGAGATCTGAGGCACAGAAAAAGAGCCAGGAATCTGAATCCCATCATCCTCATCATCAGAGAACATCTCAGCCACAACGAAAAGCCTGGTCCCAAAACCAAGCCTTTAGTTTCTTTCGAAAAACCAGGAAGGAGGTGGCCGATCTTACCTCAGTTGGGAGTGTGTTCCATAGGTGGGGAGCCACCGCTGAGAAGGCCCTGTCTCTCGTCCCCGCCAGGTGCATTTGTGCTGTTGACGGGAGCGAGAGCAGGGCCTCCCCGGATGATCTTAGATTATGAGATGGGACGTAGGGGTGGACGCGTTCCGATAGGCAAGGGTGACTGGTAAGGCCTGGCATTGAGATTCCAATGCACTCAAAAGACCAACTTGGACACAAAGCAGCCTCAGTCCTGGTTAGGATTGAGATGGGAGATCGCTTCCTAATCCCAGATGCTGCAGGCTCTGTTTCAGTGGTATCTGTCCAGGTACCACGGGAGCAAATAAGGACTCCAGCTATTCAGCTTGCGTCAGGACCAAACTCCACAATCCGATTTCCTTCATTGTTGACTCCTGAGGAAGAAGGTTTCCTGGTTTTTTATCTGGACGACTACTGTCTGCGTTAAATCACAGAATCCTGGAATCCTAGAGTTGGAAGAGACCTCGTGGGCTGTCATCCAGTCCAACCCCATTCTGCCAAGAAGCAGGAATATTGCATTCCAATCACCCCTGACAGATGGCCACCCAGCCTCTGTTTAAAAGCCTCCAAAGAAGGAGCCTCCACCACACTCCGGGGCAGAGAGTTCCACCGCTGAATGGCTCTCACAGTCAGGAAGTTCTTCCTCATGTTCAGGTGGAATCTCCTCTCTTGGAGTTTGAAGCCATGGTTCCCTTGCGTCCTAGTCTCCAGGGAAGCAGAAAGGAAGCTTGCTCCCTCCTCCTCCCTGTGGCTTCCTCTCACATATTTATACATGGCCATCATTGTAGCTCCTCTCAGTCTTCTCTTCTTGAGGCTAAACATGCCCAGCTCCTTAAACCGCTCCTCATAGGGCTTGTTCTCCAGACCCTTGATCATTTTAGTCGCCCTCCTCTGGACACATTCCAGCTTAGAGTCAACATCTCTCTTGAATTGTGGTGCCCAGAATTGGACACAATATTCCAGGTGTGGTCTAACCAAGGCGGAAAAGAGCATGGGGAGCAGGACTTCCTTGGATATAGACACTAGGCTCCTCTTGATGCAGGCCAAAATCCCATTGGCTTTTTTTGCCGCCACATCACATTCCTGACTCATGTTTAACTTGTTGTCCACGAGGACCCCAAGATCTTTTCCACATGTCCTGCTCTCGAGCCAGGCATCATCGTCCCCCATTCTGTCACTTTGCATTTCGTTTTTCCTGCCTAAGTGGAGTCTGTTGAATTTGTCCCTGTTGAACTTCATTTTGTGAGTTTTGGCCCATCATCTCTCTAATCTGTCCAGATCGTTTTGAATCCTGCTCCTGTCCTCTGGAGTCTTGGCTCTCCCTCCCCATTTGGTCCCGTCTGCAACCTTGATGATCCTGCCTTCTAACCCTTCATCTAAGTCATGAATGAAGATCCTGACCAGGATGGAACCCTGCGGATGGCACTCCACTCGTCCCTTCTTTCCAGGATGAAGAGGAGGAAGCCTTGGGGAGAATCACCCTCTGGGTTCGTCCATTTAACCAATTCCAGATCCACCTCACCGTAGTTTTGCCTCGCCCACCTTGGACTCGTTTCCTTGCCAGAAGGTCGTGTCAAAGAAGGCCTTCCTGAAATCCAGGTACGCTCCATCCACGGCATCATTCCCCTCATCTACCCAGCTTGTAACTCTATCGAAATCAATAAAGATGCGATTGACTCATTCCATTGACCTTTCTGCCTGGCAGAAGGAACTGAAAGGCACTCCAGAAATCGATCTATCCTGCCCTGCAGGCATCAGGTGAGGGGGGGAGGAGGTTGAAAAAAAAGTGTCCCTCTGGTTGACATGATGTCCACTCCTAACTGACCGCCTGCCTGCCTGAGGTCTCCTCCCAAGGACCTGCATGATACGCAGAGGCCGACCTGGAGTCCTTGTAGCAGGCCGCAACCTCATCTGCTCAAGACACATCCAATTACTCTCGGATAATCGATGGCAGGTCACCCTCCTGGCTGTCAGACCCGCGTTGCTGGATTACTGTCTCCGCTAATAAGCTGCCAAGGGTTGCAAAAGGCTCCTCCTCCCAGAAGTGCAGAGGACAACAAGGCACCTCGGCTAATCCGCAAAGAACCTTGTGTCTATGCTGGCTGTATTATTTTAATACAGGAAATAATAGTAGTAATAACACTTTATTTTTACCCCGCTACCATCTCCCCAAGGGATTGGGCGTGGCTTACATGAGGCCAAGCCCATAATACAACAATACAAGCAATAAAAACAATACAAGCAATTTAAAACAACAAAACAATAAAACAATAACATAAGCATAGTGGTTGATGGTGGGCATTTGTGGGGGAACGGAGGACCCTGTTTGCCGCCCTGCCTCACCCAACTGGGGAATTCCACAACGCCTCAAGCCACATCTGCTAAAATGAGATGACCACCGCACGCACTTAGGCGCAGCATCACACAATTCTATCACAAATCAGTTTCCGCCAGCAATAGATTGCATAAAATGAAAGAATCGCAACTGGCCCTCCAATAACACTGTTCAACGGAGAAAAAGTTGCGGGCCTGAAAATAGTTGTTCTTTTATGATTTTGGGGTGCTGAAAACGAAAATGACATTTAAAAATGTATATTGGCTCTAGTTTTTATGATATAAGCAATCACGTGATCACGTATGGTTGAAAAAGTGCATGTAGCGACTTACACTATGGAAGATTCTAGAATATTCTAGAAAGTTTGATGACACAGTATTAGTGCCATGTGCAAAAGCCAGAAAGCCCTATATAAGGCCAGACTTTTGAACGGTGAGGGTCAGTCAGTTGAAGACTGAGAGAGTCTCGTTAAACGTCGTTTGACATTGTTCTTTTGACTGTCGTTATGCCTTGCACGTGTGTCAATAAAGCACGCTGGAAAAAAGATCTCAAGGCCAATGGACTCCGTCCATGCTGTCAGACTCCTGCTGGAGCATTGGAAGAGGGAATCCTTTCCTTGAAGACAAAAGAAAAGTCCAGAGAAGCAAACAGGATAAACTAAAGTCCTGATTAAAGCGACATTTCAACTTTCAGACTTTTCAACTGCATGAGGCCTACCAATAGAGTTTCTTGCTGCACAAACATAAACAATAGACTAATTAAATAAATATTGGCAATATAATCTGACTAAAATTTAGTAAATATTCACGGTTTATATACATGCAGTAAGGTTAGGCGCATTATCATAATATTAACAAATTACCTATTGTGGAGAAAATTGAAATAGCTGTTGCATAAAAACCAGAGCCAATTAACACATTTAATTATTATATTTGAATTCAGCATGTTAAATTTATTAAGAAACGGCACATTTAGTTTCCGTAACTGAGAAAAACTGAAAATTTGTAGAACAGTGTAATTTATGGATGCCATGAAAAGCAATGCTGTACTTAAGAAAAGGGGAGGCAACACTTGTTTGGACGGCTGTGTGTCCCTCCTGAAGGCGCTCCTTGCCTTCCTCGGTGACCGGCTGCCTGCTTCTCCGCCGGCCAATTCTCCGCACCTGCGGCCCTCTTTACATCATAAAGATGCCTGGGCAAATTAACTAAACATTCAAAAACGCACTTCTTTCAAGCAAGACTCTGCTGGTTTCTTCCCCCCAAGAAAACTATCATGAGCACAGAACAATGTCCCAAGGAACTCTGGTTTCTATGGCTAGCCAACACTTTTGAAGGCACGAAATAATGAAGACGATGGGGAGCAAGCCCTCTGCCTTGGAATCCCTGGCCGCTCTCAATGAGTCCAAGTCCCCTTTCAGGGCCGGATCAACTACACCCAAGAAGAGTATTGAAGGAACGAGCGGAAGGAAGTCATCTCGGAACCATCTTGGAGAGTTCTTGGAGAACGGGAGAAGTTCCATCAGACTGGAGGAGGGCCAATGTGGTCCCAATCTTCAAGAAGGGAAACAAGGATGACCCAAACAATGACCAATCTCCAGGCAGTCTCACATCAATACCAGGCAAGATTCTGGAAAAGATGGTCAAGGAAGTGGTCTGCAAACACTTAGAATGGGATGCGGTCGTCGCTAATAGTCAACGTGGATTGATCAGAAACAAGTCATGCCAGACTCATCTGATCTCTTTTTTCAATAGAGTTACAAGCTGGGTAGATGCGGGGAATGATGCCGTGGATGGAGCGTGTCTGGATTCCAGGAAGGCCTTCTTTGACAAGGTCCCCCATGACCTTCTGGCAAGGAAACCAGTCCAAGGTGGGCGAGGCCAAACTATGGTGAGGTGGATGTGGAATTGGTTAAATGGACGAACCCAGAGGGTGATTCTCCCCAAGGCTTCCTCCTCTTCATCCTGGAAAGAAGGGACGAGTGGAGGGCCACCCACAGCGTTCCCCCCTGGGCCCGGTCCTGATCAGGATCTTCATTCATGACTTGGATGAAGGGCGAGAAGGCAGGATCATCACGTTTGCAGATGGGACCAAATGGGGAGGGAGAGCCAACACTCCAGAGGACAGGAGCAGGACTCAAAGGGATCTCCACAGATTAGAGAGATGATGGGCCAAAACTCACAAAATGAAGTTCAACAGCGACAAATGCAAGAGACTCCACTTAGGCAGGAAAAACGAAATGCAAAGAGACAGAATGGGGGACGATGAGGCCTGGTTCGAGAAAAGACCTTGGAGTCCTCGTGGGGAGGAAGTTAAACATGAGCCAACAATGGGATGTGGCAGCAAAAAAAGCCAATGGGATTCTGGCCTGCATCAATAGGAGCCTAATGTCTAGGTCCACGGAAGTTATGCTCCCCATGCTCTATTCCGCTTTGGTTAGACCACTTTACCTGGAATATTGTGTCCAGTTCTGGGCACCACAATTCAAGAGAGATATTGAATTGTGAGAGATATTGAATCCCACTCTAGGATTCTATGATTGGGTGAGTCACCTTGTGCTGGTGGAAGGGTGAAGCTGCTCTTCCACCATCCAAAGTGGTTCAGGTCAGCAGTCAGAGCCTGTTTGCTCAAGAAGCCAGAGGCGCCCCACACTTGGGCCCCAAAATGCAAAACAAGCATGGCAGCAATGTTTTTGAAAGTGGCACACTTACCTGGCAGGTGGAGAGTCCGGGGTCCCGACCAAACAACGGGAAAGGGCTTCTTTCTGATGATTTTCCTAGGAAATAACACGAAAATTGAAAGTGAATCTCTGTTCCATGTGGGCTCAGGCCTTCATCCAAACAGGGGGACATTGAAATCAACATTGGGTTATTTGCTCTGCTTAGCAGTTCGTATTGTAAAGTAAGACATTACGCCCCTTGGCCTGAAAAAGGACAATCATGCCGATAATGGACACGGACGTGTGCCTGTGCTTCCAACTGGATACCAGTTATAGTTAATATACACAGTGTGGCTAAAAGGGAAGCCATTAAAACATCTTTACAATACAATACAATAAGCTTTTATCTATATATATAAAGAGAGAAAGGGCATCCAACGGGACAGCAAAACTCAAAAACCCTCCGACGAAAAGTTACCAAATTTACCATGCACATACCTCAACCCACAAGGTATGCACAAACCGATTCAAAATTCTAAACAACATTTCTACACACTCACAATAACAAAAGCCAACTGAGCATGCGCAAAGCCGCCCCGCCGCAAGTCCCCGGAGTGCGCACATGGCTGGCCGGCCAACGCACCCTCCATGCAAGCCACGCCCCCATCCTCCGTCGCCCCGCCCCTACCCTCCCATACGCCCTCTTTCCAACGCACCCTCCGTTCACGCCACGCCCTCCTCCCCCTCCTTCTTCTTGCTCCGCCCACACCCCCTCCAAAGAAGCCACGCCCCCTCCAAACCCTGCCCCGCCCCTTCCCGCCCTGTCCAAATCCATCCCTCCTCCCCCTCCCCCGCCGGGAGGGAGGAAGGGAAGGTGTATGAAGGAAGGAAGGAGAAGTTGAGAAGGTATATGAAAGAAGAAAGGTAGGAAAGAAAGAATACACAGAGAGAAGGAGGATGGGAAAGAAGGGAGAAAGGAAGGAAGGAGGAAAGGAAAGAAAGATAGAAAAAAGAAGAAAGGGAAGGGGAAGGGAAGGTGTCAAAAGGAAGGAAGGAAGGAAGGAAGGGGAATTTGGGAAGGGGAAGAGAGGAAAAAAGCGAAGGAAGAAGAGAAAGGGAGGGAAGAAAAGAAAGAAAGAAAAAAGGACTGGAATTCAAGAGCGAAGGAAGGAAGGAAAGAGATAGAGAGGGAAGAAAGGAGAGAAAGAGGAAGGAAAATAAAAAGGGAGGAGGAAGGAAAGAGGAAGAGAAGGAAGGAGGAGAGAAGGAAAGAAAAAAGGGAAGGGAGGAAAGACGGAGCAAAGGAAGAAGAGAAAGAGGGAGAGAAAGAGGGAGGGAAGCAGAGAAATAAAGAGAAGGAAGGATGGGAGCAAAAAGCTAGTTGGCATATACATAGGAAAGAGGCATAAAATACGGTGCAAATAATAGAAAAAGGAACTTCACATTTGCTACACATTCAGTTTACAGACTCTGTCTGAAAGATTTCACATTCCTGATCACCTGCAATGAAAAGAGCTTACTCTGAAGTCTCGCAAGTATTATTATTTATTTTTATTTATTTACGACATTTCTATGCCGCCCTTCTCACCCCGAAGGGGACTCAGAGTGGCTTACAAGTAATATGTAAATACAATATATTATGTTATTACCATAGCACAATATTTATTTATTTATTTATTTTATTTAATTTATGTACCGCTTTTCTCAGCCCTCAGGCGACTCAAAGCGGTGAACAATATCAATACAAAACCATCACGAGACAAGTATAGGGCAGTTAAAAACAATTGTAACATCAACAATTAAACAATATCATACGAAAGCTAACTGGCACAACCTGGGGATCACAACCAGACACAGTGAAGACATCAACAGTAAAATCAGAATCCAGTCTCGTCATCCATTATTCCGTATTCCTATGTCAAATTACACTAATCCAATGCTTGTTCAAACAGCCAGGTCTTCTCTTTCCTCTGAAATGCCAGCATGGAGGGGGCCGATCTGATATCTGTAGATAGGGCGTTTCACAGCCGAGGGGCCACTACTGAGAAGGCCCTGTCTCTCGTCCCCACCAAGCACGCCTGTGATGCAGGCGGGACCGAGAGCAGGGCCTCCCCAGATGATCGTAGTGTCCTAGTCGGTTCATAGGAAGAAATGCGTTCGGAGAGGTAAGTAGGGCCAGAACCATTTAGGGCTTTATAGGCTAACACCAGCACTTTGAATTGTGCCTTGTAGCAAACGGGCAGCCAGTGGAGCTGGCGCAACAGAGGGGTGGTATGCTCCCTGAGTGCCGCTCCTGTTAGCAACCTGGCTGCCGAGCGTTGGACCATTTGAAGCTTCCGAGCAGTCTTCAAAGGCAACCCCACGTAGAGAGCGTCGCAGTAGTCTAAACGGGATGTAACCAGAGCGTGGACTACCGTGGCCAAGTCAGACTTCCCAAGGAACGGGCGCAGCTGGTGCACAAGCTTTAACTGTGCAAATGCTCCCCTGGTCACCGCCGAAACCTGGGGTTCCAGGCTCAGCGATGAGTCCAGGATCACTCCCAAGCTGCGAACCTGCGTCTTCAGGGGGAGTGCGACCCCGTCCAACACAGGCTGTAACCCTATGCCCTGTTCGGCCTTGCGACTGACCAGGAGTACCTCTGTCTTGCCTGGATTCAATTTCAATTTGTTCGCCCTCATCCAGACTGTTACAGCGCCAAGCACCGGTTCAGGACCTGGACAGCCTCCTTAGTAGTACTTAGTTGCTGAATTGTCAGGGTTCCCATTCAGAGTGGTGGGATTTAAAAGGCCTCTGACAACTCAAAACAGCTCAGCCGGACGGGTCTTTGCAGACGCAATAGTGGTCGCAAAGAAAGATTCCTTTGCAGCCTTTATTGCCGCTGCATATGCCCTTAGAAAGGACACAAACCATGCTCGATTTGGCTTGCTCGGATCCGAACGCCACACGCTCTCTAGTTCCCTCTTCCTTCGCTTCATCACTGCCAACTCCTCGTTGAACCAAGGAGCTGGTTTAGCTCGGTTACTTGAGAGGGGACGTTCTCGAGCAATCGTGTCTATTGCCCTAGTCATCCCCCCATTCTAGAGGGTGACCAGGGCATCAACAGGATCACCAACCGAGGTGACGGGAAATTCCCCGAGAGCCATCAGGAATCCATCTGGATCCATAAGTCTCTTGGGGCAGACCAATTTAATGGGTCACCCACCCCTGCGGAGGTTAGGAGGTGCAGTGAGTCTAAATCTGACCAGGTAGTGGTCGGTCCATGGCAACGGAGAGATGGTCAACTCCTCAACACCGCCACCATGCTCCCATCCCTGGCAGAAAACCAAATCCAACGTGTCTCCAGCACTGTGAGTGGGGCCAGATACCCGTTGGGACAGCCCCATGGTTGCCATGGAAGACATGAAGTCTTGAGCCGCTTCTACTATGGTAGCCTCGGCGTGTACATTGAAGTCCCCCAGCACAAGAAGACGTTGGGACTCCAATGCCAAGCTCAAGACCACCCCTGCTAGCTCAGGTAGGGAGACCGTAGTGCAGCGAGGTGGGCGGTACACTAACAGAATCCCTATTCTGTCCCGGTCACCCACCCTCAGATGGACACATTCAAAATTGGTTGACTGTGGGATGGGGCTCCTGGTCAGAGGGATGGTATTTCTATAGACCATCGCAACCCCGCCTCCCTGCCTTCCAGATCTCGGCTGGTGCTGCACGGAGAAACCTGGTGGGCAGAGCTGGGTCAAATTTACACCTCCCGCTTCATCCAACCAGGTCTCCGTAATGCACGCCAGATCTGCCTGCTCATCCAGGATTAAATCTTGGATGAAAGTTGTTTTTCCGTTGATAGATCTGGCGTTCAACCACCTTCAATCCAGAGGGACCGCCATCCTGGGTACACCAACTTGCCACGTCAGGAGACCGATTTAGAGTTACTAAATTTCCACGATCCCTAGGCTGAATTAATGGTCTCCCTTTCCTGCATCTATAAAAATGCTCTGTGCGTAACAAGTACCTTAAAAACAAAAGAACCAATGAATGAAATCACACAAAATTTGGCAACAAAATGTCTCACAACACAAGGAGTGACCATCACTCAAAAATGGCTGCGGAAGGCAGCAAGGCATGCAGGGGATGAAGCCAAGACAATCTCCTCCTCCTTCTCATAATACTGAATCCAAATTTCCTCCGAGGTTAATACGACCGATACGCATTTCGCCATCCCTGGCTCAGGAAGTTGGGGTGGCACTTAATTAAGACGGAGGAGGAGGTGCACAAGGAAAGGGAACGGTGTTCGGCCCAAGCAATTGGCCCCCGACAGACAACGGCCAAAGAAAATCCCTCGCCTGCAAAACTGTTTGAAGCTGCATGAATCACTCTGTTGGAGTTCCACCGGACTCAGCACTTTTTGCTCCTGCAAATAAGAAAGCCTTGCGCCAAATGATAAACAACGTTGACTAAAGTATGCAATACCCCAGGGCGGCCTGGAAATGAGGATTTGCAGAAGAGTCAATGGCAAGGACGGAAGAAAAGAATCAAACTTGCTACACAGAACTCCCAAGACCAACACAAAATACTGGAAGGGTTTGGCGTGCACTGACCTTGATTTTTAGAGTTGTAGTTCATCTACATCAGAGAGCACCGTGGACTCAAATGATGGAAGATCTGGATCAAACTCGGCACAAATCCCCAATATGCCCGGATGTGAACGTTGTGGAGTTTGGGAAAATAAGATCTTATAGTTCAGTGGTTCTCAACCTTTCTAATGCAGAAGGAGGCGAGGGACGGGCAGATGGCTTCGCGCGCGGCCTAAGCGACCACGGAGCCACTCGCCCGTCCCTTGCCTCCTTCTGCCATCAGAAGGAAGCGAGCGATGGGCGGATGGCTTTGCGCGTGACCTAGGCGCCCGTGGAGCCACTCGTCCATCGCTCGCCTCCTTCTGCCATCAGAAGGAGGCGAGGGACGGGCGGATGGCTTCGTGCGCGGCCTAAGCACCCGCGGAGTCACTCGCCCGTCCCTCACCTCCTTCCTCCATCAGAAGGAGGCGAGGGACGGCTGGATGGCTCCATGGAGGGCTAGGCATTCAGGACTCACCCTCCAGCCCAGAACAGTCTTCAAGACTGGGCCACAGCAACGCCTGGCAGGGGACCGCTAGTTAAGAATAACAAGGTAATGATGACTAGAGTTGGAAAGGACTATGACAATGCTAAATGGATTGACGGATTTTAGAACACGATGAATGCGGGTTATAGAGCGGTTTTAGTTGATATTGTATTGTGTTGTATTGCACTGTATTAATTGTCTGTTTTTAATCTATTGTGTTATTGCTATTGCATTTTATTGTAATTGTGGGCATCGAATTGTGCTGGATGTAAGCCGCCCTGAGTCCCCCCCTAGGGGGTGAGAAAGGCGGGGTAGAAATGACCGAAATAAATAAATAAATAAAGCCCCAAGCGTGGTCCGCAGGCAGACAAGTGACTCTTAGGGCAGGAATAGGGCTTGGTTGTGTTTATTTCTGCTTCGTGTTGCAGCTGAAATGCAAGGGTTCCCTTCCAAAAGGATGCCGTTCAAGAGCCGCCTTGTTGTCGGTGCTGCTGTGTTGTTTACATGGGGAGATGGGACCCTCCCTCCCTGTCTTCCTTCCTTCCCTTGGGCAAAGGCAGAGCAACCCCTTCCCCCTCCTCCTTGGCCCTATTCTCATGTTAATGGTCTCCTCCTCCTCCCAGGGGTCTTGTTCCTGGTCATAAGCAGTTCCTAAAGATCTGCAGAACCATTCATTCCAAACTAAGGTATTATCATCTTTTTTCACACAGCTTAATACAAATCATTACGGAGTAAGCATCTGGTTGCCTGGCCTGAGCCTTCTGCTGATCCTTCACTTGATACCTGGCCATTTGACCAAGGAAACACATGGATGGGGTTTGACCATTCCCTTCACTTCCACACTCGCCAGGAACCATTCACGCAAAGAGTTTGGTTTCCTATTTCAAGAGAAGGCTTCTCTGGGGACTAAAGTGGACCAGTGGTTCTCTGCAAAAGGACTGGCTCCAGGTAGCATTTCACGGCTATTTGTGGACACTTGAGGAGATAGCCATTGCCCGCACTTTGTCCATCCTTTGTCCATCATTCTCCTTTTATTTATTTTATTTTATTTATTTGTCGTGTCAGGACAACCAGTCAATTGTATTACATTTCTAACAGAACAAAGCAAACAAACAGACAAAACACAAAGTTTGCAAGCTTGGTAGTGGATTAAATGTCCTTTGACCAGTCTCTGGCCACGTGGAGTGCCTCTGGCGTTGCCGCAAGAAGGTCCTCCCTTGTGCATCACGTGGAAGAAGGGCTCAGGGTGCATTGCAGCAGACGGTCAGTGGTTTGCTCTTCTCCACACTCACATGTCGTGGACTCCACTTTGTGGCCCCATTTCTTAAGGTTGCGTCTGCATCTCGTGGTGCCAGAGCGCAGTCTGTTCAGCGCCTTCCAAGTCGCCCCGTCTTCTGTGTACCCAGCGGGGAGTCTTTCATTTGGTATCAGCATGGATTGAGGTTCTGGTTTGAGCCTGCCACTTTTGGACTCTCCCTTGCTGAGGTGTTCTGTAGATCTTAGAAAACTATGTCTTGATTTAAGTCGTTGACGTGCTGGCTGAGACCCAAACAGGAGATAAGGCGGAGATGCCTCTGCCTTGGTCCTTTCACTATTGGCTGCTACTTCCTGGCGGATGTCAGGTGGTGCAATACCGGCTAAGCAGTGTAATTTCCCCAGTGGTGTAGGGCGCAGACACCCCGTGATAATGCGGCATGTCTCATTAAGAACCACATTATTATTATTATTAAACTTTATTTGTACCCTGCTAGCATCTCCCGAAGGACTTGATGCGGCTTACAAAGGCCAAGGCCTCAACACAACAACAACAACAACAACAGACAATAACAATACGATGCAAAGCAAATTAAAAACATAAGCAATAACAAAACATTACACTATTACGCAATAAAACCAGGGCCGGGCCAATGATGGGTACAGGTTAAAAGTGCAGGGTGTGACAGGAGGCATGTTGGAATTCTGGGCAAGTGCAATGTGCAGAGAGTCTTAAACTCTAATAAAATGCTTCTAATAAAATGGACACAGTGCTGGGGATTATCCTATTCCGGAAAGGCACATCGGACTAGCCAGATCTTCAAGTTCTTCCTAAAGACTGCCAACGTGGGTGCTAATCTAATGTCTTTGGGGAGGGTGTTCCAAAGTCGGGGGGCAACCACAGAGAAGGTCCTGTCCCTCGTCCCCACCAAACGCGCCTGCGACGCAGGTGGGATCGCGAGCAGGGCCTCTCCGGATGAACGAAGGGAGCGCGTGGGTTCATAAACGGAGATGTGGTCATGCAGGTAGGCATCCACTGTTTGAACGTGGTGAGATGTATTCCACACTGGGCATGCGTACTCAGCAGCAGAGTAGCATAGCGCAAGGGCAGATGTCTTCACTGTGTCTGGTTGTGATCCCCAGGTTGTGCCAGTCAACTTTCGTATGATATTGTTTCTAGCGCCCACTTTTTGCTTGATATTCAGGCAGTGCTTCTTGTAGGTCACAGCACGGTCCAGAGTGACTCCTCCCAGGTATTTGGTGCACTGAAATGCTCCAGTGGATTCCTTCCCAGGTAATAATCCTCAGAGCTCGGGATGCTTCTCTGTTCTTGAGATGAAAAGCACATGTCTGTGTTTTAGATGGGTTGGGGATCAGCTGGTTTTCCCTGTAATAGGCAGAAAGAGCACCTGGAGCTTCGGATAGCTTTTGTTCTACCATCTCAAAGCTCCCTGCTTGAGCGGTGATGGCACGATCATCAGCATAGATGAAACCCTCTGTCCCTTCTGGCCGTGGCTGGTCATTTGTGTAGATGTTGAACACGGATGGGGAAAGCATGCTCCTTTGAGGCAGGCCGTTCTTCTGTTTCCACCATCTGCTTCTCTGGCCCTGGAACTCAACCAAAAAGCTCCTGTTTTGTAGCAGGTTTCCTATGAGGCGGGTGAGGTGGTCGTCCTTTGTGATATTAGACATTTTTCTCAGGAGGAGGCGGTGGTTTGTAGTATCATAGCCTGCTGACAAGTCTATGAAGACGGCTCCTGTGATCTGCTGGAAATCTGCCACAGAAGACAGCTCCTGTGATCTGCACATCTTTCTCCTAAGAGGAATCCACACACCTCTACTTGTTTGCCCCTGGCATTAATGCTTTGTTTAAGGCACCCCAGAGGGGATGTTCCCATTGCTGGTCAGAAATGAGAGGCGAGGAAATGTCTCCGGGATAAACCTCCATCCCTCCATCCCGAAATGAGTGATGGCAAGGCTGTGGGCAAGGCGCCCTCCGTATCCCACCATCTATTATCCCTGTCAAGTTAATGTCCCATGTTGAGCCATATGGCGCGGGGATATCGTCAACAAAGAACATTCCTTAAATTGGTTACACTCAGCATTTGCAGCCGTCCACAAAAGCCTGCCGTCAACAGCTTTCTTGTGTTTTGAGCACAAGAACCCATATCCTATCATTTCCCAAAGCAACCGATTCCATGTACAGTACCCTGGAATAGCCAAGTGTAAAATTCATTATGTACTAGCCGTCCCCTCCCACGCGTTGCTGTGGCCCACATGGGGGTTCTGTGTGGGAGGTTTGGCCCAAGTCTATCATTGGTGGCATTCAGAATGCTCTTTGATTGTAGGTGAACTACAAATCCCAGCAACTACAACTCCCGAATGTCAGGATTCTGTTTCCCCCAAACTCCACCAGTGTTCACATTTGGGCAGACTGAGTATTCGTGTAGAGTTTGGTCCAGATCCATCATTGTTTGAGTGATCTCTGGATGTAGGTGAACTACAACTCTAAAACCAAAGTACACTGCCCACCAAACCCTTCCAGTATTTTCTGTTGGTCATGGGAGTTCTGTGTGCCAAGTTTGGCTCAATTCCATTGTTGGTGGAATTCAGAATGCTCTTTGATTGTAGATGAACTATAACTCCCAGCAACTACAACTTGCAAGTGTCAAGGTTATTTTCCCCAAACTCCATCATCTTGACATTTGGGCATACTGAGTATTTGTGCCAAGTTTGGTCCAGATCCATCATTGTTTGAGTCTGCAGTGGTCTCTGGATGTAGGTGAACTACAACTCTAAAACCAAAGTACACTGCCCACCAAACCCTTCCAGTATTTTCTGTTGGTCATGGGAGGCCCGTGTGCCAAATTATGGTTCAATTCCATCGCTGGTGGAGCTCAGAATGCTCTTTGTTTGTAGGTGAACTATAAATCCCAGCAACTACAACTCCCAACTCCTCGGTGGAGTATCTTGCATTTTGTGTGTGTGCTTCTTTTTTCTCAACTACAGAAATCTAGCTGTACTTTCTTCGAGAGGAAAGAGTTTCAACTAAATATATATCTCTATATGCATTAAGGGTAGGTCACAGCTGAATTACGAACTCCCCAAAGAAGCCTCTGGCTCCTGGCACAACGCATTACGTCTTGAGCTGGGAATGAAGCTCAAGGAAGAAGAAAAAAGAGAAGGAGGGGAAAAAGATGAAGAAAAAGAAGAAGAAGAGGAGAGGGGCAGAACTCCCTCCCCCTCCCCCCTCCCCCCCCCCCCCCAGAGAAGCAATCGCAAGCAAAAATGCTGAGAAAACATCATCAAACCCTGAACACAGCATCAATTTCGCTTAATTACAGCCTTGTCAGCAATGTGATTATTCAAACAGCTCGTGTAAATGTTAATGAGCCCGCATTTGCATATTTATTTTTCCCCCCTTTGTTGAAATGTCATTATTACATTCTACAATGATGAATGGTGCTGATGAAGCGGTCCGATATATAATTAGTCATTAGGTGGGATGAATAGATCAATTATGAAGGAAACCTGAGATTAAAAATAATAGCCCAACAAGGCGGCCCAAACAGCACAAGGAAAAAAACCCTGGAAAAAGAAGGTTTTGCAAATAACTTGTCACTTGGAATCCAGAATTACTACGTTCGTATTCAGGAAAGGAACTCAAAAACAAAAGAGTTGCTTTACTGATCATCAAGTTTACTGATCATCAAGTTTGCAGACGACACCAAATTGGGAGGGATAGCCAACAGTCCAGAGGACAGGAGCAGGATTCAAAACGATCTTGACAGATTAAAGAGATGATGGGCCAAAACTAACACAATGAAGTTCAATGGGGACAAATGCAAGATACTCCACTTTGGCAGAAAAAAGGAAATGCAAAGAGACAGAATGGGTGATGCCTGGCTCGAGAGCAGCACGTGTGAAAAAGATCTTGGAGTCCTCGTGGGGAGGAAGGTAAACATGAGCCAACAATGTGATGTGGTGGCAAAAAAAGCCAATGGGATTTTGTCCTGCATCAAGAGGAGCATAGTGTCTCGATCCAGGGAAGTCCTGCTCCCCATGCTCTATCCCGCCTTGGTTAGACCACTTTACCTGGAATATTGTGTCCAATTCTGGGCACCACAATTCAAGAGAGATATTGACAAGCTGGAATGTGTCCAGAGGAGGGTGACTAAAATGATCAAGGGTCTGGAGAACAAGCCCTATGAGGAGCGGCTTAGGGAGCTGGGCATGTTTAGCCTGAAGAAGAGAAGGCTGAGAGGAGATATGAGAGCCATGTATAAATATGTGAGAGGAAGCCACAGGGAGGAGGAGGGAGCCAGCTTGTTTTCTGCTTCCCTGGAGAGAGACTAGGACGCAATGGAACAATGGCTTCAAACTACAAGAGAGGAGATTCCACCTTGTTCTTCCTGAAACCGTAGAGGAGATTCTTGGGGCTGTGAGAGCGACCACCTCATCTCTGGACCCATGCCCATCTTGGCTCATTAAATCAGCCAGAGGGGGGTTGCTTGACTGGTTTGTACCGATTATCAATACATCGTTGGAGCAAGGAATTTTTCCATCTAATTTGAAGCAGGCTGTGGTTCGCCCACTCCTCAAAAAAGCTTCCCTTGACTCCACGGTGTTGAGTAACTACAGACCGATCTCCAACCTCCCCTTTCTGGGCAAGGTGCTGGAGCGGGTGGTCGCCTCCCAGCTCCAGAGTTTCCTAGACGACACCAACTACCTAGATCAGTCACAGTCTGGTTTCAGGCCTGGTCATGGCACCGAGACAGCCTTGGTCGCCTTGGTGGATGACCTCCGCAGGGAGCTGGACAGGGGGAGTGTGACTCTGCTGGTTCTCTTGGACATCTCAGCGGCTTTCGATACCATCGATCATGGTATCCTTCTGGGTCGTCTCTCCGGGATGGGCCTTGGGGGCACGGTTTTGTCGTGGCTCCAGTCCTTCCTGGAGGGACGAACTCAGATGGTGAAGCTGGGAGACGCCTGCTCGGACCCCTGGCCTTTGACCTGTGGGGTCCCGCAAGGCTCTATTTTGTCGCCCATGCTTTTTAACATCTACATGAAACCGCTGGGAGAGGTCATCCGGAGTTTTGGAGTTGGGTGCCATCTCTACGCGGATGACGCACAACTCTACTACTCCTTTCCACCTAATTCCAAGGAGGCTTCTCAGGTGCTAGACGAGTGCCTGGCCGCTGTGTCGATCTGGATGAGGAAGAACAAGCTGAAGATCAATCCCGATAAGACAGAGGTCCTCCTGGTCGATCGTAAACCGGATCGGGGTATAGGGTGGTCACCTGTGTTGGACGGGGTTACACTCCCCCTGAAGCCACAGGTCCGCAGTTTGGGTGTCCTCTTGGATTCTTCGCTTACACTTGAGGCTCAGGCGTCGGCGGTGTCCGGGAGGGCCTTTGCGCAACTCAGACTTGTGCGCCAACTGCGACCATACCTCGTGAAGGCTGATCTGGCCGGGGTGGTCCACGCCTTGGTCACCTCTAGAATGGACTACTGCAATGCGCTCTACGTGGGGCTGCCCTTGAAGACGGCTCGGAAACTTCAATTGGTCCAGCGGGCAGCAGCCAGGATGCTAACCGGGGCTCATTATCAAGAGAGGTCAACCCTCTTGTTCAAGGAGCTCCACTGGCTGCCATTTATTTTCCGGGCCCAATTCAAGGTGCAGGTGCTCACCTACAAAGCCCTGAACGGTTTGGGACCACCCTACCTGCGTGACCGCATCTCCATCTATGAACCCACACGCTCGCTCCGGTCATCTGGGGAGGCCCTGCTCGTGATCCCACCTACATCGCAAGCGCGTTTGGTGGGGACACGGGACAGGGCCTTCTCTGTAGCGACCCCCCGACTTTGGAACGCCCTTCCAAAAGATCTCCGACAGGCCCCTACTCTAGCTGTCTTTAGAAGGAATTTAAAAACTTGGCTGTTCCGTTGTGCCTTCTCAGACTAGGAATTCCCACCCAAGTCCTAGTAGCACCTTAACATAACCAATCGCTGCTGCACACCGCACTTTTAATCCGACGTGCCTCCTACCATTTCAGCACTTTTAATCCTTTTACCCCATTGCGCCGGCCGAACCAGTTTTTAATAATGTCTTGATGTATTGCTATTGTCGTTATTTTGCTTATTATTTTGATTTGCTTCGTATTGTTGTGTTATGTTTTCTACTGTATTGTGTTTTGCGGCTTCGGCCTGTGTAAGCCGCATCGAGTCCTTCGGGAGATGCTAGCGGGGTACAAATAAAGTTAATAATAATAATAATAATAATAACTTCCTGACTGTGAGAGCCGTTCGTTCAGCAGTGGAACTCTCTGCCCCGGAGTGTGGTGGAGGCTCCTTCTTTGGAAGCTTTTAAACAGGGGCTGGATGGCCATCTGTCAGGGGTGATTTGAATGCAATATTCCTGCTTCTTGGCAGAATGGGGTTGGACTGGATGGCCCATGAGGTCTCTTCCATCTCTTTGATTCTATGATTCTATGATTCTACTGATTGGGAACTGTAATAAGAATCAATCGATAGGAGGAAATGTTTGGCGCAAGGAGCGATTTGCTTTGTGCTTTCTCTCCAACATTCCCTACAACAGTGGTTCTCAACTTGGGGGTCGGGACCCCTGGGATGGGGCCACGAGGGGGTTTCAGAGGGGTCGCCAAAGACCATCCAGAAACATGGTATTTTCTGTTGGTTATAGGGGTTCCATGTGGGAATTTTGGCCCAATTCTATCATTGGTGGGGATCAGAATGATCTTTTATTGTAGGAGGTGAACTATAAATCCCAGCAACTAAAACTCTCAAATGCCAAGATCTATTTTCCCCAAACTCCAACACTGTTCATTCACAATGGGCATGTTGAGTATTTATGACAAGTTTGGTCCAGATCCATCATTGTGTGAGTCCATCGTGCTCTCTGGATCTAGATGAACTACAACTCCAAACCTCAAGGTCAATGCCCACCAAACCCTTCCAGTATTTTCTGTTGATCACAGGAGTCCTGTGTGCCAAGTTTGGTTCAATTCCATCGTTGATGGAGTTCAGGATGCTCTTTGATTGTAGATGAACTATAAATCCCAGCAACTACAACTCCCAAATGACGAAATCAATCCAACCCCAACAGTATTAAAATTGGGGCATATCACATATTTGTGCCAAATTTGGTCCAGTGAATAAAAATACATCCTGCATATCAGATATTTATATTATGATTCATAACAGTAGCAAAATTATAGTTGTGAAGTAGCAACGGAAACAATATTATGGTTGGGGGTCACCACAATATGAGGGACTGGATTAAGGGGTCGTGGCATTAGAAAGGTTGAAAACCACTGCCTTACAAGCTGGGTAGATGCGGGGAATTATGCCATGGATTCCAGGAAGGCCTTCTTGGACAAGGTCCCCCACGACCTTCTGGCAAGGAAACGAGTCCAATGTGGGCGAGGCAAAACTAGAGTGAGGTGGATCTGGAATTGGTTAAGCGGACGAACCCAAAGGGTGATTCTCCCCAAAGCTTCCTCCTCTTCATCCTGGAAAGAAGGCACAAGTGGAGGGCCATCCGCAGGGTTCCCCCCTGGGCCCGGTCCTCTCCAGGATCTCCATTCATGACTTGGATGAAGGGCTAGAAGGCAGGATCATCAAGTTTGGAGACAACACCAAATTGGGAGGGAGAGCCAAGACTCCAGAGGACAGGAGCAGGACTCAAAGGGATCTCCACAGATGAGAGAGATGATGGGGCAAAACTAACAGAATGAAGTTCAAGAGGGACAAATGTAAGAGACTCCACTTTGGCAGGAAAAACGAAATACAAAGAGACAGAATGGGGGACGACGATGCCTGGCCTGTTGTGTGGAAAAGATCTTGGAGTCCTCGTGGGGAGGAAGGTAAACACGAGCCAACAATGTGATGTGGCGGCACAAAAAGCCAATGGGATTTTGGCCTGCATCAAGAGGAGCCTAGTGCCTAGATCTAAGGAAGTCCTGCTCCCCATGCTCTGTTCCGCTTTGGTTAGACCACTTTACCTGGGATATTATGTCCCATTCTGGGCACCACAATTCAAGAGAGATATTGACTCTAAGCTGGAATGTGTCCAGAGGAGGGTGATTAAAATTATCAAGGGTCTGGAGAACAAGCCCTATGAGGAGCGGCTTAAGGAGCTGGGCATGTTTAGCCTGACGAAGAGAAGGCTGAGAGGAGACATGATAGCCATGTATAAATATGTGAGAGGAAGCCACAGGGAGGAAGAGGGAGCAAGCTTCCTTTCTGCTTCCCTGGAGAGAGACTAGGACGCAATGGAACAATGGCTTCAAACTCCAAGAGAGGAGATTCCATCTGAACATGAGGAAGAACTTCCTGACTGTGAGAGCCGTTCAGCGGTGGAACTCTCTGCCCCGGAGTGTGGTGGAGGCTCCTTCTCTGGAAGCTTTGAAACAGAGGCTGGATGGCCATCTGTCAGGGGTGCTTTGAATGCAATATTCCTGCTTCTTGGCAGAATGGGGTTGGGCTGGAGGATGGCCCAGGAGGTCTCCTCCAACTCTTGGATTCTAGGATTCCATGACTCTAAGGCCTTTTGAGTGGAGAGGTGGCTCCTAAGGGCTCACCAGTGTGCATGGAAGGGCCACGGCTGGCCTTGAGATTCCCTTCACTTTTGGAGGGAGGGAGGGAGGGAGGGAGGGAGGGAGGGAGGCAGGAAGGAAGGAAGGAAGGGAGGAAGGAGGGAAGGAAGGAAGGACGGTAGGGAGGAAGGGAGGGAGGGAGGGAGGGAGGGAGGAGGGGAGGAAGGAAGGAAGGAAGGAAGGGAGGGAGGGAGGGAGGGAGGAAGGGAGGGATGGAGGAAGGGAGGAAGGGAGGGAGGGAGGAAGGAAGGAAGGAAGGAAGGAAGGAAGGGAGGGAGGGAGGGAGGGAGGGAGGGAGGACGGAAGGGAGGAAGGACGGAAGGGAGGAAGGACGGAAGGGAGGAAGGGAGGGAGGGAGGAAGGGAGGAAAGAAGGGAGGAAGGGAGGAAAGAAGGAAAGAAGGAAGGGAGGGAGGAAGGGAGGAAGGACGGAAGGGAGGACGGAAGGGAGGAAGGAAGGACGGAAGGAAGGGAGGAAGGAAGGAAGGAAGGAAGGAAAGAAGGAAGGAAAGAAGGAAGGATGGGAGGGAGGAAGGGAGGAAGGAAGGACGGAAGGAAGGGAGGAAGGAAGGAAGGAAGGAAGGAAGGAAGGAAGGAAGGAAGGAAGGAAAGAAGGAAAGAAGGAAAGAAGGAAAGAAGGGAGGGCTGCTTGAGCGGAGAGCGCATGCATGCATGCCTGCTTGCATCAGGGCTGGCTCTGGCTCTGGCTGGGGAGCAGATGGGCGCATTCCACATGACCAAACCGATGCGTCCCCTCGGAGGGGCGCAGGTGCCGCACAGCCGCCACAGAGCCAGCCGCGCACCATTTCACAGTCTATCGGGCACAAACGCAGCGCCACCAATCAATCCGGCCCCCAAGGGCTGCTGAGGGGAGCGAGGCTCCGACTGGTCCACGCCTGATGACTTCATAATCACACATCAGCCCACGAGCTGGAGGAGACAAGAGCGCATCCCCACAGCCTTCCTTCGATCGGGAGCGCTTCACGGGGCGCATATTAAGCAGAGCGCCGCTTGCAGCGCAGCCACCGCTCGTGAGCCCAGAGGACAATCATAACTGGGAAGCGTCTTCCGCCGCTCAGTCTGAGATCGATGGCAATGCCGTCCCTTTGGGCCACACTATGCCATTGTATGTGCACAAAGCAAGAAGAAACATCACCAAGCCAGCTCAGAGAAAGCGCAAAGAGAGAGAAAGAGGCAGGTAGAGAGTGAGGGGAACCCACCCAAAACCATGCTGTGAGTCTATGGAAGGCAGTGAAGAATAATAATAATAATAATAATAATAATAATAATAATAACACTTTATTTATACTCTGCTACCATCTCTCCAGGGGACTCGGTGCAGCTTACATGAGGCCGAGCCCAAAATACAACAATACAAGCAATAACAACAACAATACAAGCAATTTAAATCAACACAACAATAAAACAATAACATAAAAATTATCAATCTATGCGTAGGCCAAATGTAGTTAAAATCTATATATATAAAAAATGTTCTGTGCGTCGTGAGTCCCTTAAAAACAAAAGAACCAATGAACGAAATCACACCAAATTTGGCAACAAAACGTCTCATTACACAAGGAGTGACCATCACTCAAAACATTATGATTTTGTCATTTGGGAGTTGTAGTTGCTGGGATTTATAATCAAAGAACATTCTGAACTCCACCAATGATGGAATTGAACCAAACCCGGCACACAGGACTCCCATGACCAACAGAAAACACCAGAAGGGATTGGTGGGCATTGACCTTGAGTTTGGGAGTTGTAGTTCACCTACATCCAGAGAGGACTGTAGACTCAAACAATGATGGATCTGGACCAAACTTAAAACAAAAATTCCATATGCCCAAATATGAACAGAGATGGAGTTTAAGGGAAATAGACCTTGACATTTGGGATTTGTACTTACTGGGATTTATAGTTCACCTACAATCAAAGAGCATTCTGAACTCCACCAACGATGGAATTGAACCAAACCCGACACACAGGACTTCCATGACCAACAGAACACCACCGGAAGGGTTTGGTGGTCATTGACCTTGAGTTTGGGAGTTGTAGTTCAGCTACATCCAGAGAGCACCGTGGACTCAAACAACTCCCAAACTCAAGGTCAATGCCCACCAAATCCTTCCAGTATCTTCTGTTGGTCATGGGAGTCCTGTGTGCTAAGTTTGGCCCAATTCCATCATTGGTGTAGTTCAGAATGCTCTTTGATTGTAGGTAAACTATAAATCCCAGCAACTACAACTCAAAAATGCCAAGGTCTATTTTCCCCAAACTCTGGATATGTCAGAATTATTGAAGGTATGCATGTATGGTTTTTCAATGTGTTTCTATATGATTAAGAATGGTGTTAATATGTATTCAAGATGGATTCTGTTATGTTCAATTACGTTTTGGGATTGTTGTTGCAAGAGACAGAGAGGTACAGAAAGAAGAGACCTTGACAGAAGTTAGATAACAAGTTTCTCTGCTGGGAAGAAAATTTTATTTATTTATTTATTTATTTATTTCGAGGTTTTATATACCGACCCTCTCTCACCTTCAAAGAGGGATTCGGACCGGTTCACAACATGTGTTAACATACAAAAAATATACAATAACAACACAATGCCACTTCATTACACGATTAAAATATCAGCACCATACACATTAAAACATTATCATCCCAGTTAAAAGAGCCGAATCGTCCGACACCATCACAATCCCATTCATCCTCCTCCTTTCATGTGGGCGAAGAATTAAATCAGTTGTCAAATGCCGCGTTCCACAACCAGGTCTTTGTTCGTTTCCTGAACGTCATGAGGGAGGGGGCAGTTCTGATCTCTAATGGCAGGGAGTTCCAAAGTCGAGGGGCCACCATCGAGAAGGTCCTGTCCCTCGTCCCCACCAGTCGTGCTTGTGCAGGCGGAGGGACCGAGAGCAGGGCCCCTCCAGACGATCTTAGTGGTCTTGATGGTTCGTAGGGGAGAATACGTTCGGAGAGGTAAAGAAAAAAAAGGTAAGAAAAAGGGAGTTTCCAGCTTGCAGCCAGGAAGCCTGATAAGCACATGTTCCGAAACTGTACTGTAGCTGTGCTTTGTAGTTCCTGATTTTGCCCGCTTAGATGTAAACGTGTATTGAGTTGTACTTAGTAAACTTTATGTTATTTTAAAACTGGAAAACTGCAGAATCCTGGAATTTTTGGAATCCTTTGTCTCACTTTGGGTCCTTTGTCTCACTCCCTCTGAGGATGCTTGCCATAGATGCAGGCGAAACGTCAGGAGAAAAATTGCCTCCAGAACATGGCCATATAGTCCGGAAAAACCTACAACAACCCAGTCCTTTGTCTGTTTGATCTAGCAACCTATTTCACTGCGCATAGCTCCACGAATTTTCACTCTGATAGGATATAGGTGAACTACAACTCCCAAACTCAAGGTCAATACCCACCAAACCATTCCAGTGTTTTCCATTGGGCATGGGAGTTCTGTGTGGGAAATTAGGTTCAAATCCATCGGTGGTGGAGTTCAGAATGCACTTTGATTTTAGGTGAACTACAAATCCCAGCAACTACAACTCCCAAATGACAAAATCAATCCTCCCCCAACCCCACTAGCATTTACATGTGGGTGCATTGGGTATTTGTGCCCAGTTTGGTCCAGTGAATGAAAATACATCTTGCATATCTGATATTTACATTATCTATATATATAAAAAGAGAAAGGGCGTCCAACGGGACAGCAAAACTCAAAAACCCTCCGACGAAAAGTTACCAAATTTACCATGCACATACCTCAGCCCACAAGGTATGCACAAACCGATTCAAAATTCTAAACAACATTTCTACACACTCACAATAACAAAAACCGGCTGAGCATGCGCAAAGCCGCCCCATCGCAAGTCCCCGGCGCGCGCACATGGCTGGCCGGCCAACGCACCCTCCGTGCAAGCCACGCTCCCATCCTCCGTCGCCCCGCCCCCACCCCCTCCCTCTCCTTCTTCTTCCCCCGCCCCCTCCCCCTCCAAAGAAGCCACGCCCCCTCCAAACCCTGCCCCGCCCCTTCCCACCCTGTCCAAATCCATCCCTCCTCGCCCTCCCCCGCCGCCGCCGGTAGGAAGGAAGGGAGGGAAGGTGTATGAAGGAAGGAAGGAGAAGTTGAGAAGGTATATGAAAGAAGAAAGGTAGGAAAGAAAGAATACAGGGAGAGAAGGAGGATGGGAAAGAAGGGAGAAAAGAAGGAAGGAAAGGAAAGAAAGAAAAAAGAAGAAAGGGAAGGGGAAGTGTCAAAAGGAAGGAAGGGGAATTTGGGAAGGGGAAGAGAGGAAAAAACCAAAGGAAGAAGAGAAAGGGAGGGAAGAAAAGAAAGAAAAGGATGACTGGAAGTCAAGAGCAAAGGAAGGAAAGAGATAGAGAGGGAAGAAAGGAGAGAAAGAGGAAGGAAAATAAAAAGGGAGGAGGAAGGAAAGAGGAAGAGAAGGAAGGAGGAGAGAAGGAAAGAAAAAAGGGAAGGGAGGAAAGACGGAGCAAAGGAACAAGAGAAAGAAGGAGAGAAAGAGGGAGGGAAGGAGAGAAATAAAGAGAAGGAAGGATGGGAGCAAAAAGCTAAGGAAGGAAGTAAACAGGTAGAGAAGGAAGAAAGGAAAGAAGAAAAGGAAATGAAGGAAGCAGTGAAAGAAGGAGAGAAAGAGGGAGAGAAGTTTGGCCACAGCAACGCGTGGCGGGTAAAGCTAGTGATTTATAACAGTAGGAAAATGACTGTTATGAAGTTGCAAGGAAACAGTGTGATGGTTGGGGGTCACCACAACATGGGGGACTGTACTCAGGGGTCACGGCATTAGGAAGGTGGAGAACCACCGTTCAACAGCATTAAGCCCCATTGGGAAGGAGCACCAACCAGCTCTCCACAATAGCTTGTACTTCTCTGACAAAAACCACTTAAAGATATCTACATGAATATTAAAACACATCTTTCCAGCGCACATGGTTCATTACGGCATAATTATTAACTCTGGTGAGACAAAAATACCCTGTTCCTGCAACGGACAAGATCATTAAAGTATTTAAAAGCTCCGTCATTCAAGACAGAGGCAATTAATACAGCACTATCTTCCAAAGCAAACGTGCTCAGGGCTGGACATCGTATACATAAAAATAACATCTGCTGACACACAATATTCTCTTTTCCACGCTGCTGTGATGCAATGGCAGGCTTACGAAATATGCCACTTTGTCTCCATGTGAATGCAATACAATTTCTGACCCTGCATCAAAATCCAGCCAAGCAAAGCAAGGCGCTGGCTGCTGGAGCTGATGAACAACTGCACTGCATCCTGTCGGATCCCCAAAATCTGGAGGAAAGCAAGAGTCATCGCCATCTTGAAGCCAGGCAAAGAACGCAATGACCCAAAAAGGTACAGATCAATCTCCCTGTTGTGCCACCTCTACAAAGCTCTGGAGAGACTTATTTTGCATAGAATTATGGAAAAAATAGACCCCTGTCTGATCCCACAGCAAGCTGGCTTCAGGAAAGGCAAAAGCTGCACATCGCAAGTGCTGAACCTGACTCAGCACATAGAAGACGGCTTTGGAAGGCAGCAGATCACAGGAGCTGTCTGTAAGACTGTAGGTTGTATATAGCAATATTAAATGATCACTCACAAGCCGGTTGTGCTTGGAAATGAATATATTGCTTGTATCTCTGCAGCAAAGAAAGACACTACTGACTTTTTCCCACCACCACTTCCTTTTATACACCTTTCCTGCCCATCTCCCCCTCTTCTCAGTTTCCTCATTATAACTTGTTGCTTCACAAGTTCCAATACAAGGTTTCCAGCGCTCCCTGCCGGCTTCGAAATGTCACAGAGAGAAAACTGAGGCACCCAGGATGATTCAGTCAGGATGTCACGGAGGGAATTTGTGATGTCTTCATGCCGTCAGAAATTGACTCCTGACACTGTCATCATAGACCTGTCCGCAGCTTATGGTACTGTGAACCACCACTGCCTCCTCCTGAGAAAAATGTATAATCTCACAAAGGACGACCACCTCACCCGCCTCAGAGGAAACCTGCTACAAAACAGGAGCTTCTTTGTTGAGTTCCAGGGCCAGAGAAGCAGATGGCTGTGTTCATAGACCTCTCAGCAGCTTATGAGACTGTGAACCACGGCCTCCTCCTGAGAAAAATGTATAGTATCACAAAGGACGGCCACCTCACCCGCCTCATAGGAAACCTGCTACAAAACAGGAGCTTTTTTGTTGAGTTCCAGGGCCAGAGAAGCAGATGGCGGAAACAGAAGAACGGCCTGCCTCAGGGGAGCGTGCTTGCCCCATCCATGTTCAACATCTACACAAATGACCAGCCACTGCCAGAAGGGACAGAGAGCTTCATCTATGCTGATGATCGTACCATCACCGCTCAAGCAGGGAGCTTTGAGATGGTTGAACAGAAGCTCTCCAAAGCTCTAGGTCAGTGGTTCTCAACCTGGGGCCCCTTTTGGCTTAAAACTCCCAGAAATCCTAAACCTGTACACTAGCTGGGATTTCTGAGAGTTGTAGGCCAAAAACATCTGGGGACCCCAGACTGAGAACCACTGCTCTAGGTGCTCTTGCTGCCTATTACAGGGGGAACCAGCTGATCCCCAACCCATCTAAAACACAGACATGTGCTTTTCATCTCAAGAACAGACAAGCATCCCGAGCTCTGAGGATTATTACCTGGGAAGGAAGGAATCCCACTGGAGCATTGCAACACACCCAAGTACCTGGGAGTCACTCTGGACCGTGCTCTGACCTACAAGAAGCACTGCCTGAACATCAAGCAAAAAGTGGGTGCTAGAAACAATATCATATGAAAGCTGACTGGCACAACCTGGGGATCACAACCAGACACAGTAAGACATCTGCCCTTGCGCTATGCTACTCTGCTGCTGAGTACGCATGCCCAATGTGGAACACATCTCACCACGCTAAAACAGTGGATGTGGCTCGTAATGAGACATGCAGCATTATCACGGGGTGTCTGTGCCCGACACCACTGGAGAAATTACACTGTCTAGCCAATATTGCACCACCTGATATCCTCCGGGAAGTAGCAGCCAATAGTGACAGGACCAAGGCAGAGACATCTCCAGCTCATCCCCTGTTTGGGTATCAGCCAGCACGTCAACGACTTAAATCTAGAAATAGTTTTCTTAGATCTACAGAGACTCTCTGGAACACTCCAGCAAGCAAGAGTCCAAAAGTGGCAGGCTCAAACTCAGAACTGATACCAAATGACAGACTCCCCCCTGGGCACACAGAAGACGGGGCGACTTGGAAGGTGCTGAACAGACTGCGCTCTGGCACCACGAGTTGCAAAGACAACCTCAAGAAATGGGGCCACAAAGTGGAATAATCCATGACATGCGAGTGCGGAGAAGAGCCAACCACTGACCACCTGCTGTAATGCAACCTGAGCGCTGCCACATGATGCACAAGGGAGGACCTCCTTGCGGCAACACCAGAGGCACTCCAAGGGGCCAGAGACTGGTCAAAGGACATCTAATCAACTACCAAGCTTGCAAACTTTGTGTTTTTTTGTCTGTTTGTTTTTGTTCTGTTAGAAATGTAATACAATGGTCTGGTTGCTCCTGAAACGATTTCCTTTGAGTGCATTTTACATTCAAAACTGAACGCCAATGGAGAACCTGACCCACGGACAGTCCACTCACCTATCAGGCCGGAGTTCACAAACGGCGTCGGGGACAATCCGTCACTGGGCCCTAATCGACTGTCGCTCAAATGATCGTTGTAATGAGGACTGTCTGTGAAGCCCTACAAGAGAAGAACAGAGCATTGAACGCATTAATGGGCAGCCCAACCAAGTTTCAGAGACAGGCTCCCAGTCGGAGGGAGAGGCACGATGGGTCACTCTGTGTCCAGGGAAAAGGAATGGTCAGGACAGCACCATTAGCAGCATGGATATCCAAAATTCCACATGTCAAAAGTAGGAAATACAGGCAATCCAGGAGTTAACAACATACAACTTACAAACAACTCCTAGTTAAGAACAATGGGGCTGAGACAGCAGAAAGTGAGAGAAATCTTCCCCTTGGAAGGAAGAGAACTCCACTCTTGGAAGAGTTGTCATTATTCCTGGGGAAAGGGCATCTCTGCTGAAGTTTTCTCTCCAATCCTTGTTTCTACAACAAGCCACATATCCCAAAATCCCATTCTCACGCAGACAGAAAGTGGGGGGAAATCTTTATGAATAGGGACACAGGCAACAAAGGAGAAGATAGATAGATAGATAGATAGATAGATAGATAGATGCTCTGTGCGTAATGAGTACCTTAAAAACAAAAAAATCTACGGGGCCAAACTACAGGGCTCAACAGAAGTTGAGGAAGCAAGAAGCCATTTTGTTCCTTTCTGCTTCAGGTAAGCATTAGGAACCTGAGTGAGTGTTTAAAATTAGCTGCTGAATGTTTGCTTTGTTTGAGAGGCGGGGCGAGGCTCATTGTTCTCAGAGTGAGTCAGAGTGAGTCGTTGCTGCTTCCTGTTTACCCTATATAAGCCAGGGCCTGCATTTAAGTGGCAGTTGTGCTCCCACAGAAGTTGAGGAAGAGCCGTCGCAAACTCTGTTCCTGCGGGAGCAAACCTTGCTAGCATGTCCCTGACGTCATGAGACTCCGCCTCTCGCCCCGCCCCTTTCTCCGCCTCTTTGTCCTTGCGAGAGTGGTTTTTCCTTTGCTAGGGCAGCATTGCCAGCATACTCTCTCAGTTGGCAGAATTCAACTGAGAGAAAATGCGGGCAATGCTGCCCTAGCAAAGGAAAAACCACGCTGGCAAAGAGAAAGGGGCGGAGAAAGGGGCGGGGTGAGAGGCGCAGGCTCATGACGTCAGGGACTTGCTAGCAAGGTTTTCTCCCGCAGGAACAGAGTTTGCGACGGCTCGAAGCAAGGAGCCATTTTGTTCCTTTCTGCTTCAGGTAAGCCTCATCTTAGAAGGCACTAGGAATCTGAGTGAGTGTTTAAAATTAGCTGCTGAGTGTTAGCTTTGTTTGAGAGGCGGGGTGAGGCTCATTGTTCTCAGAGTGAGTCAGAGTGAGTCGTTGCTGCTGCCTGTTTACCCTATATAAGCCAGGGCCTGAACCCAAGTGGCAGTTGTGCTCCCAAGGACAATGAACAATGGCTTCAAACTACAAGTAAGGAGATTCCATTACAACATTAGGAAGAACTTCCTGACTGTGAGAGCCGTTCAGCAGTGGAACTCTCTGCCCCGGAGTGTGGTGGAGCCTCGATCTTTGGAAGCTTTTAAACAGGGGCTGGATGGCCATCTGTCAGGGGTGATTTGAATGCAATATTCCTGCTTCTTGGCAGAATGGGGTTGGACTGGATGGCCCATGAGGTCTCTTCCAATTCTTTGATTCTATGATTCTTTAAAATACATTACAACTGTACTCTCAGTTTGCTCTTGATACAATGAATAAAAAACTATTATTGTTATCTGAGGTCACAACATATGGTAGCCGGAGTGGAATAGGAAGAATTACAACTATAGGTACTTTAGTTGACGATATAAATACAACTGTAGATAAATATTCATAGAATCCTAGAGTTGGAAGAGACCTCCTGGGCCATCATCCAGTCCAACCCCATTCTGCCAAGAAGCAGGAATGTTGCATTCAAATCACCCCTGACAGATGGCCATCCAGCCTCTGTTTCAAAGCTTCCAAAGAAGGAGCCTCCACCACACACCGGGGCAGAGACTTCCACTGCTGAATGGCTCTCACAGACAGGAAGTTATAGGCAGGAAATTCTTTCTAACCATAGCAGCTCAGGGTTAGGGTGAAAGATCCCAGGATTTTTTCTACCTTTTGGAGAAAAGTTACCTCAGTAATTGAAGGAAAAGGGAGTGGGCTCGGCCTCGTAAGCTGCACCGAGTCCCTTGGGGACTTCCTCATGTTCAGATGGAATCTCCTTTCTTGTAGTTTGAAGCCATTGTTCCATTGCGTCCTAGTCTCCATGGAAGCAGAAAGCAAGCTTGTTCCCTCCTCCCTGTGGCTTCCTCTCACATATTTATTATACATGGCTATCATGTCTCCTCTCATCCTTCTCTTCTTCAGGCTAAACATGCCCAGCTCCTTAAGCCGCTCCTCATAGGGCTTGTTCTCCAGACCCTTGATCAATTGAGTCGCCCTCCTCTGGAGACATTCCAGCTTGTCAATCTCTCTCTTGAATTGTGGTGCCCAGAATTGGACACAATATTCCAGGTAAAGTGGTCTAACCAAAGCTGAATAGAGCATGGGGAGCATTACTTCCCTAGATCTAGACACTCTGCTCCTATTGATGCAGGCCAAAATCCCATTGGCTTTTTTTGCCGCCACATCACATTGTTGGCTTGTGTTTACCTTCCTCCCCACGAGGACTCCAAGATCTTTTTCACGCGTCCTGCTCTCGAGCCAGACCTCATCGTCCCCCATTCTGTCACTTTGCATTTCGTTTTTTTCTGCCTAAGTGGAGTCTCTTGCACTTGTCCCCGTTGAACTTCGTTTTGTTAGTTTTGGGCATTTGGGAGACCGGCCTGAAAAGTCCCACCCGCTGCTTCTTGCACACTCTTTCTACCCTGACCCTAAAGAAGTCCCAAGAGAAGCTCATGCAGGAGCTCATTCCGGTCTGCAGCAGCAATAAGGAACCATGCAAAACCATTGGGGACTCAAAGACCCGTCAATCGCTGGGCATTTATTATTTCCCAGGGAGCAGGATTCAAAACGATCTTGACAGATTAGAGAGATGAATGGCCAAAACTAACAAAATGAAGTTCAACAGTGACAAATGCAAGATACTCCACTTTGGCAGAAAAAATGAAATGCAAAGATACAGAATGGGGGACAATGCCTGGCTCGAGAGCAGTACGTGTGAAAAAGATCTTGGAGTCCTCGTGGACAACAAGTTAAACATGAGCCAGGAATGTGATGTGGCGGCAAAAAAAGCCAATGGGATTTTGGCCTGCATCAATAGGAGCATAGTGTCTAGATCTAAGGAAGTAATGCTACACCTCTATTCTGCTTTGGTTAGACCACTTTACCTGGAATATTGTGTCCAATTCTGGGCACCACAATTCAAGAGAGATATTGACAAGCTGGAATGTGTCCAGAGGAGAGCGACTCAATTGATCAAGGGTCTGGAGAACAAGCCCTATGAGGAGCGGCTTAAGGAGCTGGGCATGTTTAGCCTGAAGAAGAGAAGGATGAGAGGAGATATGATAGCCATGTATAAATATGTGAGAGGAAGCCACAGGGAGGAGGGAGCAGATCAAGGGTGTGGAGAACAAGCCCTATGAGGAGCGGCTTAAGGAGCTGGGCATGTTTAGCCTGAAGAAGAGAAGGCTGAGAGGAGATATGATAGCCATGTATAAATATGTGAGAGGAAGCCACAGGGAGGAGGGAGCAGATCAAGGGTCTGGAGAACAAGCCCTATGAGGAGTGGCTTAAGGAGCTGGGCATGTTTAGCCTGAAGAAGAGAAGGATGAGAGGAGATATGATGAGGGCCATGTGTAAATATGTGAGAGGAAGCCACAGGGAGGAGGGAGCAAGCTTGTTTTCTGCTTCCTTGGAGACTAGGACGCAATGGAACAATGGCTTCAAACTACAAGAGAGGAGATTCCATCTGAACATGAGGAAGAACTTCCTGACTGTGAGAGCCGTTCAGCAGTGGAACTCTCTGCCCCGGAGTGTGGTGGAGGCTCCTTCTTTGGAAGCTTTTAAGCAGAGGCTGGATGGCCATCTGTCAGGGGTGATTTGGATGCAATATTCCTGCTTCTTGGCAGAATGGGGGTGGACTGGATGGCCCAGGAGGTCTCTTCCAACTCTTTGATTCTAGGATTCTATGACTGATAAGGCTGGAGCCAGCCTCTCCCTCTCTGCCACCCGTTCAGCCAAAGGGCTCCTGGGCATGCGTGTGCCACCGCTCGCTTCCTTCCTTCCTTCCTCCCTTCTCCTCTGGGTAGCCTAGGATATGAGGCTCGTTGCCTCCTTCGGGTTCATCTTGTGATGGACACTTGGGGAAAGTCTCCGTGACATCCACCACTTGCTTGTGGCCATAGGGACCCGTCTGTCAAGCGGAGCAGCAGCTGCCCAGGAAACGGGAGGCTCCCGGCCAAGGTCACGGTTGCTGCCCACCCACCCACCCGCCCGCCCGCCTTCCTTCCTTCCTTCCTTCCCTCCTTCCTTCCTTCCTTCTGCTCAGAAAAGGCCGGCTGGACTGACCGCCCTGCGCAGGAGGGACCTGGGAAGGAAGAAGGTGGTGCTCAGGCTCTCTCAAACTGCAGAGCACCTCTGACCTCAGGCATCACACCAGCTTGGTACAATCAGCAAGCAGTCTATTGAGGATTGTATGTAAACAAAGTCGGAAAAATAGCAAAACCAGGAAACATCTATCTATATAAAAATGTTCTGGGCGTCATGAGTTCCTTAAAAACAAAAGAACCAATGAACGAAATCACACCAAATTTGGCAACAAAACGTCTCACAACACAAGGAGTGACCACCACTCAAAAAATTATGATTTTGTCATTTGGGAGTTGTAGTTGCTGGGATTTATAGTTGAGGATTATATGTAAGCAAAATAGGAAAAATAGCAAAACCAGGAAACATCTATCTATATAAAAATGTTCCGTGCGTCATGAGTCCCTTAAAAACAAAACAACCAATGAACGAAACCACACCAAATTTGGCAACAAAACGTCTCACTACACAAGGAGTGACCATCTCTCACAAAATTATGATTTTGTCATTTGGGAGTTGTAGTTGCTGGGATTTATAGTTCACCTACTATAAATCAAAGAGCATTCTGAACTCCACCAATGATGGAATTGAACCAAACTTGGCACACAGTTCTCCCATGACCAACAGAAAATACTGGAAGGGTTTGGTGGGCAGTGTCCTTTGGTTTTGGAGTTGTAGTTCATCTACATCCAGAGATCACTGTGGACTCAAACAGTGATGGATCTGGACCAAACTCTACACAAATACTCAATATGCCCAAATGTGAACACTGGTGGAGTTTGGGGGGAAATAGCATTTTGACATTTGGGAGTTGTAGTTGCTGCGATTTATAGTTCATATACAATCAAAGAGCATTCAGAACATCACCAATGATGGAATTGAACCAAACTTGGCACACAGAGCTCCCATGACCAACAGAAAAGACTGGAAGGCTTTGGTGGGCAGTGTCCTTTGGTTTTGGAGTTGTAGTTCACCTACATCCAGAGAGCACTGTGGACTCAAACAATGATGGATCTGGACCAAACTTGGCACCAATACTCGATATGCCCAAATGTGAACACTGGTGGAGTTTGGGGGAAAATAGCATTTTGACATTTGGGATTTGTACAAAAGGAGTGGCCATCTCTCACAAAATTATGATTTGGTCATTTGGGAGTTGTAGTTGTTGGGATTTATAGTTCATATACAATCAAAGAGCATTCTGAACATCATCAACGATGGAATTGAACCAAACTTGGCACACAGTTCTCCCATGACCAATAGAAAATACTGGGAGGGTTTGGTGGGTAATGTCCTTTGGTGTTGGAGTTGTAGTTCACCTACATCCAGGTATAGCACTGTGGACTCAGACAATGATGGATCTGAACCAAATTTGGCACAAGCACTCAATACGCCCAAATATGAACACAGATGGAGTTCGGGGGAAATAGACCTTGACATTTGGGATTTGTAGTTATTGGGATTTATAGTTCACCTACAATCAAAGAGCATTCTGAACCCCACAAACGACAGAAATGGGGCAAACTTCCCACCCAGAACCCCGATGACCAACAGAAAATACTTAAGGCCATCCAATCCAACTCATTTCACCAGGGGAAGAAAACGTAATTAAAGTCCTCCTGACAAAGAGCCATCCAGCCATAGATATAGATATAGATATAGACATAGATTGATAGATAGATAGATAGATAGATAGAGAGTTGTAGTTGCTGGGATGTATAGTTCACCTACAATCAAATAGCATGATATAATTGAACCAACCGGGGCATACAGGACTCCCATGACCAATAGAAAACACTAGAAGTGTTTGGTAAGCATTGACCTTGAGTTTGGAAGTTGTAGTTCACCTACATCCAGAGACTACCATGGACTCAAACAATGATGGATCTGGACCAAACTTGGCACGAATATTCCATATGAGCAAATATGAACACAGATGGAGTTTGGGGGGAAAATAGACCTAGACATTTGGGAGTTGTAGTTACTGGGATTTATAGTTCACCTACAATCAAAGCATGTTTTGAACCCCACAAACGACAGAATTGGGGCAAATTTCCCACACAGAACCCCCATGACCATCAGAAAATACTTAAGGCCATCCAGTCCAACTCCCTTCACCAGGGCAAGAAAACGTAATCAAAGCCCTCCTGACAAAGAGCCATCCAGCCATAGATAGAGATAGATATGATTCACACACGCAACATCTTTATTAACGACTTAGATGAAGGGCTAGAAGGCAGGATCATCAAGTTTGCAGACGACACCAAATTGGGAGGGAGAGCCAATAGTCCAGAGGACAGGAGCAGAATTCAAAACGATCTTAACAGATTAGAGAGATGATGGGCCAAAACTAACAAAATGAAGTTCAACAGTGACAAATGCAAGATACTCCACTTTGGCAGGAAAAACGAAATGCAAAGATACAGAATAGGGGACAATGCCTGGCTCGAGAGCAGTACGTGTGAAAAAGATCTTGGAGTCCTCGTGGGGAGGAAGGTGAACATGAGCCAGGAATGTGATGTGGCGGCAAAAAAAGCCAATGGGATTTTGGCCTGCATCAAGAGGAGCATAGTGTCTAGATCTAAGGAAGTCATGCTACCCCTCTATTCTGCTTTGGTTAGACCACACCTGGAATATTGTGTCCAATTCTGGGCGCCACAATTCAAGAGAGAGATTGACAAGCTGGAATACTGTGTCCAGAGGAGGGCGACTAAAATGATCAAGGGTCTGGAGAACAAGCCCTATGAGGAGCGGCTTAGGGAACTGGGCATGTTTAGCCTGAAGAAGAGAAGGCTGAGAGGAGACATGATAGCCATGTATCAATATGTGAGAGGAAGCCACAGGGAGGAGGAGGGAGCAAGCTTGTTTTCTGCTTCCTTGGAGACTAGGACGCGGAACAATGGCTTCAAACTACAAGAGAGGAGATTCCATCTGAACATGAGGAAGAACTTCCTGACTGTGAGAGCCGTTCAGCAGTGGAACTCTCTGCCCTGGAGTATGGTGGAGGCTCCTTCTTTGGAAGCTTTTAAGCAGAGGCTGGATGGCCATCTGTCAGGGGTGATTTGAATGCAATATTCCTGCTTCTTGGCAGAATGGGGTTGGACTGGATGATGGCCCAGGAGGGCTCTTCCAACTCTTTGATTCTATGATTCTATGATTCTAAATATAGCATCATAGATTTGAAAGTGACCCCTCAAGAAGGACAACAATATCTTGCATGTTCCAGGGTGGGCAAACCAGACACTCTCCACATCAACACTGATAAAGAAACATCACGAAATACTGTTTACCAACAAGAATAAGGAAATTCCATATATTCGAAACCAACACTTTATCATTACTTTATTTTCCAGATCACTAGACTGGGCCACAGCAACGCCTGGCAGGGGGTGGCTAGTATATATATATAAAAGTAAATGTCCGTTTGTGAGTGACCTCAAATTTTCCAAAATATTTCACCGATAGCTTCGAAATTTGATCACAACGTAGCATTTGAACAGGTGAATGTTAGTATATATTCCTATACCTAGTACTTTATAGATGTCACAGCTGTGACAGGTAAAAACATGCTTGGCATCAAAAACAGCACCATCTGCTGGACATCCAAGCAACTGGGCACCACAATTCAAGAGAGATATTGACAAGCTGGAATGTGTCCAGAGGAGGGCGACTAAAATGATCAAGGGTCTGGAGAACAAGCCCTATGAGGAGCGGCTTAGGGAACTGGGCATGTTTAGCCTGAAGAAGAGAAGGTTGAGAGGAGATATGATGAGGGCCATGTATCAATATGTGAGAGGAAGCCACAGGGAGGAGGGAGCAGATCAAGGGTCTGGAGAACAAGCCCTATGAGGAGCGGCTTAAGGAGCTGGGCATGTTTAGCCTGAAGAAGAGAAGGCTAAGAGGAGATATGATGAGGGCCATGTATAAATATGTGAGAGGAAGTCACAGGGAGGAGGGAGCAGATCAAGGGTCTGGAGAACAAGCCCTATGAGGAGCGGCTTAGGGAACTGGGCATGTTTAGCCTGAAGAAGAGAAGGCTGAGAGATGATAGCCATGTATAAATATGTGAGAGGAAGCCACAGGGAGGAGGGAGCAAGCTTGTTTTCTGCTTTCTTGGAGACTAGGACGCGGAACAATGGCTTCAAACTACAAGAGAGGAGATTCCATCTGAACATTAGGAAGAACTTCCTGACTGTGAGAGCCGTTCAGCAGTGGAACTCTCTGCCCCGGAGTGTGGTGGAGGCTCCTTCTTTGGAAGCTTTTAAACAGAGGCTGGATGGCCATCTGTCAGGGGTGATTTGAATGCAATATTCCTGCTTCTTGGCAGAATGGGGATGGACTGGATGATGGCCCACGAGGTCTCTTATTATTATATAGACCAGTATCATTGTTATTATTATCATTATTACATACACCTGTATTATTATATAGATTACTAGCGGTCCCCTGCCAGGCATTGCTGTGGCCCAGTCTGGTGATATGGAAAATAAAGTAATTAGGAAGTGCTTGTTTCTAATATATGTAACGCCTTTATGCTTGTGGGTAAACAGTATTTCTTGCTGTTTCTTTGACAATGTTGACGTAGAGATTGTCTGGTTTGCCTACTCTGGAACATGCAACATATAATTGTCCATCTTTAGGAGTCCCTTTCAAATCTATAATACGTTATCTGTGTGTGTGTGTATGAATCATATATACCCATCTATATCTATGGCTGGATGGCTCTCTGTCAGGAGGGCTTTGATTACGTTTCCTTGCCCTGATGAAAGGAGTCGGACTGGATGGCCTTAAGTATTTTCTGTTGCTCATGGGGGTTCTGTGTGGGAAGTTTGCCCCAATTCTGTCATTCGTGGGGTTCGTTCAGAATAGTCTTTAATTGTAGGTGAACTATAAATCCCAGTAACTACAACTCCCAAATGCCAAGGTCTATTTTCCCCAAACTCCATCTGTGTTCATATTGGGGCATATGGAATATTCGTGCCAAGTTTGGTCCAGATCTCTCACTGTTTGAGTGAGTCCACAGTGCTCTCTGGATGTAGGTGAACTACAACTCCCAAACTCAAGGTCAATGCCCACCAAACCCTTCCAGTGTGTTCTACTGGTCATGGAAGCCCTGTATGCCAAGTTTGGTTCAATTCCATCATTGGTGGAGTTCAGAATGCTCTTTGATTGTAGATAAACTATAAATCCCAGTAAGTACAAATCCCAAATGTCAAGGTCTATTTCCCTTAAACTTCATCTGTATTCATATTTGGGCATATGGAATATTCGTGCCAAGTTTGATCCAGATCTATCACTGTTTGAGTCCACAGTGCTCTCTGGATGTGGGTGAACTACAATTCCCAAACTCAAGGTCAATGTCCACCAAACCTTTCCAGTTTTTTCTGTTGGTCGTTGGAGCCCTGTGTGCTAAGTTTAGCCTAATTCCATCATTGGTGGAGTTCAGAATGGGCTTTGATTGTAGGTGAACTATAAATCCCAGCAACTACAACTCCCAAATGACAAAATCATAATTTTTGAGTGATGGTCACTCCTTGTGTTGTGAGATGTTTTGTTGCCAAATTTGGTGTGATTTCGTTCATTGGTTCTTTTGTTTTTAAGGAACTCATGACGCACAGAACATTTTTATATAGATAGATATAAGACAGTATTATTTATACCATTGTTGTTGTTGTTGTTGTTGTTATTCTTTCAACGACAATGGAACAACAAAAATATCATATACCCACAAGCATTATGACATCACATATTAGAAACCAGCTCTTTCTCTTTCCTTTCTTTTCCATTTAACCAGGCTGGGAACAGTTAAGGTGCATGTGTGTGTATACAATACACATATACATACACACACACACATAAATACATCCTAGCTGTTCCTCTTGGGAAAGAAAAGCTGTTTCACATTTCAGATCAATATGCACGATTCCCGCCCCGCCACCACGTCTCACCTCCTCGTGTTTCAACTTTTCAAGCGCTGTCGAGAGATCGGAGCTTTTCCCAAGGAGGCTGCCGTTCTCCTGCCAACGAGGAAACATTTGGAAAGGTTAGAAATAATTAAAATGTTTGCTGCTCAAAAAACCATGACATGCGCTACTCTTTCATGCACCATCGAATCTAATGCACAACTCTATTTTCAAAACTCTGACACCAAAAAAACATATTTGCTGCTGAATGCCATGCGCAGCAGTAAAAGGTGCGTTCTTGGAAATTTGGCCATTCCAGTTGCTGCAGAATAATTCCACTTTAATTGGTTCAATGCCCTTGGTTTGTGTGTGTGTGTGTGTGTGTGTGTGTGTGTGTCAGGAGGGACTTGAGAAACTGCAAGTCTCTTCTGGTGTGAGAGAATGGACCGTCTGTAAGGCTTTTTTTTTTTTTGGCTGGGGAAAGTGGAAGGTAAAAGGAAGAGGGGCCGACCAAGGGCAAGATGGATGGATGGCATCCTTGAAGTGACTGGACTGACCTTGAAGGAGCTGGGGGTGGTGACAGCCAACAGGGAGCTCTGGCGTGGGCTGGTCCATGAAGTCACAAAGAGTCAGAGACGACTGAACGAATGAACAACAACAACAACAAAGGCTTTTTAACATCTACATGAAACCGCTGGGAAAGGCCATCCAGAGTTTTGGAGTTGGGTGCCAACTCTACGCAGATGACACACAACTCTACTACTCATTTCCACCTAACTCCAAGGAAGCCCCTCGGGTGCTGGACGCGTGCCTGGCCGCTGTGGCTGTCTGGATGAGGAATAAGAAGCTGAAGATCAATCCCGACAAGACAGAGGTCCTCTTGATAGATCTCAAACCAGATTGGGGTTTGTGAACAGTCTTCAAAGGCAGCCCCACACAGAGAGCATTGCAGTAGTCTATACGGGATGTTTACCAGAGAGTGGACTACCATGGCCAAGTCAGACTTCCCAAGGTACAGGCGCAGCTGGTGCACAAGTTTTAACTGTGCAAATGCTCCCCTGGTCACCACCGAAACCTGGCGATCCAGGCTCAGTGATGAGTCCAGGATCACACCCAAGCTGTGAACCTGCGTCTTCAGGGTGACACCGCACCCCGAAACTCTGGATGATCTCCCCCAGCGGCTTCATGTAGATGTTAAACAACATGAGAGACAGTATAGAACTCTGAGGAACCCCACATGACAATGGTTGTGGGGTTGAACAGGTGTCTCCTAATAACACCATCTGGGAACGACCGTCTAGGAAGGACTGGAGCCACTGCAGAACAGTCCCTCCAAGGCCCATTCCCATGAGGCGTCCCAGAAGGATACCGGTAACGGTATCGAAGGCCACTGAGAGGTCGAGCAGAACCAACAGGGACACACTCCCCCTGTCTAGCTCCCGCCGTAGGTCATTGACTAAGGTGACCAAGGCTGTCTCGGTTCCATGTCCCGGTATAAAACCAGACTGTGCTGGATCCAGCTAATCCGTGTCTTCCAAGAATACCTGGAGTTGTGAAGCCACCACACGTTCCAGGACTTTGCCCAAAAAGGGGAGATTGGAAACAGGCCGATAGTTGACGAATTGAGTGGGGTCCAGTAATAATAATAATAATAATAATTATAATAATTATTATTTATTATTATTATCTCCAAAGCTAACCTTGTGCTTAGATAGGGGAGGACCTCTTCTTTCTAACCATAGCAGCTCAGGGTTAGGGTGAAAGATCCCAGGATTTTTTCTACCTTTTGGAGAAAAGTTACCTCCGTAATTAAAGGAAAAGCAAATGGGCTCAGCCTCATGTAAGCCGCACCGAGTCCCTTGGGTAGATGGTAGCGGGGTACAAATAAAGTTATTATTATTATTATCATCATCATCAGGATGTTGTGTGGTTTCTGGCCAGTATAGCCAATGTATTCTAGCAGCTTTTTCTCCTGACATTTCACCTGCATTTCATAGAATCATAGTTAGGGTGAAAGAGCCCAGGATTTTTTCTACCTTTTGGAGAAAAGTTACCTCTGTAATTAAAGGAAAAGGGAATGGGCTCGGCCTCATGTAAGCCGCACCAAGTCCCTTAGGGAGATGGTATCGGGGTACAAATAAAGTTTCATTATTTATTATTCTTATCTCCAAAGCTAACCTTGTGCTTAGATAGGGGAGGACCTCTTCTTTCTAACCATAGCAGCTCAGGGTTAGGGTGAAAGATCCCAGGATTTTTTCTACCTTTTGGAGAAAAGTTACCTCCGTAATTAAAGGAAAAGGGAATGGGCTCGGCCTCATGTAACCCACACCGAGTCCCTTGGGGAGATGGTAGCGGGGTACAAATAAAGTTTCATTATTTATTATTATTATTATCTCCAAAGCTAACCTTGTGCTTAGATAGGGGAGGACCTCTTCTTTCTAACCATAGCAGCTCAGGGTTAGGGTGAAAGATCCCAGGATTTTTTCTACCTTTTGGAGAAAAGTTACCTCCGTAATTAAAGGAAAAGGGAATGGGCTCGGCCTCATGTAACCCACACCGAGTCCCTTAGGGAGATGGTAGCGGGGTACAAATAAAGTTTAATAATAATAATAATAATAACCGGTTTTCTCACAGCTTGTTTTAAGCTCGCTGGAATGTTGCCTTCCCTAAGGGGGGCATCAACCACCACCTTTACCACTTGGCCAACCCCCCTCTAGCTTCCTTGACTTCCTTCCTGACTAGTCCTGACTTACCCTTGTGGCTTCGTAGGAAGGACTGGGTGGTCCGCTTGCTCCCCAAGAGACAGTGCCGCCTCGCTCCTCCATGCCTGGCAACAGAAACAAGAAAGGCAATGCCTTCAGAACAAAATTCAAGGATTGGGGGAAAGGGCAAAGGACAGCATCACGGCGGAGAAGGCAAGGGATCGCCATTCTCTCTCCAAAGAAACCGCAGAGCACTCATCTGGGAATCCCGAGTCTCTCTCCAGATCCTTCAGGAGCAACGTCTACAAGAGAAAGTATCCCTACCTAGCCAGAAAGTGTGAACGCCAGCCCACATCCATATCTCCTTGGAGAATAGGATCCTCTTCTCTAATGTCAATCACATTCCCTTGGGATTTAGCAAGAGATTGCACCAAAGCGGATGCTCTTGGAAGTATGGTCGAAGGCTTGCATGACTGGACTCACTGAGCTGCTGGACCAAGGTAGAGACATCTCCAGCTCATCCCTTGTTTGGGTATCAGTCAGCATGTCCACGACTTAAATCACGAAATAGTTCTCTTACATCTACAGGGACACTAGCTGGAACATCTCAGCAAGCGAGAGTCCAAAAGTGGCAGGCTCAAACCCAGAACCTCAACCAATGGCTGATATCCAATGAGAGACTCCTCCCTGGGCACACAGAAGCATCCTGAGCTCTGAGGATAACCTGGGAAGGAATCCCACTGGAGCATTGCAGCGCACCCAAATCCCTGAGAGGAGTCACTCTGGACCGTGCTCTGACCTACAAGAAGCACTGCCTGAACATCAAGTGAAAAGTGGATGCCAGAAACAATATCATACGAAAGCTGACTGGCACAACCTGGGGATCACAACCAGATACAGTGAAGACATCTGCCCTTGCGCTGTGCTACTCTGCTGCTGAGTACGCATGCCCAGTGTGGAACACATCTCACCACGCTCAAACAGTGGATGTGGCTCTTAATGAGACATGCCGCATTATCACGGGGTGTCTGCGCCTTACACCACTGGAGAAATGACACTGTCTAACCGGTATTGCACCACCTGACATCCGCCGGGAAGTAGCAGCCAATAGTGAAAGGACCAAGGCAGTGACATCTCCAGTTCATCCCTTGTTTGGGGATCAGCCAGCACGTCAACGACTTAAATCACGAAATAGTTTTTGTAAGATCTACAGAGACACTCGCTGGAACACCTCAGCAAGCGAGAGTCCAAAAGTGGCAGGCTCAAACCCAGAATTGATACCAGATGAGAGACTCCCCCCTGGGCACACAGAAGACGGGGCGACGTGGAAGGCGCTGAACAGACTGTGCTCTGGTACCACGAGATGCAGAGCCAACCTCAAGAAATGGGGCCACACAGTGAAGTCCACGACATGCAAGTGCGGAAAAGAGCAAACCACTGACCACCTGCTGCGATGCACCCTGAGCCCTGCCACATGATGCACGATGGAGGACCTCCTTGCGGCAACACCAGAGGCACTCCAAGGGCCAGAGACTGGTCAATGGACATTTAATCAACTACCAAGCTTGCAAAATGTGTGGTTTTTTAGCTGTTTGTTTCGTTCTGTTAGAAATGTAATACAATGGTGTGGTTGCCCCTGGCACAATAAATAAATAATGCCCCAACTCTCTCAAGGAATTCTGCAAGTGCCAAAACAGGACTCTGCAAAAAGGCCAATTTTTCTTCATCTTAAACTCTGTCTATGATATCAATCTACAATATCTGTTTCGAGGATAAAAAACCTCACCCAGACAGCCATTGCTTGAACTCATGCATACCTCCTTCTTCTAAAATCAAGCTCATTTGACTCATGGTGGGCATTCACCTTGAGTGTGGGAGTTGTAGTTCACCTACATACAGAGACTACCATGGACTCCAACAATGATGGATCTGGACCAAACTTGGCACGAATATTCCATATGCCCAAATATGAACACAGATGTAGTTTGGGGGAAATAGACCTTGACATTTGGGAGTTGTAGTTGCTGGGTGAAAAGAAGCAAGGGAGCGGAGGGATGATTTATTGTTGCCACCAATTTGAAAGGAACCAGTATTCAGGAGATTTTACCCCAGTTCCCAATTTTAAAAGAACTGGCCGATTTGCAATGGAGGTTGCCGATTAGGAACCAAATTTACCACCAAGTTGGAAGGGAGGCTGTTCAATTGCACCTCCTCCTTTATTAAGAAAGTAATAACTTAGTAGTAATTACACTGTATATACTGTAGCGTGACTGGAGAGAAGAATGTAGATTTAATTGATTACTTTTCCCTGCGTTTCTGCCACCACGTGAGGTAAGTTGTACTATTGTGAGAAATGGCACTTTGGACACAGAATAGACGGAGCTGAGGCAATCTTCAAATAAAAGTTAACAATTTTATTAAGTACACAGCGTGTGGTTGCAAGACGTAACTTTTCCTTGTTGCACTTGGAATAATACTTGTAACGTTAACAGTTCATTCTTTCAAGTAACACAGCATCTTTCTGACGTAGACCACTTGTTTCAGACAAAGTTTCCATACAGGGATGTTTCCCTTAGTTGATCCTCCCTAGATCAAATACTAAGTAAACTATTCTTTAGCCTCTCCTTAGACTAAAAGAATACCAGGTCTGTTTCACCATTCGGCTGCACTAGCCTGAGAAACTTCCAATAGCCAAACCCAGCTTTTCAAAGCCTCAAAGCTTTGCTTCACAAGTCACTCTGCCACCTTTCCTTTCCTTCTCTCCCAACGCCTAACTCCTCACTCCTCTGAACCTAACTCCTGACTGATTTTTAACTGTTGTTTTTTCAAACTCTCCCCTCTAAGCTCCTCCCACTTCCCTCTCTCCTGCATCGGTCTCCATGGCAACGCATATGGAGGACTCCTCTGACTTTAGGCCGCTCCAGCATTACTGCAGCCAATCCAAACACAAATACAGTTAAAATCATACAATTTATAATCAACTCCTACACTGGGATTTATAGTTCACCTACAATCAAAGAGTGTTCTGAACCCCACCAACGACAAAATTGGGCCAAACTTCCCACACAGAATCCCCCATGACTAACAGAAAATACTCAAGGCCATCCAGTCCAACTCCCTTCCAAAGGGCAAGAAAACATAATCAAAGCCCTCCTGACAAAGAGCCATCCAGCCATAGATAGATAGATAGATATGATTCACACACAGAGGGAGATATAGTATCATAGATTTGAAAGGGACCCCTGAAGATGGACAATTATATGTTGCATGTTCCCGAGTAGGCAGACCAGACACTCTCCACATCAACACTAACAAAGAGACAACAAGAAATACTGTTTACCCACAAGCAGAAAGGAATTATTGTGCTGTTGCGCGCTGGACCTATAGCAATTCACTTTTGAACAGGATGTGCTCTTTGTGCCCAGCGGGAAGCCGGGGTGCCTCGGCTGAGAGGCTCTAAGGATTTTCCGATACAAAACCTAAAAGGTTTGATGGGTCATTGGCCGTATAATTGCAAACCAAAGGAAGCCACCTTATTGCAAAATGCATGGAATTTTAGAATACATGCAAACACTCAAAGACAGAAGAGGAAGTTGGAGCTCCTGGTACAGCCGTACCAGCGCAATTACATATATTAGAAACCAACACTTCCTCATTACTTTATTTTCCAGATCAACACACTGGGCCACAGCAACGTGTGGCAGGGGACAGCTAGTCAGATATAGATATGCGAGAGACAAGACAAGAAGACAACTCTAATAGAAGACAAAACCAGTACTAACAATGCTATTCGGGGTAAAATCAGTAATGAAAGGTACTAACACTCCCTGTCCCACTTTTCAATTTCCCACACACATCCTTTTTTTAAAAATACACTCCCCCCCCCCCCCCCATCCCTTTAGAATCCTAGAATCCTAGAGTGGGAAGAGACCTCCTGGGCCATCATCCAGTCCAACCCCATTCTGCCAAGAAGCAGGAATATTGCATTCAAAGCACCCCTGACAGATGGCCATCCAGCCTCTGTTTAAAAGCTTGCAAAGAAGGAGCCTCCACCACACTCTGGGGCAGAGAGTTCCACTGCTGAACGGCTCTCACAGTCAGGAAGTTCTTCCTCATGTTCAGGTGGAATCTCCTTCCTTGTAGTTTGAAGCCATTGAAGACAGGAAGTTCTTTCTAACCATAGCAGCTCAGGGTTAGGGTGAAAGATCCCAGGATTTTTTCTACCTTTTGGAGAAAAGTTACCTCAGTAATTGAAGGAAAGGGGAAAGAAAGAACATCTCTAAGGTTTCCCAAATTGACTGTTTGTGTTGTAACTTTATCAAGCTGCGCCAAGTCAGCCAAGGACTTTGGAAATAAACATTTTGTTGATGTTCATATCTTGACTGGCATCAGTTGCTGGAAGTCATAGAATCCTAGAATCCTAGAGTTGGGAGAGACCTCCTGGGCCATCATCCAGTCCAACCCCATTCTGCCAAGAAGCAGGAATATTGCATTCAAAGCACCCCTGACAGATGGCCATCCAGCCTCTGTTTCAAAGCTTCCAAAGAAGGAGCCTCCACCACACTCCCTCCGGGGCAGAGAGTTCCACTGCTGAACGGCTCTCCCAGTCAGGAAGTTCTTCCTCATGTTCAGGCGGAATCTCCTCTCTTGTAGTTTGAAGCCATTGTTCCCTTGCGTCCTAGTCTCCAGGGAAGCAGAAAGGAAGCTTACTCCCTCATCCTCCCTGTGGCTTCCTCTCACATATTTATACATGGCCCTCATCATATCTCCTCTCAGCCTTCTCTTCTTCAGCTAAACATGCCCAGCTCCTTAAGCCGCTCCTCATAGGGCTTGTTCTCCAGACCCTTGATCTGCTCCCTCCTCCCTGTGGCTTCCTCTCACATATTTATACATGGCCCTCATCATATCTCCTCTCAGCCTTCTCTTCTTCAGGCTAAACATGCCCAGCTCCTTAAGCCGCTCCTCATAGGGCTTGTTCGCCAGACCCCTGATCTGCTCCCTCCTCCCTGTGGCTTCCTCTCACATATTTATCCATGCCATGGCTATCATATCCCCTCTCAGCCTTCTCTTCTTCAGACTAAACACGTCCAGCTCCTTAAGCCTCTCCTCATGGGGCTTGTTCTCCAGACCCTTGATCATTTGAGTCGCCCTCCTCTGGACACATTCCAGCTTGTCAACATCTCTCTTGAATTGTGGTGCCCAGAATTGGACACAATATTCCAGGTAAAGTGGTCTAACCAAGGCGGAATAGAGCATGGGGAGCAGGACTTCCCTAGATCTAGGCACTAGGCTCCTCTTGATGTAGGCCAACATCCCATTGGATTTTTTTGCCGCCACATCTCATTCCTGGCTCATGTTCCCCTTCCTCCCCACGAGGACTCCAAGATCTTTTCCACACGTCCTGCTCTCGAGCCAGGCCTCCTCGTCCCCCATTCTGTCTCTTTGCATTTCGTTTTTCCTGCCTGAGTTGAGTCTCTTGCATTAGACCCTGTTGAACTTCATTTTGTTAGTTTTGGCCCATCATCTCTCTAATCTGTCAAGGACTCCAAGATCTTTTCCCCACGTACTGTTCTCGAGCCAGGCCTCCTCGTCCCCCATTCTGTCTCTTTGCATTTCATTTTTCCTGCCTAAGTGGAGTCTCTTGCATTTGTCCCTGTTGAACTTCATTGTGTTAGTTTTGGCCCATCATCTCTCTCATCTGTCAAGGACTCCAAGATGTTTTCCACACGTCCTGCTCTCGAGCCAGCCCTCCTCGTCCCTCATTCTGTCTCTTTGCATTTCATTTTTCCTGCCTAAGTGGAGTCTCTTGCATTTGTCCCTGTTGAACTTCATTGTGTTAGTTTTGGCCCATCATCTCTCTAATCTGTCAAGGACTCCAAGATCTTTTCCCCACGTCCTGCTCTCGAGCCAGGCCTCATTGCCCCCCATTCTGTCTCTTTGCATTTCGTTTTTCCTGCCTAAGTGGAGTATCTTGCATTTGTCCTTGTTGAACTTCATTTTGCTAGTTTTGGCCAATTTCTCTAATCTGTCGAGATCCCTTTGACTCCTGCTCCTGTCCTCTGGAGTATTGACTATCCCTCCCAATTTGGTGTTGTCTGCAAACTTGATGATCCTGCCTTCTAGCCCTTCATCTAAGTCAGGAATGAAGATCCCAGGACGGAGGAAATGTCCCAGGGATGGATGCAATGGGTGTGTGTTGCTTTGCTCCTTCACCCTGAGCCACTTCTGATGGGACAGGAGCGGAACTACACCTCACACGGACCATTGCGTGTGATCGCAAGCAAGGCTCTCCTTCCTATCCCCCCAAGAAGTCTGCCCAGGCATCATGCTACACCTTCCTCTCCATTGGGGGGAATCTTACTTGCTGATTCTGTTTCATGGAGTCCTTCTATATCATCCCAGACGCTTGGGTACAGTTCTTCCCTGCAAGCAGATGGAGACAGCAACAAACACAATTTTTTAATGGCATCATCCCCTTGGGCACGGGGAAGTCACAGCCTCAAAATACTACGTCTTCCAAGAAAAGTTAGGGAAAAAAGGGTTATACTACTTGTATAAGTGCTTCAGCCTCAAGAGATAGAAAAACAGTTAATACAGACAGAGGCAATCAAATCCCCACGAGAGCTAAGCATCATTGGGCTCTTGCAGGTTTTTCTGGGCTGTGTGGCCATGTTCTAGAGGCATTCTCTCCTTACGTTTCGCCTGCATCTCTGGCAAGCACCCTCAGAGGTAGTGAGGTCTGTCGGAACGAGGAAAAGGGGTTTATACATCTGTGGAATGACCAGGGTGGGACAAAGGACTCTTGTCTGCTGGAGCTAAGTGTGAATGAGTTGTTGTAGGTTTTTTCTGGGCTATAGGGCCATGTTCTAGAGGCATTCTCTCCTGACGTTTCGCCTGCATCTGTGGCAAGCATCCTCAGAGGTAGTGAGGTCTGTTGGAACGAGGAAAAGGGGTTTATACATCTGTGGAATGACCAGGGTGGGACAAAGGACTCTTGTCTGCTGGAGCTAGGGGTGAATGTTTCAACTGACCTCCTTGATTAGCATTTAATGGCCTGACAGTGCCTCTAGCATTCTCTCCTGACGTTTCGCCTGCATCTATGGCGAGCATCCTCAGAGGTAGTGAGGTCTGCTGGAACTAGGAAAAAGGGTTGATATATCTGTGGAATGACCAGGGTGGGACAAAGGACTCTTGTCTGCTGGAGCTAGGGGTGAATGTTTCAACTGACCTCCTTGATTAGCATTTGATGGCCTGGCAGTGCCTCTAGCATTCTCTCCTGACGTTTCGCCTGCATCTATGGCGAGCATCCTCAGAGGTAGTGAGGTCTGTTGGAACTAGGAAAAGGGGTTTATATATCTGTAGAATGACCAGGGTGGGACAAAGGACTCTTGTCTGCTGGAGCTAGGGGTGAATGTTTCAACTGACCTCCTTGATTAGCATTTGATGGCCTGGCAGTGCCTCTAGCATTCTCTCCTGACGTTTCTCCTGCATCTATGGCAAGCATCCTCAGAGGTAGTGAGGTCTGTTGGAACTCAGAAAAGGGTTGATATATCTGTGGAATGACCAGGGTGGGACAACGGACTCTTGTCTGCTGGAGCTAGGGGGGAATGTTTCAACTGACCACCTTGATTAGCATATAATGGCCTGACAGCGCCTGGGGCAAACTTTTGTTGAGAGGTGATTAGATGTCCTTGTTTAATGTTTTGTCAAAGGCTTTCACGGCTGGAATCAGTGGGTTGTTGTAGTTTTTTCGGGCTATATGGCCATGTTCTAGAGGCATTTTCTCCTGACGTTTCGCCTGCATCTACGGCAAGCATCCTCAGAGGTAGTGAGGTCTGTTGGAAACTAGGAAAAGGGGTTAATGTATCTGTGGAATGACCAGGGTGAAACAAAGGACTCTTGTCTGCTGGACCTAGGTGTGAATGTCTCAACTGGCCACCTAGCTCCAGCAGAAACATTAAACAAGGACTTCTAACCACCTCTCAACAATAGTTTGCTCCAGGCACTGCCAGGCCATTATATGATTCTATGAAGTGCAACTGCAGGCCAGGATGTAGTCGGATTGGGAGCTTTCTCTAGGAAAAAAACAAGCCAAGGGAAAGAAACGATGTCTTGCTCTGTGGATGGAGGGCAACCCCAATCCCGCTGTCACCATGCATCCGTCAGCCTTTGACTCGCCCCAGGACTCCGGGCCATTTGTGCAACTTGAACAAACACTCCAGACTTCACAGGCCCAAAGCTCACTTTACTCTGAGTTTTGGGTCTGTCTGGCCACTTGCAAGCTGCATTCTCTCCTGACATTTTGCCTGCCATCTCTGGCTAATGACATCTTTGGAGGTCTGTTGGCAATGAAGCAAGTGGAGTGTGGACATACCGGTGGAATCATGTCCAGGGCACGAGAAAGAATCCTGGTCTCTTTAAAGCACATGTGAATGGTGCAATTAGTCATGGAAACCTAGAATCCTAGAGTGGGAAGAGACCTCCTGGGACATCCAGTCCACCCCCATTCTGCCAAGAAGCAGGAATATTGCATTCAAAGCACCCCTGACAGATGGCCAGCCAGCCTCTGCTTAATAATAATAATAATAAAAATAATAGTAATATCAATAATAATAACAGAATCCTAGAGTGGGAAGAGACCTCATGGGCCTTTATCCAGTCCAACCCCATTCTGCCAAGAAGCAGGAATATTGCATTCAAATCACCCCTCACAGATGGCCATCCAAAGAAGGAGCCTCCACCACACCCCGGGGCAGAGAGTTCCACAGCTGAACGGCTCTCACAGTCAGGAAGTTATAGAATCCTAGAATCCTCGAGTTGGAAGACACCTCCTGGGCCATCATCCAGTCCGACCCCATTCTGCAAGGAAGCAGGAATATTGCATTCAAAGCACCCCTGACAGATGGCCATCCAACCTCTGAGACTTAAAAAGCCCCAAAAAACTAAAAGATGGAAAGCTAAATGACAATACAAAAAAAAAGGGAAAAAAGAGGGAGGGAAGGGGAGAAAAGAAAGAAAGAAAAGAAAGAGGGAGAGAGGGAAAGAAACAAGGAAAGGGAGAAGGAAGCATGGAAGCAAAGAGAGAAGGAAGGGAGGAAGGAAGGAAGGAGGTAGAGAAAGAAGAAAGGAGAGAAAGAGGGAGGCAAAGAAAAAGAGGGAAGGAAGGAAAGTTAGAGAGGAAGGAAGGAAGGAAGGAAGGAAGGAAGGAAGAAGGAAAGAGAAAGAAAGAAAGAAAGAAAAGAAAGGGAGAGAGAGAAAGAAACAAGGAAGGAGAAGGAAGCATGGAAGCAAAGCGAGAAGGAAGGAAGGAAGGAAGGAAGGAAGGAGGTAGAGAAAGAAGAAAGGAGAGAAAGAGGGAGGCAAAGAAAAAGAGGGAAGGAAGGAAAGTTAGAGAGGAAGGAAGGAAGGAAGGAAGGAGGAAAGAGAAAGAAAGAAAGAAAAGAAGAGGGAGAGAGAGAGAAAAACAAGGAAGGAGAAGGAAGCATGGAAGCAAAAAGAGAAGGAAGGAAGGAAGGAGGTAGAGAAAGAAGAAAGGAGAGAAAGAGGGAGGCAAAGAAAAAGAGGGAAGGAAGGAAAGTTAGAGAGGAAGGAAGGTCCAGAGTGACTCCCAGGGATTTGGGGGCGCTGCAATGCTCCAGTGGGATTCCTTCCTTCCCAGGTAGCAATCCTCAGAGCTCGGGATGCTTGTCTGTTCTTAAGGTGAAAGGCACATGTCTGTGTTTTAGATGGATTAGGGATCAGTTGGTTTTCCCTGTAATAGGCAGTAAGAGCACCTAGAGCTTCAGAGAGCTTATGTTCAACCATCTCAAAGCTCCCTGCTTGAGCAGTAATGGCACGATCATCAGCATAGATGAAGCCCTCTGTCCCTTCTGGCAGTGGCTGGTCATTTGTGTAGATGTTGAACATGGATGGAGCAAGCACGCTCCCCTGAGGCAGGCCGTTCTTCTGTTCCCGCCATCTGCTTCTCTGGCCCTGGAACTCAACAAAGAAGCTCCTGTTTTGTAGCAGGTTTCCTATGAGGCGGGTGAGATGGTCGTCCTTTGTGATACTATACATTTTTCTCAGGAGGAGGCAGTGATGGTTCACAGTCTCATAGGCTGCGGACAGGTCTATGAAGACAGCTCCTGTGATCTGCTGCCTTCCAAAGCCATCTTCTATGGGCTGAGTCAGGTTCAGCACTTGCGATGTGCAGCTTCTGCCTTTCCTGAAGGAATCAGACAGGGGTCTATTTTTTCCGTAATTCTATGCAAAATAAGTCTCTCCAGAACTTTGTAAAGATGGCATAACAGGGAGATTGGTTTATAGCTTTTTGCAAGGGCAAATGTCTTCACTGTATCTGGTTGTGACCCCCAGGTTGTGCCAGTCAGCTTTCGTATGATGTTATTTGAATGCTATATTCCTGTTTCTTGGCAGAATGGGGTTGGACTGGATGGCCCATGAGGTCTCTTCCAACTCTTTGATTCTATGATGGTCTTTGACACCCCCTTGTGACCCCACCGGGGGTCCCAAGCCCAAGGTGGAGAAGCACTGCTCGAAGGTCCCATTTGCCGGAGAGAGAACAGCTGATTCGTTCCAAACATCCCTTCTAGGGATCATCCAAACCTGCCGCTCGATTTCTTAATACTTAGTACAAAGCTCCCAACTCTCCCTTGCCGACTCTCTTTCCTCCTGCGGCCAAAACACATTCTGTCCCAAAAAAGCGATGACGGAATCTCCAGACAAACCGTGACCATCTCTGCGATGATTAGATCATTGCCACCGGCAAGACAATGGGACACGTCTCCAACTGTCAACATGGATTCTGTCTATTAATTTCAAGCAGCCTCAACGGGCGAAGCTGTTTTCCACAAGAAAGTGATCTGGGAATATTTTTTCCCACCTGACCGAGAAGCCGGGCGTTGCATTCGTTCCGCCGCCAAGATTTATTGATTGATTTATTTATTTCGGTTTCTTCTGCCCCGCCCTTCTCACCCCGAAGGGGACTCAGGGCGGCTTACAAAGGCACAATTCGATGCCAGCATCACAGAACAGTAGTAACACAAAATAACATCAATTACACAGTTGAACAGTTAAACAACAATTCCTGCATTACAGCCCTAAAACCAATAAAACCAATAAAACAATACAAACCCAATTACTCCTCATAGACGGTCAACGTTCGCCATCTCATAGTCCAGTTTCCAATTCCACATTGTCAGTCCTGTCAGTCCTAATCGTCTGATTGTCCTCATCTAGTTGTCAGATTGCCCGAAGGCCTGGTCCCACAACCACGTCTTTACTTTCCTCCTGAAGGAGAGGAGGGATGTTGATGCCCAAATTTCTCCCGGGAGTGAATTCCACAGGTGAGGGGCCACCACCGAGAAGGCTCTGCTCCTCGTCCCCACCAGCCTCACTTGTGATAGCGGTGGGGTCGAGAGCAGCCCCCCCCCCCCCCCCAGATGATCTCAAACTCCGGGGTGGGACGTAGAGGGAGATGCGTTCGGACAGATACGCTGGACCGGAACCGTATAGGGTTTTGTAGGTCAAAACCAACACCTTGAATTGTGCTCGGAACTGAACGGGCAGCCAGTGGAGCTGACACAGCAGGGGGGTGGTGTGCTCCCTGGTGGTGTGACCCCAGGTCTCGGCGGTGGCCGGGAGAGCTTTTGCACAATTAAAACTTGTGCGCCAGCTGCGCCCGTACCTTGGGAAGTCGGATCTGGCCACGGTGGTCCACGCTCTTGTCACATCCCGGTTAGATTACTGCAACGCACTCTACGTGGGGTTGCCTTTGAAGACTGCTCGGAAACTACAATTAGTCCAGCGAGAGGCAGCCAGATTGCTCACCGGAGCGTCATACAGGGAGCATACCACCCCCCTGTTGTGTCAGCTCCACTGGCTGCCGATCCAATTCCGAGCACAATTCAAGGTGCTGGTTTTGACCTATAAAACCCTACACGGTTCTGGCCCAGTGTATCTGTCCGAACGGATCTCCCTCTATGTCCCACCCCGGAGCCTAAGATCTTCTGGAGAGGTCCTGCTCTCGACTCTGCCTCTATCACAGGTGAGATTGGCGGGGACGAGAAGCAGGGCCTTTTTGGTGGTGGCCCCCCGCCTGTGGAACTCACTCCCCGGGGAAATTAGATCTGCAACATCGCTCCTTTCTTTTAGGAAAAAACTAAAAACATGGATCTGGGACCAGGCATTTGGTCAGGCGGGCAGATAAAGAGAGAACTTTATGGATGGCTAGGAAATGACTAACGGACTGGACATGAGGAACTCTGGAAACGAAACGCTGACTATAAGAATGTTTTTATATGATATTTTATATAATATGTTGGGCACCGGTTGCTGATGTTTTTAACTGTGATGATCGTTTTAATTATATTTCTGTATATTTGTTTTTGTATATTTTTGTATACTATGTGTGGTGTATAAAGGCATCGAATTCCTGCCTTCTTTGTAAGCCGCCCTGAGTCCCCCTCCGGGGGTTGAGAAGGGCGGGGTAAAAGTACCAGAAATAAATAAATAAATAAATGACGCTCCGGTGAGTAATCTGGCTGCCGCTCGCTGGACCAGTTGAAGTTTCCGAACAGTCTTCAAGGGCAACCCCACGTAGAGTGCGTTGCAGTAGTCTATTCGGGATGTAACAAGGGCGTGGACCACCGTGGCCAGATCAGGCTTCCCAAGGTACAGGCGCAACTGGTGCACAAGTTTTAATTGTGCAAAAGCTCTCCCGGCCACCGCCGAGACCTGGGCTTCCAGGCTCAGCGATGAATCCAGGATCACACCCAAGCTGCGAACCTGATCTTAACGCAACGGCACGTATATAATCTTGAACCAGGCCTGGAAATATCTTTTGTGCCCCTTAACGCCAAGCTCTGCTAACCTGTTCCTAATGTAAACTAACCTGGCTGGAAAAGGTCTCTGAAAGGAAGTGCTGGAGGGCATTGCCGCCAATCACACTTCCAGGGCGGAAAAGGGAGGACTGCAGTCAATGGGTGCGGATATGGTGATTGTCTCTGGCAGACGGACAGTATTGGCACCCAAATCAGGCAACTTAAGAAACACTCATAGAATCCTGGAATCCTAGAGTTGGAAGACTATTTCCCCTCCCTTGGCAGCCACCTCTTCACCAAAGTCAACATCGACACCAAAATACAACACCGCCTGAGCTCTGCAAGTGCAGCATTTTCCTGAATGAAGCAGAGAGTGTTTGCGGACCGGGACATCCATAGGGAGACCAAGGAGCTTGTTTATAAAGCCATTCCCCTCCCAACCCTGCTCTATGCCTGCAAAACGTGGACTGTCTACAGATGTCAACATTGACAATGAAATACAACACCACCTGAGCTCTGCGAGTGCAGCATTTTCCCGAATGAAGCAGAGAGTGTTTGAGGACCGGGACATCTGTAGGGAGACCAAGGGGCTTGTTGATAAAGCCATTCCCCTCCCAACCCTGCTATATGCCTGCGAAACATGGACTGTCTACAGATATCAACATTGACAATGAAATACAACACCACCTGAGCTCTGCAAATGCAGCATTTTTCCAAATGAAGCAGAGTGTGTTTGAGGACCGGGACATCCGTAGGGATATCAAGGTGCTTGTCTATAAAGCTATTGTCCTCCCAACCCTGCTCTACGCCTGCGAAACGTGGACTATCTACAGACGTCACATGCAACTCCTAGAACGATTCCATCAGCGCTGCCTCCGGAAAATCCTGCAAATCTCTTGAGAAGACAAGCGGACAAACGTCAGCGTGCTGGAAGAAGCAAAGACCACCAGCATTGAAGTGATGGTCCTCCGCCACCAACTCCGCTGGGCTGGCCACGTTGTCCGGATGCCTGACCACCGTCTCCCAAAGCAGTTCCTCTACTCCGAACTCAAGAACGGAAAACAGAACGTTGGTGGACAGGAAAAGAGATTGAAAGATGGGCTCAAAGCCAACCTTAAAAACTCTGGCATAGACACTGAGAACTGGGAAGCCCTGGCCCTTGAGCGCTCCAGCTGGAGGTCAGCTGTGAATAGCAGTGCTGCAGAATTTGAGAAGGCACGAGTGGAGGGTGAAAGAGAGAAACGTGCCAGGAGGAAGGCGCGTCAAGCCAACCCCGACCGGGACCGCCTTCCACCTGGAAACCAATGCCTTCACTGTGGGAGAAGATGCGGGTCAAGAACAGAGCTCCACAGCCACCTACGAATCCACAAGGAAACCCATCAAGGAAGACCATCTTACTCGTCCAACGAGGGATCGCCTCGTGGGCCATCCAGTCCAACCCCATTCTGCCAAGAAGCAGGAATGAACATGTCCATCTGAACATGAGGAAGAACTTCCTGACTGTGAGAGCCGTTCAGCAGTGGAACCCTCTGCCCTGACTGTTCTTTCTTTCCCTTTTCCTTCAATTACTGAGGTAACTTTTCTCCAAAAGGTAGAAAAAATCCTGGGATCTTTCACCCTAACCCTGAGCTGCTATGGTTAGAAAGAAGAGGTCCTCCCCTATCTAAGCACAAGGTTAGCTTTGGAGATAATAATAATAAATAATGAAACTTTATTTGTACCCGGCTACCATCTCCCCAAGGGACTCGGTGCAGCTTACATGAGGCCGAGCCCACTCCCTTTTCCTTCATTTACTGAGGTAACTTTTCTCCAAAAGGTAGAAAAAATCCTGGGATCTTTCACCCTAACCCTGAGCTGCTATGGTTAGAAAGAAGAGGTCCTCCCCTATCTAAGCACAAGGTTAGCTTTGGAGATAATAATAATAAATAATGAAACTTTATTTGTACCTCTCTACCATCTCCCTAAGGGACTAGGTGCGGCTTACATGAGGCCGAACTCACTCCCTTTTCCTTCAATTACTGAGGTAACTTTTCTCCAAAACGTAGAAAAAATCCTAGGATCTTTCACCCTAACCCTGAGCTGCTATGGTTAGAAAGAATTTCCTGCCTATAACTTCCTGTCTGTGAGAGCCATTCAGTAGTGGAACTCTCTGCCCCAGAGTGTGGTGGAGGCTCCTTCTTTGGAAGCTTTGAAACAGAGGCTGGATGGCCATCTGTCAGGGGTGCTTTGAATGCAATAATCCTGCTTCTTGGCAGAATGGGGTTGGGCTGGATGATGGCCCAGGAGGACTCTTCCCACTCTTTGATTCTAGGATTCTATGAATTCTCAAGGATTGTGCTCGAGTTCAGGTGGAGGATTCCCCAAAAGAGGACTTGCAAGGGAAACAGAAGGCCCAGCTCTCCACATCAAGATGATTTGTTTGAAAGCAAAGTTCTTTTCCTGCTGTTTTGGAAGTGACATAACCATTTTTTTCCCAACTGTAATGAAGACCAAGTTTTTTTTTCTCACTCGACAGGATGAGATAATTGGTGATTTTTATGACTTGAATGCACGTTTTGTATTTCTGCTTTTAGAAAAACAAAGCTGTATTGATGAACGCATCACCCAAAGCATAAAGAGCACACTTTTGGGGTGAAGATGTCCACTGAATACTAAGGAAAAATCAACAAGATACACTTTTGTTGCATTCAATAACGTGATGCTCTGTCTGCGGTCGAACCGTCCCTCAGAATGCACCCCATCATAGATCTCGGTTAAGTCCTCACACATAACGGGGTGGGAAGGAACGGACACTAGTTGTCCAAGAAACTGGCCAAAGGTGACATCAGGCATCGGCTCTGAGGGTCACTTTATAGGGTCAACAAACCACGGCACCTTGTTTTCATATTTGGAAGGATTTCTATACACATTTGAGCCCTTGTTCTGATATTATTTATCACTTTACTTACACGTGACTTCTGTTACTTCATTGAATCCTAGAGTTGGAAGAGACCTCCTGGGCCATCCAGTCCAACCCCATTCTGCCAAGAAGCAGGAATATTGCATTCAAAGCACCCCTGACAGATGGCCATCCAGCCTCTGTTTCAAAGCTTCCAAAGAAGGAGCCTCCACCACACTCCCTCCGGGGCAGAGAGTTCCACTGCTGAACGGCTCTCACAGTCAGGAAGTTATAGAATCCTAGAATCAAAGAGTTGGAATAGAACCTCCTAGGCCATCCAGTCCAACCCCATTCTGCCAAGAAGCAGGAATATTGCATTCAAAGCACCCCTGACAGATGGCCATCCAGCCTCTGTTTCAAAGCTTCCAAAGAAGGAGCCTCCACCACACTCCGGGGCAGAGAGTTCCACTGCTGAACAGCTCTCACAGACAGGAAGTTATAGACATGAAGTTCTTTCTAACCATAGCAGCTCAGGGTTAGGGTGAAAGATCACAAGATTTTTTCTACCTTTTGGAGAAAAGTTACCTCAGTAATTGAAGGAAAAGGGAAAGAAAGAACATCTCTATGGTTTCCCAAATTGACTGTTTGTGTTGTAACTTTATCAAGCTTCGCAAAGTCTGCCAAAGGCTTTGGAAATAAACATTTTGTTGATATTCATATCTTGACTGGCATCAGTTGCTGAAAGTCATAGAATCCTAGAATCCTAGAGTGGGAAGAGACCTCCTGGGCCATCATCCAGTCCAACCCCATTCTGCCAAGAAGCAGGAAAATTGCATTCAAAGCATCCCTGACAGATGACCATCCAGCCTCTGTTTCAAAGCTTTCAAAGAAGGAGCCTCCACCACACTCCATCTGGGGCAGAGGGTTCCACTGCTGAACAGCTCTCCCAGTCAGGAAGTTCTTCCTCATGTTCAGGTGGAATCTCCTCTCTTGTAGTTTGAAGCCATTGTTCCCTTGCGTCCTAGTCTCCAGGGAAGCAGAAAACAAGCTTGCTCCCTCCTCCTCCCTGTGGCTTCCTCTCACATATTTATACATGGCCCTCATCATGTCTCCTCTCGGCCTTCTCTTCTTCAGGCTAAACACGCCCAGCTCCTTAAGCCGCTCCTCATAGGGCTTGTTCTCCAGACCCTTGATCATTTTGGTCGCCCTCCTCTGGACACATTCCAGCTTAGGGTCAATATCTCTCTTGAATTGTGGTGCCCAGAATTGGACACAATATTCCAGGTAACCTGGTCTAACCAAAGCGGAATAGAGCATGGGGAGCAAGACTTCCCTAGATCTAGGCACTAGGCTCCTATTGATGCAGGCCAACATCCCATTGGTCTTGGCAGAATGGAGTTGGACTGGATGGCCCATGAGGTCTCTTCCAACTCTAGGATTCTATTCTGCATGAATCTTGCTGATTAAACCCTAAGCATGCACCCACCATTCTTGAAGACCCGCTTTTGGAAATATCCACGTCATTCAGCAGAGCAGCACCAGGTCCGTTTAACTGGAGGCCGATGGTGAACGCAACATAAACTCCAATAACCAAGGCGTTCTATTTCTACCCAGAGGGTAGGATCGCCCCTGCCTTGTCCCAATATTGGGGCATATGATTCCGGCAAGAGATATCTACATTACTGTTTCTCGTAGTTTCTAATGCAACTAAGAACATATCTGAGGGCTGTTGCAACCCAGAGCAGGAAACGAGACCCTAAGACAACAATCCACCACACTTGACTGTGGGAAAAAAACAATCCCTTTTTATTGATAAAAAATGGTTACAAAATAGAGGAAAATGCAAAGTCAAAAAACCACAGTAAAAATCAGCAATCAGAAATATCCATGACTAGATCAAAAACCAAAAGCAACACTGTAAAGTCCTGGAACCTGTTAGCAATCCACTAACCGTACTTGGAGCACTAGAAGCCTCTTGGGATGAAGGCCACGGGAAATGGGAGATCTGCCAAGGTAATGCTTCAGTCTAAAACGATGCCTGATCTAAAGAGTCAACCCGGCGAGAGGCACTTAAAGCCGAGGAAACTGTTTCGTGACACGCCTCCAGGCTTTGAAGCCCTTGTTTCTTTTTCTTTCAATCTGGCTGACCTTCGTAAACTCTGTGCTTCACCCCTGTTTTGCCAAATCTGTCCTCTTCTATCCTCATTAAGGATCCCAGGTGTTAGCTTCTCTGGAGAGCTATCACTGCTTGGCTCTGAAACATTCTCATGAGAATGCGTACCTTCACTTTCCAAGCCTGCAGGAGTTTCTTCTACACTGACCTCAGAATCAACATTTTCATTAGCATCAGGAAATACATTTTCAGTAGCATCAGGAAATACATTCAGAGAATCAGGTTTAGGTTCACACCCAGGCTGAACCCCAACACTGGGATCCATTGTGGCCACAGTTTGCGCTCGTTCCTGGGCTCTTTCACACCACAATAATGAAGGTTAATTAAGGTTTCACCAGAACGACTCAAAAAGAAGAGGAGTATGTGTTGCTTTAGGTTGTTATCTTGCTACGAAAATACCCTGTATATACTCGAATATAAGTCGAGGCACCTAATTTTACGACAAAAATCTGGAAAAACCATTGACTCGAGTTTAAGCCGAAGGTGGGAAATGCAGCCGCTACGGGTAAATTCCAAACTAAAAATAGATACCAATAAAATTGCATTAATTGAGGCATCGGTAGGTTAAATCTTTTTGAATAAAACTGTAAGTTAAGGTAAGACTGTCCTCTGAATGTGTAAATGTGTTTACATATCCTTCCAATATTAATAGAGTAAAACAATAAATATAATAATAATAGAGTAAAATACTAAATGTAATAATAATAAGAGTAAAATGGTTAATGTAATAATAATAACAAAGTAAAATAATAAATGTAGTAATAACAATAATAAATAAGATAATGAATGTAATAACAGAGTAAAATAATAAATGTAATAATAATAGAGTAAAATGATTAATGTAGTAATAATAGAGTAAAATAATAAATGTAGTAATAAAAATAATAAAGAATAAAATAATGAATGTAATAATAATAGAGTAAAATGATTAATGTAATAATAATAATAATGGAGTAAAACAATAAATGTAGTAATAACAATAATAAAGAATAAAATAATGAATGTAATAATAATAATAATAATAATAATAATGGAGTAAAACAATAAATGTAGTAATAACAATAATAAAGAATAAAATAATGAATGTAATAATAATAGAGTAAAATGATTAATGTAATAATAATAATAATGGAGTAAAACAATAAATGTAGTAATAACAATAATAAAGAATAAAATAATGAATGTAATAATAATAGAGTAAAATGATTAATGTAATAATAATAATAATGGAGTAAAACAATAAATGTAGTAATAACAATAATAAAGAATAAAATAATGAATGTAATAATAATAATAGAGTAAAATGATTAATGTAATAATAATAATAATAATAATAATGGAGTAAAACAATAAATGTAGTAATAACAATAATAAAGAATAAAATAATAAATGTAATAATAATAGAGTAAAATGATTAATGTAATAATAATAATAATAGAGTAAAATAATAAATGTAATAATAACAATAAAGAATAAAATAATGAATGTAATAATAATAGGTAATACTGTAATAATACTCTATTATCATTACATTCATTATTTTATTCTTTATTATTGTTATTACTACATTTATTATTTTACTCTGTTATTAGTATTATTACATTAATCATTTTATTCTATTATTATTACATGTATTATTTTATTCTTTATTATTGTTATTACTACATTTATTATTTTGATTAATGTAATAATAATAATAATAGAGTAAAATAATAAATGTAGTAATAACAATAATAAAGAATAAAATTATAAATGTAATATAGAGTAAAATAATTAATGTAATAATAATAATAGAGTAAAATAATAAATGTAGTAATAACAATAATAAGGAATAAAATAATGAATATAATAATAATGGATAATACTATAATAATACTCGATTACCATTACATTCATTATTTTATTCTTTATTATTTTTATTACTACATTTATTATTTTACTCTATTATTAGTATTATTATTACATTAATCATTTTACTCTATTATTATTACATTTATTATTTTATTCTTTATTATTGTTATTACTACATTTATTATTTTTTTAATGTAAGGATAATAGTAATACGAGTAAATAAAGAATAAAATAATAAATGTAATAATAATAGAGTAAAATGATTAATGTAATAATAATAATAATAGAGTAAAATAATAAATGTAGTAATAACAATAATAAAGAATAAAATAATAAATGTAATAATAATAATAATAATAATAATAATAATAGAGTAAAATAATAAAAACCTTGACTTGTGTATAAGCCGAGGGAGACTTTTTCAGCCTAAAAAAGGACTGAAAAACTAGGCTTATACTCGAGTATATACCGTATAGGATCAACCAAAACCAAACCACACACACAACATTTCAAAGGAATCCAAATAATTCAGATTCAACATTTTTTTCCCAAAAAAGAACATTTCAAATTTCAAAAAAAAGGACAAATTCTGCCATTATTGAGCCTTTAAAGACTGGGCGCATGCCTGCAGAAGGCTCTCTCCGAAAAAGCAGCCTGTTGCAACCCAGAGCAGGAAACGAGGCCCTAAGATAACCATCCACCACACTCGACTGGGAAAAAACAATCCTTTTTTATTGAAGAAAAATGGTTACAAAATAAAAGGAAAATGCAAAGTCAAAAGCCACAGCAAAATCAGCAAACATGAATGTCCATGGACAAGATCAAAACCCAAAGCCACACTGTAAAATACTGGAACCTGTTAGCAATCCACTAACCGTACTTGGTGTCCTAGAAATCTCTCAAGACGATGGCCAGGGAAACCGGGAGAACTGCCAAGGTCTTCATCAATCTAAAACGATGCCTGAACTGAGAGAGTCAGCCCGGCGGAAGGCACTTAAAGCCAAGGAATTGGTTTCGTGAAACGCCTCCCTGCTTTGAAGCCCTTGTTTGTATTTCTTTTAATCTGGAAGACCTTCGCAAGCTGAGTGATTCACTCCCGTCTTGCCAGATCTGGCCCCTTCTGTTCTCATGAAGGTTCCCAGGTGCAGAAGGGAGTGAAAGGTCATGGCTTCCCTCTGAAACATTCTCATGAACACTGGGACTTTCATTTTCCAACTCTACAGAAGTTTCTTCCTCACTAATTTCAGGAGCACTGACATCAAGAAGTACATTTTCATTAGCATCAGGAAATACATTTTCATTAGCATCAGTAAATATATTTTCATTGGCATCAGGAGGTACAGAGACTCAGGTTCAAGTTCAAACTCAGGCTGAACCCCAACACAGCCTTTGCCTCTCTGGTTCCACGCTGCACCCACTCTCTCCAAGAGACGCACAAAGAGTGCAACGCAACCACAACTCTGTTTCCCAAGGGCTTCTTACCTGCTCCACTGAACTGGCTGCTTCCTAGAGTCGTTGGCCTCGTTTTCCCACTATTAACAGGTGGAGAAAACATCTGCAAACGGACAGAGGTCTTGAGGTTAGCACGGGCCGCTCCAGGGGACACACAAGAAGCAGCGCAACGCGTCGCATAAACACACATGGTGCGTCGCATAAACACACATACGATCACCAAGACTGGGAATGGATCTGAACCTCGTTCTCGCACCTTTGCGTGCTTACAGTAAGTTTGCTAAAGCCCCAGAAACAGGCATGTAAGGGGACTGGCACAACCATGCCTACTTGTGATACACAACATAGAATGGATCCTCTAAGAAAGCCAATCACAGAGGATGGTGGTTTTGGATTTGGAATGGTGCAAAACATCATGGTTCGGAGACAGTTTTCACAACTTTCACAATTCCTCAGCAGGGAGAGACTTTGGGTTGTTGTAGGTTTTTTTCGGGCTATATGACCATGTTCTAGATCAGTGGTTCTCAACCTTCCTGATGCCGCGACCCCTTAATACAGTTCCTCATGTTGTGGTGACCCCCAACCAGAACCCTAACATTATGAATTGCCATGTAAATAATGATCTGCAGGATGTATTTTCATTCACTGGAGCAAATTTGGCACAAATACCCGGTATGCCCACATTTCAATACTGGTAGGGTTGGCGGAGGGATTGACTTTGTCATTTGGGAGTTGTAGTTGCTGGGATTTACAGTTAACATGTAAACAAAGAGCATTCTGAATCCTACCAACAATGGAATTGAACCAAAGTTGGAACAGAGAACTACCTTGACCAACAGAAAATACTAGAAGGGTTTGGTGGGCATTGACCTTGAGTTTGGGAGTTGTAGTTCACCGACATCCAGAGAGCATTGTGGACTCACACAATGATGGATCTGGACCAAAATTGCCATAAATATTCAACATAATAATAATAATAATAATAATAATAATAATAATAGAGTAAAATAATAAATGTAGGAATAACAATAATAAAGAATAAAATAATAAATGTAATAATAATAGAGTAGAATGATTAATGAAATAATAATAGAATAAAATAATAAATGTAGTAATAATAAAATAATGAATGTAATAATAATAGAGTAAAATGATTAATATAATAATAATAGAGTAATAATAAATGTAGTAATAACAATAATAAAGAATAAAATAATGAAAGTAATAATAATAGAGTAAAATGATTAATGTAATAATAATAATAGAGAAAATAATAAATGTAGTAATAACAATAATAAATAATTAAATAATAAATGTAATAATAATAGAGTAAAATGATTAATGTAATAATAATAATAGAGAAAATAATAAATGTAGTAATAACAATAATAAATAATTAAATAATAAATGTAATAATAATAGAGTAAAATGATTAATGTCACAATAATAGAGTAAAATAATAAATGTAGCAATAACAATAAGAAAGAATAACATAATAAACGTAATAATAATAGAGTAAAATGATTAATGTGAATGAACACTGGTGGACATTGGGGAAAATAGATCTTGGCATTTGAGAGTTTTAGTTGCTGGGATTTATAGTTCACCTACAATAAAAGATCATTCTGATCCCCACCATTGATAGAATTGGGCCAAACTTCCCACATGGAAGCCCTATGACCAACAGAAAATACTATGTTTTTGGATGGTCTTTGGTGACCCCTCTGAAATCTCCTCGTGACCCCCCCCCCCAGGGGTCCCGACCCCCAGGTTGAGAACCACTGGTCTAGAGGCATTCTCTCCTGACATTTCGCCTGCATCTACAGCAAGCATCCTCAGAGGTAGTGAGGTCTGCAGGGAGAGACTTTCTCCATATACAACCCAGGCCAGCTTTCCGAGGCAGAACAATTGCTTGGGGGATATATATATATATATATACACATCAGTGTTTCTCAACCTGGGGGTCAGGACCCCTGTGGGGGTCGCCAAAGACCATCAAAAATACAGTATTTTCTGTTGATCATGGGGGTTCTGTGTGCCAAGTGTGGTTCAGTTCCATCATTGGTGGAGTTCAGAATGCTCTTTGATTGTAGGTGAACTATAAATCCCAGCAGTGACAACTTCCAAATGTCAAATACCATTTTCCCCAAACTCCACCAGTATTTACATTTGGGCATATTGAGTATTCATGCCAAGTTTGGTCCAGATCCATCATTGCATGAATCCATAGTACTCCTCCAGATATAGGTGAACTACAACTCCCAAACTCAAGGCCAATGCCCACCAAACCCTTTCAGTAATTTCTGTTGGTCATGGGAGTTCTGTGTGCCAAGTATGGTTCAGTTCCATCATTGGTGGAGTTCAGAGTGCTCTTTGATTGTAGATGAACTATAAATCCCAGCAGCTACAACTTCCAAATGTCACAGGCTATTTCCCCCAAACTCCACCAGCATTCACATTTGGGCATATTGAGTATTCATGCCAAGTTTGGAAGGAAAATAATGTTATGGTTAAGGGTCCCACAACATGAGAAACTGTATTAAGGGGTTGCGGCATTAGGAAGGTTGAGAAACACTGATACACACCCACACACACACACACACACACACATATATATATATATAGGGGGGCTCAGGAGCTTCCAACTGACCGGTCAGGGCTTTCTGGCCCGTAGTGGTGTGTTTCCCCCATAGCCCCCCTCCCAAATCGGCTTTTTACCGTGGGGAAGAAGCCATAAGGAGACTTCGAAGGAGGATATCCTACCGCGCTGAAGTCCAGAAGGTCGCTCAGCTCCTTGTCCGTCCCAATGGCGGCCATGCGCTGCTGCTGCGGGTTCATCTTCATCCGCTCTGCAGGGTCCTGAGGGGCAGAAAAGACCACGTTACTATTAGTTATAGTTAGGGTGAAAGATCCCAGGATTTTTTCTACCTTTTGGAGAAAAGTTACCTCAGTAATTGAAGGAAAAGGGACTGGGTTCGGCCTCATGTAAGCCACACCGAGTCCCTTGGGGAGATGGTAGCGGGGTACAAATACAGTTATTATTATTATCATCATCACCATCATCAGGATGTTGTGTGGTTTCTGGCCAGTATAGCCAATGTATTCTAGCAGCCTTTTCTCCTGACATTTCACCTGCATTTCATAGAATCATAGTTAGGGTGAAAGATTCCAGGATTTTTTCTACCTTTTGGAGAAACGTTACCTCAGTAATTGAAGGAAAAGGGACTGGGTTCGGCCTCATGTAAGCCGCACCGAGTCCCTTGGGGAGATGGTAGCGGGGTACAAATAAAGTTATAATTAATATTATTATCATCATCATCATCACTGGGATGTTGTATGGTTTCTGGCCAGTATAGTTAATGTATTCTAGCAGCCTTTTCTTCTGACATTTCACCTGCATTGCATAGAATCATAGTTAGGGTGAAAGATCCCAGGATTTTTCTACATTCTGGAGAAAGGTTCCCTCAATAATTGAAGGGAAAGGGAATGGGCTCGGCCTCATGTAAGCCGCACCGAGTCCCTTGGGGAGATGGTAGCGGGGTACAAATAAAGTTTCATTATTTATTATTATTATCTCCAAAGCTAACCATGTGCTTAGATAGGGGAGGACCTCTTCTTTCTAACCAGAGCAGCTCAGGGTTAGGGTGAAAGATCCCAGGATTTTTTCTACCTTTTGGAGAAAAGTTACCTAAGTAATTGAAGGAAAAGGAAAAGAAAGAACATCTCTATGGTTTCCCAAATTGACTGTTTGTGTTGTAACTTTATCAAGCTGTGCCAAGTCTGCCAAGGACTTTGGAAATAAACATTTTGTTGATGTTCGTATCTTGACTGGCATCAGTTGCTGAAAGTCATATAGAATCATAGAATCCTACAGTTGGAAGAGACCTCCTGGGGCATCCAGTCCAACCCCATTCTGCCAAGAAGCAGGAATATTGCATTCAAATCACCCCTGACAGATGGCCATCCAGCCTCTGTTTAAAAGCTTCCAAAGAAGGAGCCTCCACCACACTCCGGAGCAGAGAGTTCCACTGCTGAACGGCTCTCACAGTCAGGAAGCTCTTCCTCATGTTCAGATGGAATCTACTTTCATAGAATCCTAGAATCAAAGAGTTGGAAGAGACCTCCTGGGCCATCATCCAGTCCAACCCCATTCTGCCAAGAAGCAGGAATATTGCATTCAAATCACCCCTGGCAGATGGCCACCCAGCCTCTGTTTCAAAGCCTCCAAAGAAGGAGCCTCCACCACGCTCCAGAGCAGAGAGTTCCACTGCTGAACAGCTCTCCCAGTAAGGAAGTTCTTCTTCATGTTCAGATGGAATCTCCTCTCTTGTAGTTTGAAGCCATTGTTCCATTGCGTCCTCGTCTCCAAGGAAGCAGAAAACAAGCTTGCTCCCTCCTCATAGAATCCTAGAATAATAGAATCAAAGAGTTGGAAGAGACCTCTTGGGCCATCCAGTCCAACCCCATTCTGCCAAGAAGCAGGAATATTGCATTCAAAGCACCCCTGACAGATGGCCATCCAGCCTCTGTTTCAAAGCTTCCAAAGAAGGAGCCTCCACCACACTCCGGAGCAGAGAGTTCCACTGCTGAACGGCTCTCACAGTCAGGAAGTTCTTCCTCATGTTCAGGTGGAATCTCCTCTCTTCTAGTTTGAAGCCAGTGTTCCATTCAAAACAAGCTTGCTCCCTCCTCCCTGTGGCTTCCTGTCACATATTTATACATGGCCCTTATCACATCTCCTCTCAGCCTTCTCTTCTTCAAGCTAAATATGCCCAGCTCCTTAAGCCACTCCTCATAAGGCTTGCTCTCCAGACCCTTGATCTGCTCCCTCCTCCCTGTGGCTTCCTCTCACATATTTATACCTGGCCCTCATCATGTCTCCTCTCAGCCTTTACTTCTTCAGGATAAACATGCCCAGCTCCTTAAGCCGCTCCTCATAGGGCTTGTTCTCCAGACCCTTGATCATTTTAGTCGCCCTCCTCTGGACACATTCCAGCTTAGAGTCAATCTCTCTCTTGAATTGTGGTGCCCAGAATTGGACACAATATTCCAGGTAAAGTGGTCTAACCAAAGCAGAATAGAGCATGGGGAGCAGGACTTCCCTGGATTCTAGACACTATAGAGGCCAAAATCCCATTGGCTTTTTTTGCCGTCGCATCACATTCCTGGCTCAGGTTTAACTTGATTTGCAGGAGAAAACGCTGCTTGAACACATTGACCATACAGTCCAGAAACCACTCAACAACACAACATCCCAGTGATTCAGGCTGTGAAAGCCTTCAACAATACATTATTATTATTATTATTATTATTATTATTATTATTATATCCTGTTATTTTTCTCCCAAACGAGGCTGAGAGCAGCACACTCGTTTGGTAAACTCTTCGCAACCCATGTCTTATAAGCACAGAACACAGAAGAATTAATAAGAAATCGTTATGGCCATTGAAACATTATTAAAAACCATACAAATATAATTATATTAAATAATATAACCATAAGAACCCTAATAATAATAATTCACGGAAGTCCTGGCCCAGATGGCACATCCAACCCATTCCTTTTGGGGGGGAAAGTCTTGGGAGGGAGGAAAGAAGAGCATGAAGGCAGCCATGGCTCTCTTCTCTTCTTCTTGCACAGGAGAGACAGAAGAAGGACGGAAGAGAGAAGAGAGACAGGCAAGAAAAAAGGAAAGGAAGAGAGGAAGGGAAAAGGAGGAGAGAAACAAAGAAGGAAGGAGAGAAGGAAGGAAGGAAGGAAAGGGGAGAGAGAAGGAAAGAAGGAAGGAAAGAAGAAAAGGAAGAGAGGAAGGAAGAAGACAGAGAAGGGAAGGAAGAGAGGGGAAGAAAAGAAGGGAGGGAGGAAGAGAAGAGAGGAAGAAAAAAAGGAAAGTGAAAGAAGGAAGGAAAAAAGGAAGGGAAGGGAGAGAGGAGGAAGGAAAGACAGGAGAGAAGAAAAGAGGAAGAAAAGAATAAAGGAAGGAAAGAAAGGAGAGTGAGGAAGGAAGAAGACAGAGAAGGGAAGGAAGAGAGGGGAAGAAAAGGAGGGAGGGAGGAAGAGCGAAAGCAGGAAGGAAAGCGAGAGAGGAAGGGAAAAGGAGGAGAGGAACAAAGAAGAAGGAAAGAAGGAAAGAAGTGAGGAAGGAAGGAAAGGGGGGATAGAAGGAAGGAAGGAAGGAAGGAAAAGAGGGAGAAGTAAAGAAGGAAGGAAAGAAGAAAAGAGAGGAAGGAAGAAGACAGGGAAGGGAAGGAAGAGAGGGGAAGAAAGGAAAGGAGGGAGGAAGAGAAAGAGCAGGAAGGAAAGCGAGAGAGAAAGGGAAAAGGAGGAGAGAAACAAAGAAGGAAGGAAGTGAGAAAGGAGGAAGGAAAGAATGGGGAGAGAGAAGGAAGGAAGAAAAGAGAGAGAGGAAGGAAGGAAGAAGACAGACAAGGGGAGGAAGAGAGGGGAAGAAAGGAAGAGTGGGACAATGGGAAGAGAGCAAGAAAAAAAGAAGGAAAGTGAAAGAAGGAAAGAAAGAAGGAAGTGGAGAGAGGAGGAAGGAAAGAAAGAAAGGAGAGAAGAAAAGAAAGGAGAGTGAGGAAGGAAGAAGACAGAGAAGGGAAGAAAGGGAGGGAGGGAAAAGAGAGACAGCAGGAAGGAAAGAGAAAGGAGGAAAGAGAGGAGAAGAAGGAAAGAGAGGAAGAAAAGAAAGAAGGAAAGAGAAAGCAGGAAAAAAGGGAAGTGGGAGAGGAGGAAGGGAAGAAAGGAGAGAGAAAAGGAAAGAAGGAAATAAAGGAAAGAGGAAGGGAGGGAGGGAGGGAGGAGAGAGAGAGAAGGAAAGAAGGAAGAAAGGTAAGAGAGGAATAAAAGAAGGAAGGAAGGGAAGGAGAGCGAGGAAGAAAGAAGACAGAGAAGGAAGAGAAGGGAAGAAAGGGGGGGAGGAAAGAGAGAGAAAGCAGGAAGGAAAAAGAGAAGAAGAAGGAAAGAGAGGAAGAAAAGAAAGAAAAAGAAAGGGAAGAAGGAAGGGAAGAGAGAGGAGGAAAGGAAGAAAGGAGGGAGAGAAGGAAAGAGCAAGGAAAGAGGAAGGAAAGAAAGGAAAGAGAGGGAAGGAAGGAAAGAGAGGAAGGAAAGAAAGAAGGAAGGAAGGAAAAGGAAGGAAAGTGAGAGAGGAGGAAAAGAAGAAAGGAGAGAGAAGGAAAGAGGAAAGGAAGGAAGAATAGGGAAGGAAAGAAGGAAAGAGAGGGGGAAAAGAAAGAAGGAAAGAGAAAGAAGGAACGAAGGAAAGAAGGTAGGGAAGTGGGAGAGGAGGAAAGGAAGAAAGGAAGGAGAGAAGGAAAGAGAGGGAAGGAAGAAGAGAGAGAAGGAAGGAAGGGAAATGAGAGAGGAGGAAGAAAGGAGAGAGAGAAGAGAGGGAAGGAAGGACAGAAGGAAAGAGGAAGAAAAGAATGAGAGAGAAGCAGAGAAGAAAAGGAAGAAGGAGAAGAAAGGAAGGTAGGAAGGAGAGATCAGGAATGAAAGAGAGGAGAAGGAAAGAAGAGGGGGAGAGAAAGAAAAGAGAGGAGGAGAGCCCCCCCTCCCACTTCTGACCTGCGCCAAGTTACTTTTTCCCTGAGAGGACGGGGGGGGGCAGAGGAGCAGAGGAAAAGCCCCCCCCCCCCCCAGGAAGAGAGAGGGGGAAAGAGAGAGGGAGAGAGGGGGGGGGGGAAGAGGGAGGGAAAATAGGGGGGAGGAAGAAGGGGGGAGGACGAGGAGGTGCCCCCTCCCCTTTCCCCTCCTCCTCCCTCCCTCCTCTCCCTTCTCCTCCCTCCTTTCCTTCTCTCTTTCCTTTTCTTCCTTCTCCTCCCTCCTTCCCTCTTTCTTTCTTTCCTTCCAGTCGCCCTCTCCCTCCCTCCCTCCCTTCCTCCCTCCCTTCCTCCCTCCCTCCCTTCTCTCTTTCCTTTCCTTCCTTCTCCTCCCTTCCTCCTTCTCTCTTTCTTTCTTCCCTTCCTTCCTTCCATTCGCCCTCTTCCTGCTTACCGAGGCTGGCTGCGTGGGAGGCAGAGGCAGGCCAAGGAAAGGGCAGCTCTCTCCCTTCTCTCTTCCTCCCTTCCTCCTTTCCTTCCTCTTCCCTCTTCCTTCCGGAGGGCCTCCCTCCCTCCTTCCTTCCTTCAGGGAGACATCTTCTTCCTCCAAGGAGGCTTCTGCTCAGCCTTGGTCTCCTTCCGCCGCGAGAAGAGGAAAGAGTCCCCAGCCAAGCCAGGCAGATCCCTCCGCAGAGAGAGAGAGAAGGAAAGAAAGTCCCGCCTCCCCAGACAGGAAGGAAGGAAGGAAGGCAGGGAGGGAGCTGTCTATCAAAGCAGGCCCAGCACACACACAGACACAGGCTCCAATAGGAAACTTGTTAGAGAAAAATCCTCACCATATCACAACACATAATAATAATAATAAGAAGAAGAACAATAATAACAATAATGGGTTATTGTAGGTTTTTGTGGGCTATATGGCCATGGTCTAGAGGCACTCTCTCCTGACGTTTCGCCTGCATCTATGGCAAGCATCCTCAGAGGGAGTGAGGTCTCTTGGAACTAGGAAAAAAGGGTTTATATATCTGTGGAATAATGACCAGGGTGGGACAAAGGACTCTTGTCTCCTGGAGCTAGCTGTGAATGTTTCAATGGTCTAGAGGCATTTTCTCCTGATGTTTCGCCTGCATCTATAGCAAGCATTCTCAGAGGTAGTGAGGTCTGCTGGAGCTAGGAAAATGGGTTTATATATCTGTGGAATGACCAGGGTGGGACAAAGGACTCTTGTCTGCTGCAGCTAGGTGGGAATGTTTCAACTGACCAACTTGATTAGCATTTGATGGCCTGGCAGTGCCTGGGGCAATCTTTTGTTGAGAGGTGATTAGATGTCCTTGTTTGTTTCTCTCCTAACATTTCGCCTGCATCTATGGCAAGCATCCTCAGAGGTAGTGAGGTCTGTTGGAAATAGGAAAATGGGTTGATATATCTGTGGAAGGACCAGGGAGGGACAAAGGACTCTTGTCTGCTGGAGCTAGGTGGGAATGGGTTGTTGTAGGTTTTTTCGGGCTATATGGCCATGGTCTAGAGGCATTCTCTCCTGACGTTTTGCCTGCATCTATGGCAAGCATCCTCAGAGGGAGTGAGGTCTCTTGGAACTAGGAAAAAGGGGTTTATATATCTGTGGAATGACCAGGGTGGGACAAAGGACTCTTGTCTGCTGGAGCTAGGTGGGAATGTCTCAACTGACCACCTGGATTAGCATATAATGGCCTGGCAGTGCCTCTAGCATTCTCTCCTGACGTTTCACCTGCATCTATGGCAAGCATCCTCAGAGGGAGTGAGTTCCGTTGGAAATAGGAAAAAGGGTTTCTATATCTGTGAAAAGACCAGGGTGGGACAAAGGACTCTTGTCTGCTGGAGCTAGGTGAAAATGTTTCAATTGACCACCTTGATTAACATTGGATAGCTTGGAGCAAACTTTTGTTGAGAGGTGACTAGATGTCCTTGTTTGTTTCCTCTCTGTTGTTGTGCTCTTCTAATTTCGGGCTATTTGGCCATGTTCTAGAGGCATTCTCTCCTGATGTTTCGCCTGCATCTATGGCAAGCATCCTCAGAGGTAGTGAGGTCTGTTGGAATTAGGACAATGGGTTTATATATCTGTGGAATGACCAGGGAGGGACAAAGGACTCTTGTCTGCTGGAGCAAAGTGGGAATGCTTCAGCTGACCACCTTGATTAGCATATAATGGCCTGGCAGTGCCTAGAGCAAACTTAGTTCTTAGTTCTGGGACTTGGTATTGGAGATTTCCTAATCTGGGAAGGCACATCAGAACAGCCAGGTCTTCAAGTTCTTCCTGAAGACTGCCAATGTAGGGGACTGTCTAAGATCTTTGGGGAGGGTGCTCCAGATTTGGGGGGCCACCACAAAAAAGGCCCTGTTTCGCGTCCCCACCAATCACGTCTGCGATGCTGGTGGAATCACGAGCAGGGCCTCTCCGGATGAACGAAGGGAACGCGTCGGTTCGTAGACAGAGATGCGGTCACGTTCAGGGCTTTGTAGGTAAGCACCTGCACCTTGAATTGGGCTCGGTAGGTAAACGGCAGCCAGTGGAGCTCCTTAAACAGAAGGGTTGACCTCTCTCTGTAAGGAGCCCCAGTTAACATCCTGGCTGCTGCCCGTTGGACCGTTTTCAAGGGCAGCCCCACGTAGAGTGCATTACAGTAGTCCAATCTAGAGGTAACCAAGGCATGGACCACCCCATAATCCACTCCAGAATGCATTGTCTCCCTTCATGGACAACCCCAGCCAGATCAGCCTTCGCGAGGTATGGTCGCAGTTGGGGCACGAGTCTCAATTGTGCGAAAGCCTGGTTCAACCCTATCGTTTGCAGAGTTCAGAAGGCTCTTTGATGTGAGGTGAACTATAAATCCCAGCAACTACAACTCCCAAATGACAAAATAACCCACCCATTCACCCACCTACCCCCCAATATTCAAATTTGGGCATATCGGGTATTGTGTCAAATTTGGACCTGGGAATGAAAATACATTCCGCATATCGGATATTAACATTACGATTCATAACAGTAGTAAAATTACAATTATGATGTACCAACAAAAATAATTTTAGGTTCTTGTGGGTTTTTTTCAGGCTATATGGCCATGTTCTAGAGGCATTTCTCCTGACATTTCGCCTGCATCTATGGCAGGCATCCTCAGAGGTAGTGAGGTCTGTTGGAAATAGGACAATGGGTTTATATATCTGGAATGGCTGGGGTGGGGCAAAGGACTCTTGTCTGCTGGAGCTAGGTGTGAATGTTTCAGCTGACCACCTTCATTAGCATTTGAAGGCCTGGCTGAGCCTGGGGGAATCTTTTGTTGAGAGGTGTTAAGATGTGCCTGGTTGTTTCCTCTATGCTGTTTTGCTGTTGTAATTTTAGAGTTTTTTAATACTGGTAGCCAGATTATTGGGGGTCACCACAACATAAGGAACTGTATAAAGGGGTCACGGCATTAGGAAGGTTGAGAACCACTGCGATAGGGGGAGAAAGCATCAAGCCAAGGAAAAAGCTGTCGTGCAGCTCATGGGATGCATGCTTTCCAAGAGGGTTGAGAACAGGAGTCCATCCCGCTGTAGTCCTCCTTGTGCTGGAAAGATATGGGGGGGGGGGGTCCTTCTTGGAAAGAAGTGACAAGTGGAGTGCCGCAGGGTTCCGTCCTGGGCCCGGTCCTGTTCAACATCTTTATTAATGACTTAGATGAAGGGCTAGAAGACATGATCATCAAGTTTGCAGACGACACCAAATTGGGAGGGAGAGCCGATACTCCAGAGGACAGGAGCAGAATTCAAAACGATCTTGACAGATTAGAGAGATGGGCCAAAACTAACAAAATGAAGTTCAACAGTGACAAATGCAAGATACTCCACTTTGGCAGAAAAAATGAAATGCAAAGATACAGAATGGGGGACAATGCCTGGCTCGAGAGCAGGACGTGTGAAAAAGATCTTGGAGTCCTCGTGGGGAGGAAGGTGAACATGAGCCAGGAATGTGATGTGGCGGCAAAAAAAGCCAATGGGATTTTGGCCTGCATCAAGAGGAGCCTAGTGTCTAGATCTAAGGAAGTAATGCTACCCCTCTATTCTGCTTTGGTTAGACCACACCTGGAATATTGTGTCCAATTCTGGGCACCACAATTCAAGACAGATATTGACTCTAAGCTGGAATGTGTCCAGAGGAGGGCGACTCAAATGATCAAGGGTCTGGAGAACAAGCCCTATGAGGAGCGGCTTAGGGAACTGGGCATGTTTAGCCTGAAGAAGAGAAGGCTGAGAGGAGATATGATAGCCATGTATAAATATGTGAGAGGAAGCCACAGGGAGGAGGAGGGAGCAAGCTTCCTTTCTGCTTCCTTGGAGACTAGGACGCAAGGGAACAATGGCTTCAAACTACAAGAAAGGAGATTCCACCTGAACATGAGGAAGAACTTCCTGACTGTGAGAGCCATTCAGCAGTGGAACTCTCTGCCCCGGAGTGTGGTGGAGGCTCCTTCTTTGGAAGCTTTTAAGCAGATGGCCATTTGTCAGGGGTGATTTGAATGCAATATTCCTGCTTCTTGGCAGAATGGGGTTGGACTGGATGGCCCATGAGGTCTCTTCCAACTCTTTGATTCTATGATTCTATGATTCTTGGCAGACCTGCCTGGAAATGGGCAGGGAGGAGGCATGTCTTGCACGGAGGAGGCCTTCCTGGAGGGCCATGCCTCTCCCTTGGAATGCAGCCCCCTCCCCAGCAGAAGGAGACCCCCGCCCACCAAAGCCTTCCCTGTAAAAGCTGCTAAGTGGAACCAGATGGTCTCCGAGCTGCTGCCTTTCGGGCCAAACCATTGCCTTGAGGCCGTGGAAAAAGCAGAGAAAAGCAAAAGGGAGGAAAAAGGGGGGTATTAAAGGCGTGAAAATCTTGGCCAGAACCTGGAGATATCGATATTTCCTCCGTGGGGCATTGTTTCCCCCTGCAAAGAAGGCCAGAGCTTGGTGGACTTGGATCAACCAAGGCAGATAATTTCACTAGGTTTTACACCAAGCCTGAACCAACTTCGGCCTTCCCTTCAGGCAATTTGGACTGCAACTCCCACAGTTCCTAACATAGTAATAACAACAACATTGAAGCCGAGCACCGCCTCCCCCCCAAAAAAACAAGGGGTAGTGACTTATAGTTCTGCAAAGGGCAAGGACACCAGACTGCACAGTAGGGGTCAGTGTTTCTCAACCTGGGGGTCGGGACCCCTGAGGGGGTCGCAAGGGGGTGTCAGAGGGGTCACCAAAGACCATCAGAAAACACAGTATTTTCTAATGGTCATGGGGATTCCATGTGGGAAGTTTGAGCCAATTCTATCGTTGGTGTGGTTCGGAATGCTCTTATATTGTAGGTGAACTATAAATCCTAGCAACTATAACTCCCAACTGGCAATATCTATTTTCCACAAATGCCACCAGTGTTCACATTTGGTCATACTGAGTATTCTTGCCAAGTTTGGTCCAGTTCCATCATTGTTTGAGTTCCCAGTGCTCTCTGGATGTAGGTGAACTACAACTCCAAAAATCAAGATCAATGCCCACCAAACCCTTCCAATATTTTCTGTTGATAATGGGAGTTCTGTGTGCCAAGTTTGGTTCAATTGTATCATTGGTGAAGTTCAGAATGCTCTTTGATTGAAGTTGAATTATAAATAAAATCAACTACAACTCCCAAATGACATAATCAATCCCTCGCCCAATCCCAGTAGCATTCAAATTTTGGTGTTTGGGGTATTTGTGCCAAATTTGGTCCAGTGAATGAAAATACATCCTGCATATTAGATATTCACATTACAGTTCATAACAGTAGCAAAATTACAGTTATGAAGCAGCAACAAAAATCATGTTATGTTTAGGGGTCATCACAACATGGGAAAGTGTATTAAGGGGTCGCGGCATTAGAAAGGTTGAGAAGCACTTGGTTAAGTCTTGGTCACATTGCCAAGGCACTAACAACAACAAGGACCTCACGAGACTTTTGGGGAACGGCTGGATCTTGGGACTTCTGCCCTTCAGGAGAGTTGTAGTTTCCCAAGGACCAGCTTCGATCCCAGCGTGGCAGAATTCCACCCAATGGCTCAGTGGGAAATCAACAGACTTTCCTTTTGGGCTTTAAGAGCTCTGCCTAATCTTTTGGACTCGCAAGGACATCTTTCCCACTCATGAACTTCCCTCAAAATGAACTATGGACTCATATTGCTTGAAAATAATTTCTTTATTAAATTTCTTTGGCAGGGTGGGATGGGGAAGGAGGTATTTGATATGAATTTCTGTGGATTTCTGTATTCCCCCATCATGTATTCTCCTTATTCTTGCCCTGACACCCAAATCTATCACTCCTTCCCCGTCCCCTTGGGTAAATCAATCCAGGAAGCAGCCAGTTGTTGAAAGGGCAATCAGGGGCAACAAAGGAAACTCATATCCCAGAACTCTGGCGAGGACAATAAGACCTGGAATCCCTATGTGGCTCCAGGATTAAGGCCATTGGGGATTTCCTTTTCCCCAATTTTGTTTACTTCATTCAAAACCGGACATTTCCCCAGCCTCCCCTTTTGTGCGGGGCTGGATGAATGCAAAGCTGGGGTGAAAATTGCTGGAAGAAACATTAACAACCTCAGATATGCAGATGACACCACTCTGATGGCCGAAAGCGAGGAGGAGCTGAGGAGCCTTCTCATCAAGGTGGAAGAAGAAAGCGCAAAAGCCGGGTTGCAGCTAAACGTCAAAAAAACCAAGATTATGGCAACAAGAACGATTGACAACTGGAAAATAGAGGGAGAAACCGTGGAGGCCGTGACGGACTTTGTATTTCTAGGTGCAAAGATTACTGCAGATGCAGACTGTGGCCAGGAAATCAGAAGACGCTTCCTTCTTGGGAGGAGAGCAATGTCCAGTCTCGATAAAATAGTGAAGAGTAGAGACATCAGACTGGCAACAAAGATCCATTGCCTAGTCCAAGCCATGGTCTTCCCTGTAGTCACCTACGGATGTGAGAGCTGGACCTTCGGGAAGGCTGAGCCAAGGAAGATCGATGCTTTTGAGCTGTGGTGTTGGAGGAAAGTGCTGAGAGTGCCTTGGACTGGGAGAAGATCCAACCAGTCCATCCTCCAGGAAATAAAGCCCGACTGCTCACTGGAGGGAAAGATACTAGAGACAAAGTTGCTTTGGCCACATCATGAGGAGACAGCAAAGCCTAGAGAAGACAATTATGCTGGGGAAAGTGGAAGGCAAAAGGAAGAGGGGCCGACCAAGGGCAAGATGGATGGATGGCATCCTTGAAGTGACTGGACTGACCTTGAGGGAGCTGGGGGTGGTAACGGCCGACAGGGAGCTCTGTCGTGGGCTGGTCCATGAGGTCACGAAGAGTCGGAGACGACTGAACGAATGAACAACAACCCCTTTTGTGCCTTATCTGATTGTGGCAGGAAGGCCAGGATGAAAGTAATCAAGGATCATCGCAACGCCACTCAAGGACAATAGACTGGGCATCGCACCCATTGATTCATTTGCCGGCTCATTGTTTCTGTTTTCATCCCGCCTCTCTCAAGGCGCTAAAGCAGGGAAAAGCTCTCCCATTGGAGGGCAGAGGGAGGGAGTTTTGAAACTTTCAAACCTGTATTTTGCTATAAATATGCCTCTGATCAATGTACTGGCATGCTCTGTGTGCGATCTATCACCACATTGCATCCGTCTCAGCTGAATCGCTCATTAAACCTCGGTGCCACTTCTTCGCTTTGGCAAGAGTCTAATTTCAATTTTTAATATTAATAAAATTGCTGGAATCAGGCCTCTCTGAAGGCTTGCCAAGGTAGCGTTCCCTCTTTGGTGGGAACTAAGGGTCCTCTCCCCTTGGAGTTGACCCCCCTAAAGTCTAGTTTGACTTCAACATGACTAAAAGTTATAGAGTTGGGGAAAATGCAATTGGTATAGAGCAGGAATTATGGGGTCTTTGCCAGGAGGCAGAGACCAATCAGACTCTTTAAAGAGTTTGTTACCCTGGCGAGAGAGAGAGAAGCACCCAATCCCTGATTTTTCCCAATAAAAGGTCTCACCAAGTGGAAGGAAGTGCCACCGAGATGTTTTATTAGCGATTCAGCTGAAAAGGATGCAAAGCGGCAATCATTCGCCAAGCAGAGCATGTGGTTACAGAAGTAAAGGCCATTTTTATAGAAAATACAGAGTTGTGAGTTTTAAAATTCCCGCTCCCACCCAGCTCGAAGGGGATTGGCTGACGCGCAAACAGCTGGGAGGAGGCTTGGCCATCCCCCATGCATCAGGGCCAATCACAGGGCTTTCGCGGGGCGCCAGAGCCTATCAGGAGGCTCCTGCTGCTTCGACGCTCCAGCGAATCAGAAGGGAGGGAGGCGGGATGAAGGGAGACAATGCATTCTGGAGTGGATTATGGAGTTTTAATGTCCTTAGGCTTATCGCGTCCGGGGATCGGCCTGCCAGAGAAGCCACTTTATTGTCCTGAGATGGGTTTGTAATAAGCATTGATGGCTTAATCCAGGTTTTCCTCTTACAATCAGATAGGGCACAAAGGGGAAACTTTTGGAAATGTCCTTAGTGGAAAGATTTGAAAGAAAAACGGCTTGAGGAAAAGAGGACTTTCCTAAGGTCATATTCCCCCCATTGTTATATGATTTTAAAAGTCTGCCAAACGGAAATCCAAATGGTGGCCGAACTCCGAAGTCAAAGGGATTTCCTTTACTATTGTCCATGCAAAGAATGTCCAAAGAGAAGGGTCTTTTCATGATCGCTGATTGCTTTTCCAGAGGCAGGGCAGCTTCCTTGCAGATTTCCCTCAAGGAGAGGGGAAGGGGGCAAAAGGGTCAGGGCAAGGTCAAATACATGAAGGGAAATATAGAAATACAGGAGAAAATATTAAAATTTAGAAATCATAATACAGAGAGCAAATCAAATCCTTTTGTGGCATGATTTTCAGTAATGAATTGGTTACTTTCTGCTGTAAACATATGAAAATAGAGCATAAAGATACACCCCAAACTGACCAAGGCTTAACCCTTATTATCCAGCCTGGCGTTGATATCGAGCTGCTTTTAGGAGGATCTCCCCAGCCGAGGAGATCCTGAGGACTGCACCAAAAAGAGTCCTGGAACCTTGGTGAGGCCAGCGAAGCCAATTTCAGCAGCAAAAATAATTAAATAATAAATCCTCACCAAAGCGGAAGAAGTTCAGCAATCGAGGTGTCTTTATTAGCGATTCAGCTGAGATCGGATGCATTGTAGGAATAATTCCACCACAAGCATGCAGGAGCACAGTGATGCAGGCATATTTATAAAATTTTTGAAAACCCAGAGTTCAAACTTCCCGCCCCGGCACCTCTGACATTCCCCGCTGTGATTGGGCGAGCAGCTGCGGAGCTGCGGAGGAGCCTCCCATCCCCTGGGCTCCTGGACCAATCAGGGAGCTTCAGGGGCGTGCTGGATCCAAGGGGAAGGGGTCCTGTCGCCCGCCGGCCAGCGAATCAGAAGAGGGGAGGCGGGACGACAGAACACAAAGAGAGTTCATGAATGAGTCAATGGAAACTGGCCATGTGCTCAGCGAAACAAAGGAAAAATGTCTCCAGCCGATGCAGCTTATTGTCTTTTGAGGGGTTTTGGTGAGGGAAACAAACAGGATCAGGCTGCGGACCTCGGGGGGGATCAACGCTGCCCTTTGTAAATCAATCATAATGTCCGTATTCCAAATAGACTTCCTCATCTCACTGGACCAACTCCGAGGGCAAGACAAAGGAAACCATAAATGGCTATTGTTCCATGCAGATGTGAAATAATCAAATAAGAAAGGGAGGTGGTGGTTCTCCCTCAAGCATTTCAACAGTCCTGGGTCACATTTTCTAGGGCAAAAGGCAATATTTCATAGCAAGATACATACATTCATAATCATAATCATTTCATAGCAACAAAACCCTATCTTTGTCCCACATTCCAAGTATATTTAATAAGAGAATTAATTTTCATGAAGAAGCCTGAAGTCCAATGTTGTAAAAGGTCTTTGAGGAAAGTTCATGAGGGAGATAGTATGTACTGAAGTCCAAGTCATGCAGGCAGAGAGTCCATGATCATTGGGAAGGCTGGCAGATGAAACCCCAGCTGTGCTGCAACTGATTCATGCTTTTGTTCCTTGGGAAACTACAACTCTCACAAAGGGCAGAAGTCCCAAGATCCAGCCATTTCCCAAAAGCCTCGTGGGGTCCTTATTGTTGTCAGTGCCTTGGCAATGTGACCAAGACTTAACCCTTGTTGTGTAGTCTGGTGCCCTTGCCCTTTGCAGAACTATAAGTCACTATCCCTTATTTTGAGGGGGGTGCTCTACATCAGCGTCCTTGCCCTTAGCAAAACTATAAGTTACTGTCTTATGGAGGGGTCATGTTCGACTTCACAATAAGGTAATAACTCACTATTTGGATTTTGAACTTCCAAAATTCCCAGCTTGTATTGACAGTCCTTGGGGATTCTGGGAGCTGAAATCCAAGGCATCTGCAGTAAGAGATGTCTCTGCAGAATTAGAAAATACGTGGATTATTGCCAGGGAGCTGCTGTCAGCCCACACGTTGTTGTTATTCTGAATGTTGTACGTTTGCTGCTTTCTCCTGCCATTCCTCTTATCTGATGCCTAGGAAGTGAAATATTAGCTTGTCAAAGAAATGAGCTTTTCCCTGATGACGGGAACATGTTCTTTTGAGAAAACTAATTTTGGGGACTGGCAGAACTGGGAGGCAAGCAAAGCAAATATGAAGATATATTTTGCATTGGGCGGGAGCAGAGGGAGGCAAATATGAATGACGTGACATTTGTTCTTTCCCCTTTTTTGAAAAGGATGATGATGGTGGCATCCTTGAAGTCGGCTGGTATTTTCTCAGTCACCCACACTTTTTCAATGAGCTGGTGGAATGTTGAGAAGGGGTGAGAAGGGCGGGGTATAAGTGAATGAAATAAATAAATAAATAAATATCAGCTCAGGTCTACCCCTTTTAAAGACTTCAGCAGGGATCCCATCAGGTCTGCTGGCTTTTTTTGTTTGTTTGTTTGATGGCATTGCTGACATCCTCCAAACTAGGCAGTGCTGCAAGCTCATCCCTGGTTTGTTGTTGCGGGATTTGTGAGATAACTTCTTTAGCCACGTTGGAGCTGCGATTCAGGAAGTTTTGGTAGTGCTCTTTCCAATGTAGTGCAATTCAGACATTTGGTTCTATCTGATGAAGGTGTGTGCCATGATATCTTGGTCCGTAGATGACCTTTGTGGTTTTGTGGTCCTTCTTTGGACCTCAGCTTTTGCACTGCCATAGATCGTTTTCTTCGCAGCAGAGGCTTTCCTTTTCTTCTCAAGTAACTGTTGGATCTCTGTCATTTCATCAAGCCAATCTTGATGGCTTGTTCTCGGTGGTCTTGCCGCTCTTCTGATGTCTGAGGTGGAGTCTCCATTGGCCTGTAAAGCCCAGTTGAGGTGGTTCAGTTCATCTTGAAGGAGGTGGGCTTCGCAGATTCTTTTAGCACGGTCTGCCAAGGCTTGAATGGGGCTTCTTTGTTGACTTGGGTGATGGTTGGAGTTTTGATGTAGATATCTATCTGTGTGTGTGTGTGGGTTTTCTGTAAACTGTGAGACCCGATTGTTGATCTGGTTCGCGGATGACTAGGACATCTAGAAAAGGCAGTCTTCCTTCATCAGAAGAGCTGCAAGAAGCCACGAGAGTCAAGACGAAGATCCACCCAGAGGGAAAGTCCTCTTGCCAGACATCAAGGGAACCACTGACCGCAGAGGGAAGCGGAGGAGGAAACACAACATACAAACCATCTCCAGACCCACCAAGGAAATCCAACAAATGCTCCGTTCAGCAAAGGACAAGAGGGATCCTCTCACCTCTGCAGGAGTCTCCCGTATACCATGCAGCTGTGGACAAGAAGTCTCCAGAGGGACCACCAAACGCAGCAGCAGCATTGCCCAACAGACGAATCAAGGAACATGGAAAGCACACCGGACTCCTTCAACCAGAGAAGTCAGCCATAGCAGAGCACCTGAGGAACCAACCTGGACACAGCAGATTATAGGAGAACACAGAAGTGCTGGACCACACCAACAACCACCGTGACAGACTACACAGAGAAGCCATTGAAATCCACAAGAAGCAGGTGGAGAATGTCAACAGAAAGGAGGAAAACATGAAAATGAACAAAATCTGGCTACCAGTATTTAAAAACTCTAAAATTACAACAGCACAACAACAGAGAGGAAACAAACAAGGACATCTAATCACCTCTCAACAAAAGATTGCCCCCGGCACTGCCAGGCCATCAAATGCTAATCAAGGTGGTCAGTTGAAACATTCACACCTAGCTCCAGCAGACAAGAGTCCTTTGTCTCACCCTGGTCATTCCACAGATAGATAAAACCTTTTTCCTAGTTTCCAACAAACCTCACTACCTCTGAGGATGCTTGCCATAGATGCAGGCGAAATGTCAGGAGAGAATGCCTCGAGAACATAGCCATATAGCCTGAAAAAACCTACAACAACCCAATCAGGGACATCTAATCCCCTCTCAACAAAAGTTTGCTCCGGGCACTGCCAGGCCATTATATGCTAATCAAGGTGGTCAGTTGAAACATTCACCCCTAGCTCCAGCAGACAAGAGTCCTTTGTCCCACCCTGGACATTATTCCACAGATATCTAAACCCTTTTTCCTAGTTCCAACAGACCTCACTACCTCTGAGGATGCTTGCCATAGATGCAGGCGAAACGTCAGGAGAGAATGCCTCCAGACTATGGCCATATAGCCCGAAAAAGCCTACAACAACCCAATCAGGGACATCTAATCCCTCTCAACAAAAGTTTGCTCCAGGCACTGCCAGGCCATTATATGCTAATCAAGGTGGTCAGTTGAAACATTCCCACCTGGTTCCAGCAGACAAGAGTCCTTTGTCCCACCCTGGTCATTCCACAGATATCTAAACCCTTTTTCCTAGTTCCAACAGACCTCACTACCTCTGAGGATGCTTGCCATAGATGCAGGCGAAACGTCAGGAGAGAATGCCTCCAGACTATGGCCATATAGCCCGAAAAAGCCTACAACAACCCAATCAGGGACATCTAATCCCTCTCAACAAAAGTTTGCTCCAGGCACTGCCAGGCCATTATATGCTAATCAAGGTGGTCAGTTGAAACATTCCCACCTGGTTCCAGCAGACAAGAGTCCTTTGTCCCACCCTGGTCATTCCACAGATATATAAACCCATTTTCCTAGTTCCAACAGACCTCACTACCTCTGAGGATGCTTGCCATAGATGCAGGCGAAACATCTGGAGAGAATGCCTCTGGACCATGGTCGTATAGCCCGGAAAAACCTACAACAACCCAGTTTAAAAGTCCTTTTTGCTTTTGGTTTTTGTTGGGTTTTTTTTTTGGGTGAAGGACATACATTGGGGTGTTAGGTGTCTTGTGTCCAAATTTGGGGTTAATTCCCAAATGACAAAACCAATATTTTTGAGTGAAGGACCTACATTGGGTTGTTAGGTGTCTTGTGTCCAAATTTCGTGTCAATTCGTCCAGTGGTTTTTGAGTTCTGTTAATCCCACAAACGAACGTTACATTCATAGAATCCTAGAATCAAAGAGTTGGAAGAGACCTCCTGGGCCATCATCCAGTCCAACCCCATTCTGCCAAGAAGCAGGAATATTGCATTCAAAGCACCCCTGGCAGATGGCCATCCAGCCTCTGCTTAAAAGCTTCCAAAGGAGCCTCCACCACACTCCGGGGCAGAGAGTTCCACTGCTGAACGGCTCTCACAGTCAGGAAGTTCTTCCTAATGTTCAGGTGGAATCTCCTCTCTTGTAGTTTGAAGCCATTGCTCCATTACGTCCTCGTCTGAAAGGAAGCAGAAAACAGGCTTGCTCCCTCCTCCTCCCTGTGGCTTCCTCTCACATATTTATACATGGCTATCATATCTCCTCTCAGCCTTCTCTTCTTCAGGCTAAACATGCCCAGCTCCTTAAGCCGCTCCTCATAGGGCTTGTTCTACAGACCTTTGATCATTTTAGTCACTCTCCTCTGGACACATTCCAGCTTAGAGTCAATATCTCTCTTGAATTGTGGTGCCCAGAATTGGACACAATATTCCAGGTAAAGTGGTCTAACCAAAGCAGAATAGAGCATGGGGAGCATGACTTCCCTGGATCTAGACACTATGCTCCTCTTGATGCAGGCCAAAATCCCACTGGCTTTTTTTGGCGCCACATCCCATTCCTGGCTCATGTTCCCCTTCCTCCCCACGAGGACTCCAAGATCTTTTCCCCACGTCCTGCTCTCGAGCCAGGCCTCATTGTCCCCCATTCTGTCTCTTTGCATTTCGTTTTTCCTGCCTAAGTGGAGTCTCTTCCATTTGTCTCTGTTGAACTTCATTTTGTTAGTTTTGGCCCATCTCATTCTTATTTATTTATTATCTCATTCTTATTTATTTATTTATTATTATTATTTATAGATCTGAGATGAGAGAGAGAGAGAGGCACCTAGGCCTTGTCTTCCTTTCCCGCCTTTTTTTTCCCTCAGAAGCCTGAGGGAGTGGAGGAGGCGAAAAGTAGTGCGCATGCGCGGCCCCGCCCACTCGAGGAAGAGCATGAGGAGGAGAGCGGGGCCGCAAAGTAACCGAGCCGCGATTTCCCAGCTTCCTTTTCGGCGGCCTTTCCTCTTGAGTCCCTCAGCGTGGAGGAGGAGGAGGAGGAGGAGGAGGAGGGAGGGTGTAGTAGTGCGCACGCGCGAGAAGGAGGAGAAGGAGGAAGGGTGTGGTAATGCGCACGCGCGAGGAGGAGGGAGAAGGAAGAATGGTGTAGTAGTGCGCACGCGCGAGGAGGAGGAGGGGAGGAAGGGTGTAGTAGTGCGCACGCGCGAGGAAGAGGAGATGGAAGGGTGTAGTAGTGCGCACGCGCAAGGAGGACGCCGAGGAAGGGTGTAGTAGTGCGCACGCGCGAGGAAGAGGAGATGGAAGGGTGTAGTAGTGCGCAAGCGCGAGGAGGAGGAGGCGGAGGAGGAGGGCGGGGCCAATATCCGTCCAGGCCCAGATTTCCCAGCCTGCCTTTCGGCAACCATTCCTCCTGCGTCCCTCAGCGGAAGGAAGCGGGCGCGCAAACAGAGGCGCTCCTGCGGCCGCCTCTTGAGGGACGTGAGGCCTGTACGCCTGAGGGCTGCTGCTTCGGACTGGCGTTTGGCCCCCGCCCGGTAAGGAGCCCGCCCGCCAGCGCTTCCCTTTCCCCCTGTTTTCCTCCTTCTCTTCTTCTTCTGCAGGCCCGGGCCGTTGCCTACGAGACGGGCGCCCCCGCCGCCATCTTGGCCTCCTCTCCCTCCCTCCCTCTCTTTCTCACTTTGGGAGGGCGTCACGTGGCCTGGGGGTGGGCTCTCCTTTTAATTACGGTTCATCTTTTAATGGGGTCGTGCAATTTCATTATTATTATTATTATTATTATTACTATTATTATTATTTTGTAATAATTATAGCTGGGTAATTTATTATTTAGGTTGTTGTAGGTTTTTTTGGGTTACATGGCCATGTTCTAGAGGCATTCTCTCCTGACGTTTCGCCTGCATCTATGGCAAGCATCCTCAGAGGGAGTGAGGTCTGTTGGAACTAGGAAAAAAGGGTTTATATATCTGTGGAATGATGACAACTTACCTATCCGAACATATCTCGGCCTATTTATTTATTATTTATTTATTTGCTGCATTTGTTGACCACCGTTCTCAGCCCTAGGGCGACTCACGGTGGTGTACAACATATAAAAGACAATTTACAATAAAGCAATAACAAAAAATCAACATATCACTAGTACACAATAATATAATTACACTAAAATAATCCGCACCGTCTTATCGTAGAATCATAACCAATCTCGTAATCCATATACCGTTCCAGTTGAATGCCTTCTCAAATAGCCATGTCTTTAGGCTCTTACGGAAAGACATAAGGGAGGGCGCCTGTCTGATGTCAACAGGGAGGGTGTTCCACAGCCGGGGGGCCACCACTGAGAAGGCCCTCTCTCTCGTCCCCGCCAGACGTGCCTGTGAGGCAGGCGGGATCGAGAGAAGGGCCTCCCCAGACGATCTCAAGGTCCTTGTGGGCTCATAGGCCGAGATGCGGTCCGAAAGGTATTTTGGGCTGGAACCGTTTAGGGCTTTGTAGGATAACACCAGCACCTTAAATTGGGCCCGGTAGCAGATCGGCAGCCAGTGGAGCTGGAACAACAAGGGCGTTGTATGCTCCCTGCGTCCCGCTCCTGTTAGTAACATGGCTGCCGCGCGCTGGACTAGCTGAAGCTTCCGGGCCATCTTCAAGGGCAGCCCCACGTAGAGAGCGTTGCAGTAGTCAAGACGGGATGTGACCAGAGCGTGTACCACCGTGGCCAAGTCAGACTTCCCTATCAGCCCACCAGGACCCTAAGATCTTCTGGGGAGGCCCTGCTCTCTATCCCGCCTGCTTCACAGGTGCGGTTGGCGGGGACGAGAGACAGGGCCTTTTCTGTGGTGGCCCCTCTGCTGTGGAACGCCCTTCCCATGGAGGTAAGATCAGCCCCCTCATTGATGGTATTCCGTAGAAGATTGAAAACCTGGATGTTCGAGCAGGCATTCGGTTAACTCAGTGCAAGGAATGTAATGATAAAAGGACTGGCAATATGGACGACGAAACTGGATCACGACTTTAGTCAGGAGATTAATTGGATTGTTTGTTGATATATGTATTGTGCACTATGTTTTTATGCTTTTAAACTGTATACTGTTGATTGTTATATTTTGTTGTAAACCACGTTGAGTTGCCGGCTAGGCTGAGAAACAGTGGTATACAAGTATAGCAAATAAATAAATAAATAAATGACCAGGGTGGGACAAAGGACTCTTGTCTGCTGGAGCTAGGTGTCAATGTTTCAACTGACCACCTTGATTAGCATTAAAAGGCCTGGCTGAGCCTGGGGGAATCTTTTGTTGTTCACCTTTCCAGTATTTTCTGTTGGTCATGGGAGTTCTGTGTGCCAACTTTAATTCCGTCATTGGTGAAGTTCACATTGTTCTTTGATTGTAGGTGAACTATAAATCCCAGCGACAACTCTCAAATGACAAAATCAATCAATCCCCCCTAAACCCACTAGTATTCAAATGTGGACGTATCAGGTAATTTGTGCCAAATTTGGTCCAGTGAATGAAAATACATCCTGCATATCAGATATTACAAAGTAGCAACAAAAGAATGTTATGCTTCGGGGTCACCGCAACATGAGGGACTGCATTAAAGGGTCTCGGCATTAGGAAGGTAGAGAAACACTCGTCTAGAGGCATTTTCTCCTGATGTTTCACCTGCATCTCTGGCAAGCATCCTCTGAGGTAGTGAGGTCTGTTGGAACTAGGAAAAAGGGTTTATATGTCTGCGGAATGACCAGGGTGGGACAAAGGACTCTTGTCTGCTGGAGCTAGGGGGGAATGTTTCAACTGATCACCTTGATTAGCATATAATGGCCAGACAGTGTCTAGGACAAACGTTTGTTGAGAAGTAATTAGATGGCCTTGTTTGTTTCCTCTCAGTTGTTGTGCTGTTGTAATTTTAGAGTTTTTTAATACTGGTAGCCAGATTTTGTTCATTTTCATGGTTTCCTCCTTTCTGTTGGAGGAAAGGAATGGAAACTGGTATGGGAATCAGACGAAGGATGCGAAATAGAAGAGAAACAATGGGACCACTCTCACAACCACCATGTCAGACCACACAGAGAAGCCATTGAACTAGACAATTTCAACAGAAAGGACGAAACCATGAAAATGAACAAAATCTGGTTCCCACTATTTAAAAACTCTAAAATTACAACAGCACAACAACAGAGAGGAAACAAACAAGGACATCTAATCACCTCTCAACAAAAGATTGCTCCAGGCACTGTCAGGCCGCCAAATGGTAATCAAGGTGGTCAGTTGGGACATTCACACCTAGCTCCAGCAGACAAGAGTCCTTTGTCCCACCCTGGTCATTATTCCACAGATATATAAACCCTTTTTCCTAGTTCCAACAGACCTCACTACCTCTGAGGATGCTTGTCATAGATGCAGGCAAAATGTCAGGAGAGAATGCCTCTAGAACATGGCCATATAGCCTGAAAAAACCTATAACAACCCAGTGATTCCAGCCATGAAAGCTTTTGACAATACAAACCACAGTACACTTTAAGTGGCATATTTAGCCATCATAGTGTTACAAGGCAAGATGTTTTAATGCCTTATCAAAAGGTAAAAGTTTCCCCTTTCTTTCAGTCTAGTCGTGTCCGACTAGACAGTTTTCGAACTGCTAGGTTGGCAGAAGCTGGGCCTGACAGCAGTAGCTCACTCGTCTCCCCGTACTTGAACCAGCAATCTTTCGGTCAGCAAGTTCAGCTCAGCGGTTTATCCTGCTGTGCCACTAGGTATCATAGCACAGCATAAGCTATGATACCTCTTCCCCATAATCTTTTCATGAAGAAGGCAGCGGGCACTAAGTAGAGGAATGTGACTTGATTTTGAGTGCAGTAAACACTGGAATTATTGATTAGTTCATCCAGTAGACTGTTTTAATTAAATACGCTTTGGTGCTAGACCAGTGTTTCTCAACCTGGGGGTTGGGACCCCGAGGGGGTGTCAGAGGGGTCACCAAAGACCATCAGAAAACATAGTATTTTCTGTTGGTCATGGGGGTTCTGTGTGGGAAGTTTGGTCCAATTCTATCATTGGTGGGGTTCAGAATGCTATTTCATCGTGGGTGAGCTATAAATCCCAACAACTACAACTCCCAAATGGCAAGGTCTATTTTCTCCAAACTCTACCAGTGTTCACATTTGGGCATATTGAGTATTTGTGCCGAGTTTGATCCAGATCAATTATTGCTTGAGTCCACAGTCTGGATATAGGTGAACTACAACTCGAAAAACTCAAGATCAATTTCCACCAGACCTTCCCAGTATTTTCTCTTGGTTATGGGAATTCTGTGTGCCATGTTTGATTCAATTCCATCATTGGTGGAGTTCAGAATGCTCTTTGATTAAAGGTGAACTATAAATCCCAGCAACTCCAGGATTACCAAATGACAAAATCAATCACCCCCAACCCCACCAGTATTCAAATTTTGGGCGTATCGGATATTTGGTCCAGCGACTGAAAATACATCCTGCGTATCAGATATTTACATCACAATTCATAACAGTAGCAAAATTACAGTTATGAAGTAGCTACGAAAATAATGTTATGGTTGGGGGTCACCACAACATGAGGACCTTTACTAAGGGGTCGCGGCATTAGGAAGGTTGAGAACCACTGTGCTAAACACTTTAAATACATGTGCTGTTGGGATTTGAATCACAATTTGAAAGACCTATGTCTTCTGGCAGGCCTGCCCAGTCAGTTCTAACTATGAATTTTAAAATCACATGCCATGGTTATTGTTTATTTCATTTAAATAAGTATTTTAATATGCACAAGAATATGCTTTGATATGTGATGTTATTACTAATATAATAACGCATCCTATGCCATCAAAGCAGAGTGACCCAGTACTTTTATGGTGCATTTCCTGGTAATGTCTTTGGTTCACCTGATGTTCCTTTTAGGACGGTGGTTCTCAACCTTCCTAATGCCACAACCCCTCATGTTGTGGTGACCCCCAACCATAAAATTATTTTCATTCTTACTTCATAAATGTAATTCTGCTACTGTTATGAATTGTAATGTAAATATCTGATATGCAGGATGTATTTTTGTTCACTGGGCAAAATTTGGCACAAATACCCAATATGCCCAAATTTGAATACTACTGGGGTTGTGGGGAGGGACTGGTTTTATCATTTGAGAGTTGTACTTGCTGGGATTTATAGTTCACCTACAATCAAAGAGCATTCTGATCTCCACCAGTGATGGAACTGAACCAATCTTGGCACACAGGACTCCCATGACCACCAGAAAACACTAGCAGGGTTTGGTGGGTATGGATCTTGAGTTTGGGAGTTGTAGTTCATCTATATCTGTGGACTCAAACAATGATGGATCAGGACCAGAATTTGACATAAATACGCAATATGCCCAAATGTGAACACTAGTGGAGTTTGGGGAAAATAGACCTTGGTATTTGGGAGTTGTAGTTGCTGGGATGTATAGTTCACCTATAATCAAAGAGCATTCTGAACCCCACCAACAATAGAATTGAACCTAACTTTCCATACGTAACCCAGATGATCAAGAGAAAATGGTGTGTTATCTGATGGTCTTTGGCGACCCTTCGGACACCCTCTCGCGACCCCCCCCCCCCCCGGGGTTCCGACGTGCAGGTTGAGAAACACTGTTTTAGGACATTTTCAATGAGTTTCTCTGCTTAATAAGCCATAGGTGCAGCCATTGCCTCAGTTTCTGATGTTGGTGCCTTGTCCTTCAGTGCTGCCATCATGGCGGAGCTGTTCATGGAATGCGAAGAGGAGGAGCTGGAGCCCTGGCAGCAGAAGGAGAAGCCCATTGTTGTGGATGACGACGACGATGACGAACTCATCTTTATGGGCGAGATCCTGAGTGCCAAGCCAAGCAGTTCCTGTAAGGAGAAGGGGGCATTTTGGACGCCTTTTAGGCTGGGCCACAAAGTGCAGACTCTGGGGGTGGTGCAGATTGGTTGTAGCGTGACCATGGATTACCAAACATTTGCTTTCCAAATCACAAATCAGTGTTCAAGTCATGTGTTTACCACCCTTAAATTAATTCTATAAGTGATGTTGAAGGATTTTTATTATTATTATTGCCAGCTTTGCATCATCTTATTTAATTTCCATTGGTGCATATACTTATAAATGTCTCATTTTTATACAACAGTTCTTTTATCTGCGCCTTCTCCTTTTATACGTTCTTCTCTTTGATGACATTTTATTTTATTGCTAACACCCCTCATCCCCATCACCCTTCCCCCAGACCACATATTTTCTTTATTTCTTTGTCCTTAACCATGTGCACAATTTTCTTAGTTTATTTGTACAATATTTACATTGGCTTCACTGCTTTCTATCCATTCCATATATTTTAAATTTCTTCTATTTTATCCTCCTGTATATCTTTCCAGATTACATATGGTTTGTTTGGGGCGTAACATTGCACATAACTGAATACGTAATGCCACACCACATATGTAGTTTTCTGTTGCCACTTTAATACCTGGGACGTACTCTGTTTCTGGCCTTTCTTCTTGACTCCGTGAGAGGAAAAAGAATTTCCTTTCTAAATCCCTTTACCGCCTTGTACTGCTGCAGTTTTCTTTTTAAATTGGCTGTGGCTTTCTTATGAGCCGTTAAACCTTTGTGCTTTATATCACATGCTTGAGACACTCCGGTAAGCAACCAAGTAATAAAGTTTATAGCTTCTGGTTCCAATGCTTTATGGTTACATTTGTGTTTTGTTACAGTCTCGAGTGTTACATTCAGTATCATTCACTCAGTTGACTTTTCTTATGAAACCCTCACTATCTCACATCAACAAATATGTTACTTTCTTCATATACCCTTGGCTGAACTATTTTCTGACTTAGGCCACACTGACGCCTTCTTATTTTTCCTTAAACCTTGAGCTCTATTTTCCCAGCTGCTTCTCTCGAGGTTTCTAACTGCTCCCCACTTCTCTTTTTTAACTGACAAACTCTAACTGCTTCTTTCAAACTTGAGTCCGCCCCTTTAGAATGTTCAGTTCTGTAATTGCCATTCTGGCTCAGCGGCCTTTTCAAATCCTGGCATACTCTCATCTGCATACAACCAATCGGCTTCACATATGCAAATTAATCCTGCCTTCACTGTTGCTACCCTATTTGAGCCATTTCTTCCCTATCAGCCATATAGTAACCTAGAGCTACACACCAAAAATACAACATAGATCATAAAATTCACTACAGTATGATTTCAGATTGGACCACCTGGTCATAAATATAGTTGTACCAACATATTCTGCACATTTCTTCCCTCTCCAAAACCTTTATCCCAATTACATGTTACCTGTTCATGCCAAGCATTATTTTTAATTTTTTTTAATTATTACATTTGGCCCAGCCATTGGTTTTTAATTGCGTCGTGTTATTGTTATTGTTTTTTTGATTATTTTGCTATGAGTTTTTTTTTTGTATTATTGCTGTTATTGTTATTGTTGTATTGTGGGCTCGGACTCATGTAAGCCGCACCGTAAGAGTCCCTCGGGAGATGGTAGTGGGGTACAAATAAAGTCTTATTATTATTATTATTATTATTATTATTATTATTCATCTTTCCATCACCATGCTAGTACTGCTTGTTCTGCTAGAATAATAATAATTTTAACAGTTCTTGTTCTTTTGTATTAATATTATTATTTCCTAATACTTCCATTAACACTCGGAGTGGTATTTTAAATATTGTTTCCATTTTTCCCCAAAAACTTCTTAGTTTTAGACGTTGAGGAAGACCTTTGTTTAAGACTGTGTACTATTACATCACGACAATTCCTTTATTGGTTTCCTTTATTTGGTTCCTTTTAGAAGTGTCCACTGATAGCTTGAAACAAGAAAGGATTATTTTGCTCTCTTCTACTAATGTTTATTTATTAATTAATTATTTACGACATTTATATGCCGCCCTTCTCATTGTACGTATATATACATACAATATATTGTGTTATTAGCATAGTACAATATCAGTATTAAATATTATTATATTGTACTATACCATTATATTGTAGTATTATTCTTTGGTGATTTCTCCCTTTTTCCACTTCTTGTGCATGTCTCTTTTGTGTTTTAGCATATTACGTGTAATAAAAATATATAATTATAATATCATATTATTAATGATATTACAAATTATTAATATTGTGTTCTTCTGTGCTTTGCCTCATAAAGTCATAAGACCAAAGAGAGTTACCATAATTCAGGGATTCCTTACCGTTCCTCAGTCAGTCCTATATAACTCAGTGTGTCATACCTCCATAATAGGATCAGAATTACAGCTAAGGTTTATTTTAATTGAATTGGCTTATTAGGCAAGACATAGTTAGCTTGTTGTTGAATTTATTTAGAGGGGTCTGACAGCTGTTCTTGGGGTAAAGAATGCCAAATGTTTGGGGGGCTTACTCAGGAATTGGTGTAATTTCATGGTGAGGTAATGCTGTCATTAGTTTCCTTTGTCTTCAGATATATTGAACAGGGTTAACCCCAGTTCCCCGCGGATTGGGATTCAGAATGGGGCCGCCAAAAGAGGTAATGGACGTGGATGGAAGTGTTGTGGGGCAGGTGTCAGACCTGACAGGGTCCCCGCCTTGTGAGTGCCACATACCTGTCTTTGCAGGGTTCCAGCCCGCGACCAGACCGGCCACCAGCACATTGGCTGTCCAGCCGCAGCCGCGGGTTAGCAGCAGCGCGCCTGGGACCCCTTTGGCCTTGCAGCGGCCCCTCTCCGGGTGCTCCGGACCTCAGGAAGCAGCCAAGGCCAGTGCTGGCCTCTCCCAGCCCATCAGCCGCTCTCCCTCCCTCTGCAGGAATCTCAGCTTGCCGGGGCTGGCCCAGCCGGCCTCCAGACCTGTGGCCACAGTCACCGCACAGCCGATCACCTTAAGCCGGGTAGGCACTTGACCCTTCTGCCTTGCTCCAAGAGAGCGGGGAGGGCTCTAGCTTATTCTTCAGGGTCTATACTTGCCTCCAGAATTACTATGAAGCTTGTCAACTGGGTAAGTTACTAGAATTAGATATTAGAGATCCCAAAAGATAGGTTAGGATAGAGAAATTAACAGACGGGTGGGAATATGGATCTTGCATTATGGGGAAAATTGGGGGAAAAGAACTAAAAAACATAAAAGGAGGCCCCTTGTTATCAACAATGACCTGTTGGGGAAAATGGCAAAACAAACTCCCAATAAATAAAATAGACAAGCTCCCAATAGGTTCCATAGACAACAGAAAACCCCAGCCATATTGCAGTATACTAAAGAAACTGGAACAGAATGGAATAACAAAGATTGAGGACTTACTAAAACCAGATGGGACTGTAATTCAATGGGAGGAAACAAAAGATACTGTATATACTTGAGTATAAGCCTAGTTTTTTAGTCCTTTTTTAAGTCTTAAAAAAGTCTCCCTCGGCTTATAGTCGCGTCAAAGTTATTTCTTATTTTACCCTGTTAGAAATACATAATAAATATATAAATAAACATGGCCATATAGCCCGGAAAAACCTACAACAACCCATAAATATATATTGTTACATTGATCATTTTAGTTTATTATTGTTGTCATTATTTATATATTATTTCACTCTATTATTGTTATTACATTTATTATTTTTCTCTATTATTACTGTTATTATTACATTTCCATTTTTACTCTATTATTATTGGTATTATTATTACATTTATTGTATTACTCTATTTTTATTAGAAGGATATGCAAGCAAATTTACATTGAAGGTTAGAATAATGATTTAATCAGAGTTGGGCAGCCTTATCCTAAATTGCACTTTTATGTAAATATTCGAAAACATTTAGCCTGCTGATGTCTCAATTAATGTAACTGTATTGGTATCTAATTTTATTTTGAAATTTACCAGTAGCAGTTGCATTTCCCACCCTTGGCTTATACGCGAGTCAATACATTTTCCCAGTTTTTTGTGGTAAAATTTGGTGTGTCGGCTTATATTTGGGTCGGCTTATACTCGAGTATATACGGTAAATGTGGGCTTGTGGGTTACAATGGGGAGGGCTGTCTAAAAAGCTAACAGAATTGAAGACTAAGGAAACCTCAGAAACAAATTTTGACAAAATAATAAAATGGAAAGTTGAGAAGGAGAAAGGAATCATGGGATTTATATATAAAATAATCACAGAAATACAATATTATACAAAATCTACCGTAATAGAAGTCTGGAGGGAGGAATTAAGTTGCAGTGAGAGAGAAATAGGCAATTGGATGAATTCAATCAATAAAATAAAACACCTGAAGATTAAAGAAATGCAACGGAAAATACTGACAAAATGATACAGAACTCGCGTGCAACTGGCGCATATTATGAAAACGTGCCCAACATTATGTTGGCACAACTGCGGAAAAATAGGAACATACGCCCACATGTGGTGGGAATGCGAAAAAATCCAAAAGTTCCAAGAAATAATCAGGAAGGAAATGGAGGAGCTATTAGGGATAAATATAGAATGGAACAAGACTCAATTTTTCACCTAGAAATTGGAAAGTAAAGGGGAATATAAAGAAAATTAGGAAATAATATAACACATGATAGAGGCAATCAAAGCCTCAGAGGCCCAGGGCTGGAAGGACCACAAGAAATGGGATATAAAAACTTGGTATAAATATCTAGCCGATTACCTTCTCCAAGATTATATTAGCGAAAGGTAAAGTTATTATAAGCAGAAGGACCTGGGAAGCAAAATGGAAGGGTTTCGTATACAGAATAAAGGGGAAAGATACATATACGGTGTTAAATAAGACTATTCTCATGATTGAACAATTGTAATAAACACAGGAACAGTACTTAACTATTCCTGGGTGAGGGTGGGGGGATTGGGGAAAATACTGGTATTTTGAATGTTAATTTCAAAGATGGTATGTTTCTATGTATTATACAACAACAAAAATTTTAAAAAATTGTTCAGTAGTAACAGTGCATTAGGGTCAGGGTACTGGACTCAAGGATTGTGGCAACAAGTGCAATTGCAGGCCAGGATGTAGTCAGTTTGGGAGTTTCCTCAAGGAAAAATACAAACCAAGGGAAAGAAATGATTTCTTGGTATGTGGTAGCAGAATGGTGTAGCGAATTTGCTGGAGTGTTTCTTTCCTTTCATCAAACGAAGCAGGCATGCCCATAATTATGATCAAAGTTGTACTGGAAACTCTGCATTTAGCTTTTGGAAGTAGAAGGCTTTACAGAAAAAGATAACCCTGAGCAAAAGACCCCTTTCTCCACAGGTTACACCAAATAACACTTCTGGCCTTGGCTTTGGCTTGAGGCTGAATTCAGGAGAACTGCAATGCCAGGGTGGATCCATGGTGAATTTGACAGGTATGCTTGAAAACGTTTCCATCCTTCGTAATGGACTTATATACAAGAACTAGCCGAACCCGCCACGCTTTGCTGTGGCCAAACTTCCCTCCCTCTTTCTTTCCTTCCTTTCCTCTATTTCTTTCCCTTCCTATTTCTCTTCTTTCTTCCATCTCTACCTGTTTCTTTCCCCCTTCTTTGCTCTTTGGTTACATCCTTCCTTCCCTGTCTTTCGTTCCTTCTCTCCTTCTTTCCCTCTCATTTTCCTTCCACTTTTTATTTCCTTCTCTCCTTCCTTGCTTCTCTTTCTTTCCTTTCTTCTTTCCCTCCCTCCTTGTCTCCATCCTTCTTTCCCTCGTTACTCCTTGACTGTCGCTTCAATTTAATTTGTATTATATATATGTGTGTGTGTATGTGTAACATATTATATAGTAATCTATATAACAATATATAAAAATTGTATTTATATCTTACATAGGGAAAGGAAGAAGGAAGGAAGGAGGGAAAGGGAAGGGAAGGAAAAGAAAGAAGGAGGAACAGGAAGGAAAGGATGGAGAAGGAAGGAGGGAAAGGGAAGGGAAGGAAAAGAAAGAAGGAGGGACAGGAAGGAATGGATGAAGAAGGAAGGAGGGAAAGGAAGAAGGAAGGAAGGAGGGAAAGGGAAGGGAAGGAAAAGAAAGAAGGAGGGACAGGAAGGAAAAGATGGAGAAGGAAGGAGGGAAAGGAAGGAGGGAAAGGGAAGGGAAGGAAAAGAAAGAAGGAGGGACAGGAAGGAAAAGATGGAGAAGGAAGGAGGGAAAGGAAGAAGGAAGGAGGGAAAGGGAAGGGAAGGAAAAGAAAGAAGGAGGCACAGGAAGGAAAGGATGGAGAAGGAAGGAGGGAAAGGAAGAAGGAAGGAAGGAGGGAAAGGGAAGGAAAAGAAAGAAGGAGGGACAGGAAGGAAAGGATGGAGAAGGAAGGAGGGAAAGGGAAGAGAAGGAAAAGAAAGAAGGAGGGACAGGAAGTAAAGGATGGAGAGGGAAGGAGGGAAAGGAAGGAGGTGGTGAAGAAAGGAGGGTGGGAATGAAATGAAGAAAGGGAAAGAAGGAGGAAAGAAAGGGAGGGAGGAAGGAAAGGAAGAAGAAAGGAGGGACAGGAAGGAAGAGAAGGAAGGAGGGAGGGACAGCAAGGAAGGAGGAGGAGAGGAAAGGAAGGGGAAGGAAGGAAGAAAAGGAAAGAAAGGGAGGAAAGAAGGGAAGGGAGTCCTTTTGGGTGGAGTGTGGCAGAGGCAGCTACCTCCTCTGTGTGTGTGTGTGTGTGTTAAATATGTGCTTGTGTTGCCGGAGACAGGCGAGCAGGTCAGACAGAAAGGAAAGAGTTAAAAAAGAAAGAAGGGTCTACAGAAAGAGGAGGAGATCGCCCTCCTGGCATGGCAGGGAAAGAGAGGGGGCTCCATGCGGCCTACTCTCGCTTGTGTGTGTGTGTGGGGGGGGGGGGGGATGCATGCGTGCCTGGCTCCTCAAGCTTTAACAACCTCGGCTGTTTCCCCGCGAGGAGGAGAGGGAGTGGCCATGGGTCTCTTTGTAGACCTGCAGTTTCTCCTTTGTGGACATGTAGTTCAGAAGTCCTTTCTGCTATTTGTTTTCATTGGTTTTTTGAGTGGAGAACATACATTGGGTTGTTAGGTGTATCGTGTTCAAATTTGGTGCCAATTCATCCAGGGTTTTTTAGTTCTGTGAATACCACAAACGAACATGACATTTTTATTTATAGAGATGTGTGCCTGAGAGAGGAAGAAAACCATTTAATGTATTACCAGGCCAATTCGAACCTGTTTTCTGGGCAAGCAGGACTGATACAGAGAAGGAAACTTCATTCAAGTTTTCCACTTGAATTGAAGGTTCAAGGGAAAACAGATTATGAAGTATTTTCTCCTAGAATTATGAAGTGGTTCCCTAATTTTCAGCCCCCAAACAATTTCTAAAAAGCTAAGCAAGTGGAAGATTTTGTTGAAAGATAGTGTGTAGTATCGAATCATTATAGTTCCTGGTCTGGTTTCTGTTTTATCCTCCTTTTCTTCTCAAACTGTCCAAACCAAAGCGATTCCTTGCCTTTCCAGAGTTCCTTAACAGTTCAGGACCTTCTTGGTATTTTTATGATCCTGAGAAGTCACGGGAAAGGCGCCTATGTGCCGTGTGCCCTTTTGCCTTGAAAGGGAAAACGGGAAAACAGTCTACGGCAGGGGTCCTTGAACGTTTTAAACAGAGGGCCAGGTCAGAGTCCCTCAAACTGTTGGAGGGCCAGATCGTAATTTGGAGAAAAAAAACATGAATGAATTCCTATGCACACTGCACATATTTTATTTGTAGTGCAAAAAACACTTAAAAACTGTACAATAATTAAAATGGAGAACAATTTTAACAAATATAAACTTATTGGTATTTCAATGGAAAGTGTGGGCCTGCTTTTGGCTGATGAGATAGGATTGTTGTTGTTGTTGTGTGCTTTCAAGTAGTTTCAGACTTAGGTTGACCCTGAGCGAGGGCCGGGTAAATGACCTTGGAGGGGCCGTATCCATCCCTTGGGCTTTAGTTTGAGGACCCCTGGCCTACGGAGTTAGAGTAAGGCCCTGCAGAAGGGAGCAAGCAAAGACCGGCCTGGATTTGTCGCCAGTAGGCTGAGAATTGCGGTATATAAGCGTAGTAAATAAATAAATTTGGGGCCGCGAAGCAGCTGGTGGGGCTTATAAAAACCAGAGGCGCTTGACTCTATTTGCAGGCTTGTCCAAGCGTCCCTCGACTTCCGAAGCTGACTGTATCCTTCCCAAAAAGACCAAGGGGAACGACATGGGAGACGGAGGGGATTCCCCCGAGTTGATTTCAGTCCAGTCTCCAAATGACCTCTTTCAGAAAGGTAAGGGTCACTTCCTGGTTTGCCCTTCCTGGTTTGTTTGTGTTCTAATGCCTCTCCTAGACCTAAAATGTGAAAAAAATGCCCCTGTATTTTACTCCTGTTGGTTTGTCTGATGCTTTGTTTGAGGATCTGAAACACCGGGTGCCTGTGGAAAGAGCATCTGGTCAAGTGACAGATAGGAAGTCCTCACGCTTTCCTTTTTTCCATTTGAAGGTGTTCTGTCTGCAAACATGAAGAATGGTGCACCTTTCCCGCAGGCCTGTCCAAAGTGCAATATTCATTTCAATCTTTTGGAGCCATTAAAAAACCACATAAAGGTAAATATCGCAAGAATGGGGACTGTCAAAATATTTATTTATTTACAGCTTTTCTATTCCGCCCTTCTCCTCACCCCGCAGGGGACTCAGGGCGGATTACAGTGTACACATATATGGCAAACATTCAATGCCAATTTTTGACATACAGACATATACAGGCATACACAGAGGCTATTTAACTTTTTTTGGCCGCCAGGGGAGCTGTCGCTTTCATCGTCCATCTGCGACGCTGTTGAAGCACTTCCGCATTCCCCGCATGCTTCCCCACTGGAATGCTTTGCTGGAGTCTTCTTCATGACCTCATAAATCAGTTAATGCCGGTCATTCTGTAATTTAAGAATTTATTTATTTATTTAATTATTTATCGTGTCGCCAGCAACCAAACATTTGTATTACATTATTAACAAAAACAAACAAACAGACAGAGAAAACACAGAATTTGCAAGCTTGGTAGTTGATTAAATGTCCTTTGACCAGTCTCTGTCCCCTTGGAGTGCCTCTGGTGTTGCAGCAAGGAGGTCCTCCCTTGTGCATCATGTGGCAGGGCTCATGGTGCATTGCAGCAGGTGGTCAGTGGTTGGCTCTTCTCCGCACTCGCATCTCGTGGTGTCAGAGTGCAGTTTGTTCAGCGCCTTCCAAGTCTTCTGTGTGCCCCTTGGGGAGTCTCTCATTTGGTATCAGCCATGGGTTGAGGTTCTGGGTTTCAGCCTACCACTTTTGGACTCTCGCTTGCTGGGGTTTTCCAGCGACTGTCTCTGTAGATCTTAGAAAACTATTTCTTGATTTATGTCGTTGACGTGCTGGCTGATACCCAAACAGGGGATAAGCTGGAGATGTCACTGCCTTGGTCCTTTCACTATTGGCTGCCACTTCCCGGCGGATGTCAGGTGGTGCAATACCAGCTAAGCAGTGTAGTTTCTCTCGTGGTGTAGGGCGCAGGCACCCCGTGATAATGCGGCATGTCTCATGAAGAGCCACATCCACTGTTTTAGCGTGGTGAGATGTGTTCCACACTGGGCATGCGTACTCAGCAGCAGAGTAGCATAGTGCAAGGGCAGATGTCTTCACTGTGCCTGGTTGTGATCCCCAGGTTGTGCCAGTAAGGTTTCCTATGATATTGTTTCTAGCACCCACTTTTTGCTTGATGTTCAGGCAGTGCTTCTTGTAGGTCAGAGCACGGTCCAGAGTGACTCCCAGGTATTTGGGTGCGCTGCAATGCTCCAGTGGGATTCCTTCCCAGGTAATGATCCTCAGAGCTCGGGATGCTTGTCTGTTCTTAAGGTGAAAGGCACATGTCTGTGTTTTAGATGGGTTAGGGATCAGCTGGTTTTCCCTGTCATAGGCAGTAAGAGCACCTAGATCTTCGGAGAGCTTCTGTTCTTCCATCTCAAAGCTCCCTGCTTGAGCGGTGATGGCATGATCATCAGCATAGATGAAGCTCTCTGTCCCTTCTGGCAGTTAGCCTGTTTCCCTGCTTGTTCATTATCAGGCTGAGAACCAGGCTGAGAGCTATCTTTCTGGTCATTTGTGTCTTGCTTCTCTCATGTCCCCCGTTTAAAGGGTTAATTGGATTTAACTGTATATATTGAATATTGTTATTCTTCAATCTTATTTAATGTTTATATGAATTGAGTTTTAATTTGTGTGTTGTTGTGGTTTTTAATGTTAGCTGCTCTGAGTCTTCTTTGGCTGAGAAAAGTGGGATCTGAATTCTAATACAGGTGGTGATGATAATAACTGTTTTTTAAAAATACCAATGATATTTAATTCTGCTTTAATGTTTATATATTTGTAGATTTTCAATTGTACTGGGGTGCTTTGTAGAGAGAAAAGGGGGTGTAAATAAATATAATGCTGAATTGATGAGCTTTTTGTGACTCAGCTGGAATCAGAGTGTTTCTGATGAGGATGATGGGACTCAGGTTCATAGTTTGGGTCAAAATGTCCCTGTTATAGACAGTGAAGAAATGCCTGTTATATAGACAGTGAAGAAATGCAATTTCCCACAGTAAGGCATGAGAGTGTTGATACTGAAAATATCCAGGTTCAGTCTCACTCAGAGAAGGAAGATAGTTCTCAGCCTGGTAATGAGCAAGCAGGGAAACAGGCTAACGAACAGACTGACCTTGACGACATGGGGACTTTAGATTGGGCTGACCAGTTGGAATTCTGAATTCGAAGGAGTGAAAGAATAGCTAACAAGAGGGAGGCCAGAGGCCAGAGAAATGCCTTCGTGTTTTGCAGTGTGTTTGAGACCAGGTCTTTGTCAAAGCAACTTCGCGTTTACCTAAGGAGCTTCCCTAAGCTAGGCTGGATTATCTTGCAGTTTTGTTGTTCATGGTTCCAGGACTCTGTCATGTTCTCTTGGGTTTTGCTTTGCTGATGCCTTTTTGGATTAAGCTTCAAGTGCTTGGTTATATTGATCTTTTGAAACATTAACCTTTGCTTTTAAGAACTTGTTTACCTTTTATTTTTAATAAACCATAAAGACTACTGGCTGTGTGCAGTTTGGTGTTCTTCAGCAAGGTGACTCTACTCTGAGGTGCTGTTGGTGTTCAGCCTGCGTGTGAACCTGAACCTGATTCTCTGATTGTATTTCCTGATGCTACTGAAAATGTATTTCTCCCTGATGGTAATGAAAATGATTCTGAGGTCAGCTTGGAAAGTGAAACTACACATTCTGATGAGAATGTTGCAGAGCCAAGTGGTGATAGCTCTCCAGAGGAGCTAACACCTGGCTTCCTTAATGAGGATAGAAAAGGACAGATTTGGAAAAACAGGAGTGAATCGCAGAGTCTGCGAAGATCAAGCAGATCAAGGGAGAAGGAAACACAGGCTTCAAAGCCTGGAGGCATGTCACGAAACAGTTTCTTCAGCTTTAAGCGCCTCTCACCAGGTTGTCTCATTAGATCAGGCATCGTTTAGACTGAGGCATTACCTTGGCAGATTTCCCTGTTTCCCATGGCCTACATTCCAAGAGGCTTCTAGTGCTCCAAGTACGGTTAGTGGTTTGCTAGCAGGTTCCAGGTTTTTGCAGTGTTGCTTTTGGATTTGGATCTAATTCATGGATTTTCCTGACTGCTGAATTTTACTGTGGCTTTTTGACTGCATTTTCCTCTATTTTGTAACCATTTTTCACCAATTAAAAGGGATTGTTTTTTCCCCACAGTCAAGTGTGGTGGATTGTTATCTTATGGTCTCGTTTCCTGCTCTGGGTTGCAACAGGTGCAACAGAGCTTCACTGGATCGCTTGTAATGAGAGAAACAGGGATTTGGGTTTTGCTACCTCCTTTTGGGTGTCACCCATTAACTAGTTGGGATTTGTTTGTGCCAGTAAGGAAAAGGTTAAGGGTCACACTGGAGGGGTTCATTTGACATCCAGCCTGTTTACAAAGGGATTGCTGAACTTCCAGGTGAATATAGGGCTGAGCCTTGCGGCACCTTCACATGAGGTTACATTCCTTTTGTGAGCCGTGAAAGTGAGAGCCACTCTCCTTTCCTCCCTCCCTTCCTTCTCTCAGTATTGCTGCCCGGAGATGGTGCCCTCCTTCCTGGGTGCGGCAGAAAGCTTGGGGCCCTGGACCAGGGCCATGGAGTCGGAGCCCGGGAAGCTGATCATGCTGGTGAACGACTTCTACTACGGGCAGCACGAGGGGAACGTGCAGCAGGTGCGCCAGGAGCAGAAGACCCACACCACCTTCAAGTGCGCCAGTTGCATGAAGCACCTCAAGAGTAATGTCAGGTGAGCCTCCCCTCCCCCCCCTTTCTCCCCCTTCAGCCCCAGCCATTGTGTTTTATTGCTTTTATTGTTTCTACTGCTTTTATATGGTCTATATTATACGTTAATGTTTTTAATTATATTTTCTGTTGTTGCTGGCGTTGATTGCCGATTGTAAACTGCCTCGAGTCGCCTTCGGGCTGAGAGAGGCTGTAGATAAATATGGTAAACTAGCCGTCCCCTGCCACGCGTTGCTGTGGCCCACATGGGGGTTCTGTGTGGGAGGTTTGGCACTAATACAGTGTTTCTCAACCTGGGGATCGGGACCCCTAAGGGGATGCCAGAGGGGTCACCGAAGACCAGTAGAAAACACAGTGTTTTATGTTGGTCATGGGGGTCCTGTGTGCCAAGTTTGGTTCAATTCCATCCTTGGTGGGGTTCAGAATGCTCTGTGATTGTAGGTGAACTATAAATCCCAGCAACTACAACTCCCAAATGTCAAGATTCTATTTTCCCCAAACTCCACCATAATTGAGTATACTTGTAAAGTTTGGTCCAGACCCCTCATTGTTTGAGTCCACAGTGATCTCTGGATGTAGGTGAACTACAACTCCAAAACCATAGGATACTGCCCACCAAACCATTCCAATATTTTCTGCTGGTCATGGGGGAACTGTGTGCCAAGTTTGGTTCAATTCCATCATAGGTGGGGTTCAGAATGCTCTGTGATTCTAGGTGAACTAGAAATCCCAAGAACTACAACTCCCAAATGACAAAATCATTTTTTTAAGTGAAGGACATACATTGGCCTGATAGGTGTCTTGTGTCCAAATTTGGTGTCAATTCGTCCAATGGTTTTTGAGTTCTGTTAATCCCACAAACGAACATTACATTTTTATTTGTATAGATAATAAATATAAATAAATAAATAAATGACTAGCCGTCTACAAAACCCTTAAAGTACTTTACAAGGGAATAATGGCTGGACATAAAAATGCAGTGTGACAATCAGCACCGTGTTTCGTAACTGAGTATCGCAGGTGTCTCTTATTGGTAATTGGGGTGCATCTTACAATTTAGTAAATAAGGTAATCTCGAAGATCCACTTTCTATTTCTTGAATCGAAATGACCGAAGAAAGATGCTCTCAGGACGTTTTCCCTCAGTTTGAGGCTCTTTGGGGTCAAGTCCGCCACACAAGAGGCTCTGGGGCCCCATCAGCTTGAGAGGGACAAATGTGTTCCTAATGTCGCACCTTCAAGCTGTATGTTCTGTCAGAGTTAGGCAGCGCACAGCGGAAGGATTGCTAGATCAACAGACACTGTGTTGCAAAATAAAGACTCTGCAGGCTTTGAGTTACAAAAGAAACTAAGTTTTACTAAGCACATTTGTAATGAACTCATACCTTTTCTTCGTAGGCCGCAGCCTGGGAGTCAGTGAGCTGGCCTCCATGTTGGGAAGGCAGCTCAGGATGGCAGACATGATGGTATAGGCAGAGAGGCAAGGGGAGGAGTCAGCTAACTCCTGATTGGTTCAGACCCCAAGGGGAGGAGTTGAAGGAGAGTGTAAATAGGCTGTCATTTCTGACAGAAGAGGGAGAGAGAAGGATTTGATCTAGCAGAGAAAAGATTAGGATTTCAGACAGGGAAAAGAGAGTTTCTTAGTGAGCTAGGAATTAGCCTGTTAGGGAATAATTACAGAGCAAGTGCTTCTGTATAGTTTGACTAGGGCAGTCAAAGGGAAGGCTTGTTTAGTTGTATTAGGACGGAATACAAGTGGGTTTATTTCCCTAAAGTTCAGAGTAGTCCAGGGGTAACCTAGATACTCTGGAAGGCAGCCAGGGGCGGCTGGCTGAAGAAACGCACTGTTACATATTACAGGATAGTGTGAGGAAAATAGCTCATGATAAGGAAAAGTTACTCCTTCTAAAGAAACCATTTGCTTAATAAGTCTGTGCTTCAGAAGCAAACTATGCGTATGTACCTCTCAGTAGTCAGTTGTTTGCTTCAAATACTTCAATAAACCTGTTCTCTAGTTTCCTGTTAATCTGCCTCAGCCTTGTTTCATCATATAAGGTTAGATCCAGTCAGCCTCCACATCTCTACTATTCAGTCACCAGAAAGGGAGCCAAAAGGAAGAGCCGGTGTATAGGGACATTTTACCTCAAGTACAACAACAAGACAATTCCTCAAACTGTAATTTGGGGTGGTGGCAGCAAACCTGCCATTACACACACACCATTCTCTCTCATCTCCTGTAATTCCCTCGTATATTTTTTTTTACAGTGGTGGCAGCGGTGGGATTGAAAATAAAGGTCCCCCCCCCCCCCCCGTCACATGTAATAAAAGACCCCCTATTTTTCCTTACACGTCTTACTACAGCGAGCTACAATTAGAAACCAGTCAAAACGAAAGTCTCTTCACATCTGCTAATCTCTTCTTGCTGAGACTGGTTACTCCCTTCTGTTCCCAGCAAGAGCAAACATGATCTTCCCTCAAGGTCACATAATCCCAGCCTCATGGAAGAAACATTCTGCACAGAATTTCTAATACACAATGGAATCCATCTTGGAAATACATAGAAGCACATTTAAAACACATCTATATATATATATAAATGCTCTGTGCATAATGAGTACCTTAAAAACAAAAGAACCAATGAATAAAATCACACCAAATTTGGCAACAAAACATCTCACAACACAAGGAGTGACCATCACTCAAAAAATATGATTTTGTCATTTGGGAATTGTAATTGCTGAGATTTATAGTTTACCTACAATCAAAGAGCATTCTGAACTCCACCAATGATGGAATTGAACCAAACTTGGCACACAGAACTCCCATGACCAACAGAAAATACTGGAAGGGTTTGGTGGGCATTGACCTTGAGTTTGGGAGTTGTAGTTCACCTACATCCAGAGAGCATTGTGGACTCAAACAATGATGGATCTGGACCAAACTTGGCACGAACACTCAATATGCACAAATATAAACACAGATGGAATTTGGGGGAAATAGACCTTAACATTTGGGAGTTGTAGTTACTGGGATTTATAGTTCACCTTCAATCAAGGAGCATTCTGAACCCCACCAATGACAGAATTGGGGCAAACCTTCCACACAGAATCCCCATGACCAACAGATAATACGTAAGGCCACCCAATCCAACTCCCTTCACCAGGGCAAGAAAAGATAATCAAAGCCCTTCCCAGATAGGACCACCCAGCCATAGATATAGATAGATAAATATGATTCAAACACACACAGATATTGTATCATAGATTTGAAAGGGACTCCTAAAGAAGGACAATTATTTGTTGCATGTTCCAGAGTTGGCAAACTAGACACTCTCCACATCAACACTGACAAAGAAACAACAAGAAATACTGTTTACCCAGAAGCAGAAAGAAATTACATAGATTAGAAACCAACACTTTCTCATTACTTTATTTTCCAGATCAACAGACTGGGCCACAGCAACGCGTGGCAGGGGACAGCTAGTACATAACTAAATTAATCCTGACATGTTCTGGACTTGGTGGGTTCCTGGACACCTGTAATGACGATGTCCTTCCTTCCTTCCTTCCTTCCTTCCTTCCTTTTTTCTGCTCAGGTTCATGAACCACATGAAGCACCACCTGGAGCTGGAGAAGCAGAACAGCGAGAGCTGGGAGAGCCACACCACCTGCCAGCACTGCTTCCGGCAGTTCCCCACCCCCTTCCAGCTCCAGTGCCACATCGAGACCACCCACACGCCCCACGAGTGCTCCAGTGAGTTGGGAGTGGGCTGGGGACACACTCTTGTGTGCTCAGGACCAAGAAATAATGGAAACAGGACTCTTGGCCTGGTGGCGCTTCTCCTTGAGCCACAAAGAGGTGGCGGATAATACATTTATTATTTTTGTCATCTACACTTCCGCCCCGCTTTTCTCCCCATAGGGACTCAAGGCAGATAACACTCATATGACACACTGAATGCAAATTTAAAATAATGGAAAATACAATTTTTTAAAAAATATTTGTGAATTGATATACCGTATATACTCGAATATAAGCCAAGGCATCTAATTTTACTACAAATAAGCCGAGGATGGGAAATGCAAAATAAAAATGGATACCAACAGAATTACTGTATATACTTGAGTATAAGCCTAGTTTTTCAGTCCTTTTTTTAGGCTGAAAAAGTCTCCCTCGGCTTATACTCGAGTCAATGTTTTTTATTATTTTACTTTCTTGTTGTTATTATTATTATTATTTTATTTATTATTTTATTATTGCTGTTATTATTACATTTATTATTTTACTCTATTTATTATTATTGTTACATTTATTATTTCACTCTATTATTATTATTTTACTCTATTTATTATTATTGGAGGACATGTAAACATATTTACATTGAAAAAGGTTTGAATAATGGTTTAATCAGAGTTGGACAGTCTTATCGTGAATTACAGTTTTATGTAAATATTCAAAAATATTTAACCTACTAATGCCTAAATATAATTCTATTGGTATCTTATTTTTATTTTGAAATTAATGGTAGCTCCTGCATTTCCCACCCTTGGCTTATACTCGAGTCAATACACTTTCCCAGTTTTTTGTGGTAAAATTTGGTGGGTCAGCTTATATTCGGGTCGGCTTATACTCGAATATATACGGTACATTAATTGAGGCTTCAGTAGGTGAAATGCTTTTGGATATTTACATAAAACCGTAATTTAAGATAAGACTGTCCAACTCCAATTAAACCATGATTCTCACCTTCTTCCATGTAAATGTGCTCACCTATCCTTCCCATAATAATTAAGGGAGTAAAATAATATATGTAATAATAATAATAATAATAATAATAATAATAATAATAATAATAATAAAATAGAGAAATGTATAAATGTAATATAAACAGTAATAAATAGAGAAAAATAATAAATGCAATAATAATAGAGTAAAATAATAAAGGTAATAAAATAATACTAATAACAGAGTAAAACAATAAATAATCTCGAGGGAGCTTTTCAGCCTAAAAAGAGGGCTGAAAATCTAGGCTTACATTCGAGTATATACAGTAAGTTAAGATATAGCCTTGGTCGCCTTGGTAGATGATCTCCGCAGGGAGCTGGACAGGGGGAGTGTGTCCCTGTTAGTTCTGCTGGACCTCTCAGCGGCCTTCGATACCGTCGATCACGGTATCCTTCTGGGTCGCCTCATGGATATGGGGCTCGGGGGCACGGCCTTGCAATGGCTCCGATCCTTCCTTGAGGGACGGTCCCAGAAGGTGTTACTGGGTGACACCTGTTCGACCCCACAACCGTTGTTGTGTGGAGTCCCACAGGGTTCAATTCTGTCCCCGATGTTATTTAACATCTACATGAAGCCGTTGGGAGAGATCATTCGGAGTTTCGGAATGAGATGTTATTTCTACACAGATGATGTCCAAATCTGTCACTCCTTTCCACCTGTCACCAAGGAGGCTGTCCGGACCTTGAACCGGTGTTTAGCTGCTGTGTCGGACTGGATGAGAGCTAACAAATTGAAATTGAATCCAGACAAGACAGAGGTCCTCCTGGTCAGTCGTAAGGCCGAACAGGGCATAGGGTTACAGCCTGTGTTAGACGGGGTTACACTCCCCCTGAAGACACAGGTTCGCAGCTTGAGAGTGATCCTGGACTCATCGCTGAGCCTGGAACCCCAGGTCTCAGCGGTGGCTGGGAGAGCTTTTGCACAATTAAAACTTGTGCGCCAGCTGCGCCCGTACCTTGGGAAGTCAGATCTGGCCACGGTGGTCCACGCTCTTGTTACATCCCGGTTGGGGATTGCCTTTGAAGACTGCTCGGAAACTACAACTAGTCCAGCGGGAGGCAGCCAGATTGCTCACTGGAGCGACGTACAGGGAGCACACCACCCCCCTGTTACATCAGCTCCACTGGCTGCTGATCCAATTCCGAGCACAATTCAAAGTGCTGGTTTTAACCTACAAAACCCTATAGGGTTCCGGCCCAGTGTATTTGTCCGAACGGATCTCCCTCTACATCCCATCTCGAAATTTAAGATCGTCCGGGGAGGCCCTGCTCTCGACTCCGCCACTATCACAAGTGAGGTTGGCGGGGACGAGGAGCAGGGCCTTCTCAGTGGTGGCCCCTCACCTGTGGAACTCACTCCCCGGGGAGATTAGATCAGCGACCTCCCTTCTGACATTCAGGAAAAAACTGAAGACCTGGATATGGGACCAAGCTTTTGGACATGCTGGCAGCTAAAGGAAGATCTGACAACAAACATGGACGAATTGAATGGAATGGATATACGGAACTCTGAAGACTGAGCATGAGATTGTTTTGCTATTTTATTATGTACTAATGTTTTTAACTTGTTAACTGTCTAAATTGTTGTAGGTATTGTTTGTTTATTGATTCAGGCATCGAATTGTGCCGTTGTTTGTAAGCCGCCCTGAGTCCCCCCTCGGGAGTGAGAATGGCGGGGTAGAAGTAATTGAAATAATAAATAAATAAATAAATATACAATAAATGTGCAAAGCCTTTGTTCCTGCAAAATGATTATTTCCCCCCCTTTTCTGCCATTTTTTCTCCTTTCTCCCAGCCATCTGCAAAATCTGTGAGCTGTCCTTTGAAACAGAGCAGATCCTTTTGCAGCACATGAAGGACAATCACAAGCCGGGAGAGATGCCCTACGTCTGCCAGGTACCTGGAAACACGCGTGTGTGTGGATCTGTGCATTGGCAGAGCGACACTTCCGCTTCAAACCTTCCTTCCTCCTTCCCGTGTTTCTAGGTGTGCAGTTACAGATCGTCGGTGTTTTCGGATGTGGACAAGCACTTCAGGGCCGTCCACGAGAACACAAAGAACCTGCTCTGCCCGTTTTGCCTTAAGGTCATTAAGATTGGGGCGCCCTACATGCACCACTTCATGCGGCACCAGGTAAGCAGCGCAGCGCTCTGCAAAAAAACCCCTTCAGCAAATCCACTCACAAGGAAGGCGTCTTGGAGGTTGATCTTTATTTTTATTATTAGTTATTACTGCTCAGCAAGAGCTGCTAATGAAGATACCAATGCAATGAAGAACCCAATACAATTGCATTATTATATTGTCTGTTTCCACTCTGCTCCCTACATTCGCATATATTTGTACACACAACTCTACTACTCCTTTCCACCTAAGTCCAAGGAAGCCCCTCAGGTGCTGGACGAGTGCCTGGCCGCTGTGTCTCTCTGGATGAGGAGGAACAAGCTGAAGATCAATCCCGACAAGACAGAGGTCCTCCTGGTCAATCGTAAACCGGATCGGGGTATAGGGTGGCAACCTGTGTTGGACGGGGGTCACACTCCCCCTGAAGCCACAGGTCCACAGTTTGGGAGTCCTCTTGGATTCATCACTTACGTTGGAGGCTCAGGCGTCGGCGGTGTCTGGGAGGGCTTTTGCACAGTTTATTTATTTATTTATTTATTTATTTATTATTTAAACTTCTATGCCGCCACTCCCCTGGGGCTTGGAGCGGCTTACAAGAATAGCTAAAATCTAACAAAGTTTAAAAGCAATTTAAAACAATTTAAAAACAACAGTATCAAACATTAAAAGCCTGTCGGAACAGGTATGTCTTCCATGCCCTGCAGAAAGCTGGTAAGTCCCGCAGGGCACGAACTTCAGGTGGCAGAGCATTCCAGAGTGATGGCGCCACTGCTGTGAAGGCTCTGCGTCTGGTTGCCGTTAGACGCAAGGTCTTGACACTGGGGACTTCCAATAGATCTTGGTCCTCAGAGCGGAGGGATCTCTGGGGTTGGGAGGGGGTGAGACGATCTCTTAGATACATTGGCCCCAGACCATGCAAGGCCTTCAAGGGGAGTCCCATCACTTTGGAAGTGATCCGGTGCTCAATTGGTAACCAATGCAGCTGTAGTAAGATTGGTGTTATGTGGCATCTCATCGGAATTCCCGCAAGAAGCCGAGCAGCTGCATTTTGTACCAACTTGAGCTTCCGAATCACCGACAGAGGGAGGCCAATGTAGAGGGCGTTACAGTAGTCCAGCCTTGAGATGACCGTAGCCTGGATCACCGTAGCTAGGTCGTCCCTGGACAGGTAGGGGGGCAGCCGTCTAGCCTGCCGCAGGTGAAAGAAAGAAGGCGGTTCTGCTCACGGCAGAGACCTGGGCCTCCATTGTCAGCAGAGGGTCCAAAAGGGCTCCCAGGCTCTTGACCAACGAGGACGGGCGTAATGCCTCGCCATCCAGGGTGGGCAGATGGATGTCCCCACTGCCCGGTCCACCCAGCCACAGTTAAGACTTGTGCGCCAGCTGCGACCGTACTTCGCAAATGCTGATTTGGCCAGGGTGGTCCATGCCTTAGTCACACCTCTAGGTTGGATTACTGTAATGTGCTCTACGTGGGGCTGCCCTTGAAAACGGCTCGGAAATTCCAACTGGTTCAACGGGCGGCGGCCAGGATGTTAACTGGGGCTCCTTACAGAGAGAGGTCAACCCTCCTGTTTAAGGAGCTCCACTGGCTGCCGTTTACCTACCGAGCCCAATTCAAGGTGCAGGTGCTCACCTACAAAGCCCTGAACGGTTTGGGACCTGCCTACCTGCGTGACCGCATCTCCGTTTATGAACCCACGCGCTCCCTCCGTTCATCCAGAGAGGCCCTGCTCACGATTCCACCTGCGTCACAGGCGCGTTTGGTCGGGACAAGGGACAGGGCCTTCTCTGTGGTTGCCCCCCAACTTTGGAACACCCTCCCCAAAGACATTAGACTAGTACCCACATTGGCAGTCTTTAGGAAGAACTTGAAGACCTGGCTATTCCGATGTACCTTTCCGGAATAGGATAACCTCCAGTACTATGTCCCAGAAGCACTTTATTAGAGCTGGCTTGTAGATCTTCTGAATGCGCAGTGGCTCCCAAAGTGACCCATTTAAAGTGGAATCGGGTGTCAAACAGGGATGATGTGTTATTGCCCCAACTCTATTCTCCATCTTCATTGCTATGATACTTCACCTTCTTGATGGGAAGCTTCCCACCGGAGTGGAAATCATCTCGGACAGATGGCTAGCTATTCAACCTTTTGTTGTATGCACTTCATTCAGGAACCCATTTATATTATTTTAAATCTATAAAAAAGACAGACTGGGTTCTTTTTTATGACTATGAAAAGAATAGAAAAGAGAAAGAAACAAAGAAGAAGTTAATAATAATGAAATAAAAGATAAGATCCTGAGATCGGAATAGAAGTCATTTTATTTGATTTTTGTATTTTGGGCGTTGTTTTTTTTCCTTCTCTCTTGGTAGTGGCCTTTACTGACTGTATTTCCTAGTTTTCTACTCTCTGAATATTTCCCCTCTTTCCATGTATTTATATTTTAAACTGATTAATAAAAAATTACTTTAAAAAAATTATTTGATCAATAATGGAATTGCAAACCTTCTTGCAGAAAAAGGGGGTGCACCGCTGCACCAAGTGCCGGCTTCAGTTCCTGACCTGCAAAGAAAAACTGGAGCATAAATCCCAGCATCACCGCACCTTTAAGAAACCGGCCCAGTTGGAAGGCTTGCCTCCCGGAACCAAAGTAAGTAAGCACCACGTGTCGCATGGAAACCCTTCCTTCTGTTGGAAACACAGGCTGGGAGAGCTGACTTGTGCTGGGCTTTTCCTCCCAAGGTGACCATCCGGGCCTCGGCTGGCTCCCTTCAGCCGGTGTCTCCATCCGCTTCCTTCGTGAGCGCCAATACCTCCGTTTTGCAGCTATCTCCCCCGCCAGGGTCCCACGTCGCATCCCCCCCTTTGAGCCCCCAGAACAGGCTGAACACCAGCAAGACCCGCTCCAAGCCCAAGCCCTCGAGCTTCCAGCGGAAGGAGAGCTTGGCCAACAGCAGCAGCAGCGCCAGCAGCAACAGCAGCAACGGAGGCGGCAGCAAGAAGAACAACAGCGGAAAGATCGCCAACACCGGACTCAGCCATCTCAGGTGAGGAATCCTAGATTCATAGAATCAAAGAGTTGGAAGAGACCTCCTGGGCAATCATCCAGTCCACCCCCATTCTGCCAAGAAGCAGGAATATTGCATTCAAAGCACCCCTGACAGATGGCCATCCAGCCTCTGCTTAATAATAATAATAATAATAATAATAATAATAATAGAATCAAAGAGTTGGAAGAGACCTCCTGGGCCATCATCCAGTCCAACCCCATTCTGCCAAGAAGCAGGAATATTGCATTCAAAGCACCCCTGACAGATGGCCATCCAGCCTCTGCTTAATAATAATAATAATAATAATAATAATAGAATCAAAGAGTTGGAAGAGACCTCCTGGGCCATCATCCAGTCCAACCCCAATCTGCCAAGAAGCAGGAATATTGCATTCAAAGCACCCCTGACAGATGGCCATCCAGCCTCTGTTTCAAAGCTTCCAAAGAAGGAGCCTCCACCACACTCCCTCCAGGGCAGAGAGTTCCACTGCTGAACGGCTCTCACAGTCAGGAACTTATAGAATCCTAGAATCCTAGAGTTGGAAGAGACCTCCTGGGCCCTCATCCAGTCCCTGCTTGAGCAGTAATGGCACGATCATCAGCATGCTCTCTTGTACTTTGAAGCCATTGTTCCATTGCGTCCTAGTCTCCAGGGAAGCAGAAAACAAGCTTGCTCCCTCCTCCTCCTCCCTGTGGCTTCCTCTCACATACTTATACATGGCTATCATATCTCCTCTCAGCCTTCTCTTCTTCAGGCTAAATATGCCCTGCTCCTTAAGCCGCTCCTCATAGGGCTTGTTCTCCAGACCCTTGATCTGCTCCCTCCTCCCTGCGGCTTCCTCTCACATATTTATACATGGCTATCATCATATCTCCTCTCAGCCTTCACTTCTTCAGGCTAAACATGCCCAGCTCCTTAAGCCGCTCCTCATAGGGCTTGTTCTCCAGACCCTTGATCATTTGAGTCGCCCTCCTCTGGACACATTCCAGCTTAGAGTCAATATCTCTCTTGAATGGTGGTGCCCAGAATTGGACACAATGTGATTCCAGGTAAAGTGGTCTAACCAAGGCGGAATAGAGCATGGGGAGCAGGACTTCCCTAGATCTAGACACTAGGCTCCTCTTGATGCCTGAGGCCAACATACCATTGGCTTTTTTTGCCGCCACATCACATTCCTGGCTCATGTTCACCTTCCTGTCCAAGATCTTTTTCACAAAAAGTACAGTCTTGGTAATTTGGCCCTGAAAGATCTGCATTGCAGTAACAAAACACAGTCTTAAGGCACCAAAGCTTCCAGCAACAGAAAGGGAAAACTTGGGGTGCATCCTAATTTATATATTTTTGTTCGTGTCAGGAGCAAGTCGCTTCTGGTGTGAGAGAATTGGCCGTCTGCAAGGACGTTGCCCAGGGGACGCCTGGATGATTTGATGTTTTTATCATCCTTGTGGGAGGCTTCTCTAATTTCCCCACATGAAGAACTGGAGCTGATGGAGGGAGCTCATCCACCTCTCCCCGGATTCGAAACTGCGACCTGTCGGTCTTCAGTCCTGCCGGCACAGGGGTTTAAACCACTGCACCACCGGGGGCTCCAGTGATATGGTGTCATGGGGCCTGTAGTTGTACTTCGTCTTGAGCCTTCTCTGCCCAAGAATGCGGGTGCCTCGCCAAACTACGAGTCCCAGGATTTATTTATTTATTTGTTTATTTACAGCTTTTCTATTCCGTCCTTCTCCTCACCCCGCAGGGGACTCAGGGCGGATTACAGTGTACACATATAGGGCAAACATTCCATGCCAATTTTTGACATACGAACATATACAGACATACACAGAGACTATTTAACTTTTTCTGGCCACCTGGGGAGCTGTCGCTTTCCTCGTCCATCTGCGACACTGATGAAGCACTTCCGCATTCCCCGCATGCTTCCCCGCTGGAGTGCTTTGCTGGTGTCTTCTTTATGGCCTCATAAATCAGTTAATTTAGCCTCCCCACACTTTAAGGTGGTACCTAATTCTCCTACTTGACAGATGCAATTGTCTTTGGGGTTGCAAAGGTTGACAACAGGCTACACAATTGGTTGGAAACCCACTCCAACCCGGGCTGGCTTCAAACTCATGACCAGAGTGATCATAATGCAGCTAACGCTCAGCCAGCTGCCCCATGATGGAATTGAACTAAACTTGGCACACAGTTCTTCCCTGACCAACAGAAAATACTGGAAGGGTTTAGTGGGCAATGTCCTTTGGTTTTGGAGCTGTAGTTCACCTACATCCAGAGATCACTGTGGACTCAAACAATGATAGATCTGGACCAAACTCTACACGAAGACTCAATATGCCCAAATGTGAACACTGGTGGAGTTTGGGGAAAATAGAATCTTGACATTTGGGAGTTGTAGTTACTGGGGTTTATAGTTCACCTACAATCAAAGAGCATTCTGAACTCCACCAACAATGGAATTGAACCACACTTAGCACACAGTTCTCCAACTACCAACAGAAAATACTGGAAGCGTTTAGTGGGCAATGTCCTTTGGTTTGGGAGTTGTAGTTCACTTACATCCAGAGATCACTGTGGACTCAAACAATGATGCCGAAATGTGAACACAGGTGGAGTTTGGGGAAAATAGAATCTTGACAATTTGGGAGTTGTAGTTACTGGGATTTATAGTTCACCTACAATCAAAGAGCATGCTGAACTCCACCAACAATGGAATTGAACCAAACTTGGCACACAGTTCTGCCATGACCAACAGAAAATACTGGAAGGGTTTGGTGGGCAGTGTCCTTTGGTTTTGGAGTTGTAGTTCACCTACATCCAGAGAGTACTGTGGACTCAAACAATGATCGATCTGGACCAAACTCTACACGAAGACTCAATATACCCAAATGTGAACACTGATGGAGTTTGGGGAAAATAGAATCTTGACATTTGGGAGTTGTAGTTGCTGAGATTTATAGTTCACTTACAATCACAGAACAACAAAGCCAGCGGACCGGATGGGATCCCTGCAGAAATCTTTAAAGAGGGAGGACCTGCGCTGACACACCAACTCCACCAGCTCATAGAAAAAGTGTGGGTGACCGAGAAAATCCCAGCAGACTTCAAGGATGCCACCATCATCACCCTCTTCAAAAAAGGGGAAAGAACAGACTGCGGGAACTATCGAGGTCTCTCCCTTCTAACCTCTGCTGGAAAAATCCTCGCAAGAATCCTTGCAAACCGCCTTCTGCCCCTCTCAGAAGACACCCTCCCAGAATCCCAGAACGGCTTCCGCCCCTCCAGAGGAACTGTGGACATGATCTTCACTGCACGACAGCTCCAAGAAAAATGCAGGGAACAAAACCAACCTCTGTACATGGCATTCATCGACCTTGCAAAGGCATTCGACACAGTGAATCGCAGCGCTCTCTGGACCATCCTCCAAAAAATCGGGTGCCCAAGCAAATTTGTGAACATCCTGCGGCTCCTCCACGATGACATGATGGCAACAGTCTTGGACAGCAATGGCTCCCAAAGTGACCCATTTAAGGTGGAATCGGGTGTCAAACAGGGATGTGTTATTGCCCCAACTTTATTCTCCATCTTCATCGCCATGATACTACACCTTGTTGATGGGAAGCTTCCCACCGGAGTGGAAATCATCTATCGGACAGACGGCAAGCTATTTAACCTCAGCAGACTGAAAGCCAAAACCAAGGTCACAACAACATCTGTTATAGAACTCCAGTATGCTGATGACAATGTCGTCTGTGTGCATACAGAAGAAGATCTACAAGCCACTCTCAACACCTTTGCAGAAGCATACACAAAGCTTGGCCTGTCACTGAACATCGAGAAAACCAAAGTGCTGTTCCAACAGTCACCAGCCGCCCCCTCTCCAATGCCAGAGATACAGCTTAATGGTGTCACACTAGAAAATGTCGACCATTTCCGCTACCTTGGCAGCCACCTCTCCACCAAAGTCGACGCCGAAATACAACACCGCCTGAGCTCTGCAAGTGCAGCATTTTCCCGAATGAAGCAGAGAGTGTTTGAGGACCGGGACATCCGTAGGGATACTAAGGTGCTTGTCTATAAAGCTATTGTCCTCCCAACCCTGCTCTATGCCTGTGAGACGTGGACTGTCTACAGACGTCACATGCAGCTCCTGGAACGATTCCATCAGCGCTGCCTCCGGAAAATCCTGCAAATCTCCTGGGAAGACAAGCGGACAAACGTCAGCGTGCTGGAGGAAGCAAAGACCACCAGCATTGAAGCAATGGTCCTCCAACATCAACTCCGCTGGACAGGCCACGTTGTCCGGATGCCTGACCACCGTCTCCCAAAGCAGTTGCTCTACTCCGAACTCAAGAACGGAAAACGGAATGTTGGTGGACAGGAAAAGAGATTTAAAGATGGGCTCAAAGCCAACCTTAAAAACTCTGGCATAGACACTGAGAACTGGGAGGCCCTGGCCCTTGAGCGCTCCAGCTGGAGGTCAGCTGTGATCAGCAGTGCTGCAGAATTCGAGGAGGCACGAGTGGAGGGTGAAAGAGACAAACGTGCCAGGAGGAAGGCGCGTCAAGCCAACCCCGACCGGGACCGCCTTCCACCTGGAAACCAATGCCCTCACTGCGGAAGAAGATGCAGAGCAAGAATAGGGCTCCACAGCCATATGCGGACCCACAAGGAAACCCATGATGGAAGACCATCTTACTCGTCCAACGAGGGATCGCCTAAGTAAGTAACTAAGTAAGTAGTTGCTGAGATTTATAGTTCACTTACAATCACAGAGCATTCTGAACCCCACCAACGATAGAATTGGGCCAAACCTCCCACACAAATCCCCTATGTGGCAGGGGACGGCTAGTAAATAAATAAATCCCGCTGAACACTTCCTCACCTTGACCTTTCCTCCCGCCAGGTGCCCGGACATCCAGAAGTGCATTGAGTGCAACTCGGACATCCGGACCTTCGCCAACCATTTCCCGGCCTACGTGCGCTGCAGCCTGTGTCGCTACAGCACCAGCTGCAGCAAAGCCTACAGCAACCACATGATCAGGTACGCACTGGAGCCTCGTCCACTGAGGGTGGTGGAGGCTGGGGTGGAGGTGGCTCTTGTGGCCCTTTCCTTCTTCCTGGACGGAAGGCAAAGCAAGGCATGGCTGGTGCCCCCCTTCCTCTCCCAGGCAAACATAGGCTTCCATATATTGTTGAAGGCTTTCGTGGCTGGAATCACTAGATTGTTGTAGGTTCTTGGGGTATATGTTCATGTTCTAGAATACTTCCATGCCTCCTCATAAGCAGTCCTTTTTTTTAAAAAAAATTTTTTTATTGGTTTTCTTAGAATACATGAATACCTTCAATTCTCTTACATTCCATCCTCAATTCGTTACAACATCCATAAATGTATATATATCTTACATACTTTGTTCTCACCTCTGTGCCCCCCCTCCCTTCCGAGCCACTTCAATTTGCATTCTCTTTCCAAAATACCATTTCTTCTTGTGGAGGTAATTTTCCATCTAATTCTTTTAAGCCATTCTCAATAAATTTTCCCCCAAACTGCACCAAAATCATTTTCCTTCCATACCCCTTTCCTGACTCTTAACCTACATGTCAATTTATCATTTATTGCTATTTTCCATAATTCTTTATACCATTCTTCTATTGATATATTTATTTCACCTTTCCAATTCTTCGCTATCAGTAATCTTGCTTCAGTTAACATGTTATCTATTGCATCTTTCTCTGTTTTTTTCAATTTCTTACCATTATATAGTGACAACAATGCAATGCATGCACTTTTCCCTATCTTCATATCCATTATAGCTTCTATCTCTCCAAATACCTTCACCCAAAATTCATTTACATATTTACATTGCCACCACATATGTATATATGTACCCACCTCCTGGCAACCTCTCCAACAATTTTTTGTAGTATTCCTATTAATATTTGCAATCCATACTAGTGTTAATACCATTTTCAAACCAGTTTGTAGTAATTTTCTTTAACACATATCGATAAGTTCTTTAAATATCTTCGATCCCATAATTGTACCCAATCCGCTTCTTTTATTCTAATCCCTAGGTCTTCCTCCCATATCTCTCTTAATGTTACATCCTTTATTTTTTCCCCCTTAATGTCAATTATTATCTTATACAATTTGCTAGTTATTCCTTACATCTTGTGGTATCCTCCCGTAGCTCTTTCTTTTTGTATCATTTGTTCAACTTGCGTAAGTGTGCCTCCTTCCCCATTATTTTTTATCCAATTCTTGAACTATTGCTCTAACTCTCTCTGGAACCATGAGAGTGTTTGCTTTCTGAAAATTGAATGATATGATGTAAAACCTTCCTTTCTCTTGCAGTTTCCATAGCGCCCGCCCAACAAAAAGGTTCTGGATGTATAAGGAGCATTCGGAGGAACTGAAGTAAGCACTGGTCCATTTTGCTTCCGAAGATATGCGCTGCATTGAATTTTTGTGTGTGTATGTGTTTGCATAGGAGCATCTCCTTCTGAAGCAGCTTCCCCTTTTGCTTTGGCTCAGCACTAGGATTCCTGTAGGATGCGAATCCAATGCAAGATTCTCATGCTCACCATTTTTGGCTGAATGGTTTTGGCAAGGTCGTTTAGCCCAAAATGTTGAGCATTAGATTCAAGTAAATAGAATAATAATTTTTATGCAGGAACCTACTTTATTTTATTTATTTATTTATTTGCTGTCCTTGTATACCGCCGTTTCTCAGCCTAACTGGCGACTCAACGCGGTTTACAACAAAATATACAGTGCACAGTATACAATTAAAACCATAAAAACATAATACACAATATTACACGTAAATCACAATCCAATACATCTCCTAACTAAAATCCTGGTCCAATTTCATCATCCATATTACCAATCCGTAATCAACACATTCATTGCACCGAATTAACCAAATGCCTGCTTGAACATCCAAGTTTTTAGTCTTTATTTTAGTAGTGGTGAAGACCCAGTCAGGCCCGTAGCCAGGATTTTGATTCGGGGGGAGGGGGGGGGGCTGAGTCTGAGTGAAAGAGGGTCTACCCTAGCAAACCTTTTGTATCATTACCCCAATAATACCCCCATCATGCATATGGGATATATTGAGCATGGTGATCACATCATGATATGAGTAAACATAACAGTTTAAATAATGTACCAGTAAGGCCTTTTCACAGACCACCATGAGAAGTTTGGGGGAGGCTGCAGCCCCCCAAGCCCCCCCCCCCCCCCCGGCTACATGATGCCTGGACCCAGTCTTTTGACACACAGTTTATAAGAAATTTACAGGGTTTTTTTTTCCTGAGGTGGATTTTTTCTGGCCCTCTGGATGTAGGAGACATGTGTGTTTTTGAATGTGGGTGGACGCCTGGCTTGAGAGCAGGACGTGTGAAAAAGATCTTGAAGTCCTCGTAGACAGCAAGTCAAACATGAGCCAACAATGTCTTTAGGAAGAGCTTGAAGACCTGGCTATTCCGATGTGCCTTTCCGGAATAGGAAAACCCCAGCACTATGTTCCAGAAGCACTTTATTAGAGTTTAAGGTGCTCTGCACATTGCACTTGCCCAGAAATCCAACATACCACCTCTCACACCCAGCACTAATTAATCTGTACCCATCACTTGGCCTGGCCCTGGTTTTTACTGTGTTATGGTGTAATGTTTTGTTGTTATTGCTTTATGTTTTTGATTTGCTTTGAATTGTATTGTTTTGTTATGCTGTTGTTGTGTTGAGGCCTTAGCCTGTGTAAGCCGCATCGAGTCCTTCGGGAGATGCTAGCGGGGTACAAATAAAGTTTAATAATAATAATAAATAATAATGTCATGTAGCGGCAAAAAAAGCCAATGGGATTTTGTCCTGCATCAAGAGGAGCCTAGTGTCCAGATCTAAGGAAGTCATGCTCCCCATGTTCTATTCCGCCTTGGTTAGACCACGTTCCCTGGAATATTGTGTCCAATTCTGGGCACCACAATTCAAGAGAGATATTGACAAGTTGGAATGAGTCCAGAGGAGGGCAACTCAAATGATCAAGGGTCTGGAGGACAAGCCCTATGAGGAGTGGCTTAAGGAGCTGGGCATGTTTAGCCTGAAGAAGAGAAGGATGAGAGGAGACATGATAGCCATGTATAAATATGAGAAGGGAATATGTCATAGGGAGGGTGACTAAATGATCAAGGGTCTTGAGAACAAGCCCTATGAGGAGCGGCTTAAGGAGCTGGGCATGTTTAGCCTGAAGAAGAGAAGGCTGAGAGGAGGCATGATGAGAGCCATGTATAATAAATACGTGAGAGGAAGCCACAGGGAGGAGGAGGAGGGAGCAAGCTTCCTCTCTGCTTCCCTGGAGACTAGGACGCAATGGGACAATGTCTTCAAACTACAAGAGAGGAGATTCCATGTGAACATGAGGAAGGACTTCCTGGCTGTGAGAGCCGTTCAGCAGTGGAACTCTCTGCCCCGGAGTGTGGCGGAGGCTCCTTCTTTGGAAGCTTTGAAACAGAGGCTGGATGGCCATCTGTGGGGGGTGCTTTGAATGCAATATTCCTGCTTCTTGGCAGAATGGGGTTGGATTCGATGGCCCAGGAGGTCTCTTCCAACTCTTGGATTCTATTATTATTATTATTATTACTACTACTATTAAGCAGAGGCCGGATGGCCATCTGCCAGGGGTGCTTTGAATGCAATATTCCTGCTTCTTGGCAGAATGGGGTTGGACTGGATGATGGCCCAGGAGGTCTCTTCCAACTCTAGGATTCTATGACTGCCGCTCCCATCATCCTGCCTAAGTGCCCCCCTGAAACCTTGCCAGCGTCTGGAAATTTTCTCCATCAGTGCATTTTTCATTGCAATCAGGCCCAGTCAAAGTATTTATTTATTTATTTACAGTATTTGTATCCTGCTTTTCTCACCCCGAGGGGGACTCAAAGCAGTTTACACATAATGGCAAAAATTCAATGCCAGTACAAAAACAACTACAATTAGACATAAATCAAGTTAAAAACAGTACATCCATGAGCAATAAAACCATCATTTATTTATTTATTTCATTCACTTATACCCCGCCCTTCTCACCCCGAGGGGGGACTCATTAAAACAATAAAACGGTCTCGTCCATCGAATCGCCGTTCCAGTCATTGTCTTTCTGAAATGCTGCATACATTTACTTCTACTGCCTGAATGCCTGCTCCCAAAACCATGATTTTAATTTTTTTTCTAAAAGCCAGGAGGGAGGGAGTGGATCTTACCTCATTTGGGAGTGTGTTCTATAGGCGGGGGGCCACATCCGAGAAAGCCCTGTCTCTCGTCCCCACCAGGCGCATCTGTGCTGTTGACAGGAGCGAGAGTAGGGCCTCCCCGGATTATCTTAGATTACGATGTAGGGATGTGGGATGTAGGGGTATGTAGAATACCCAGATGCATCTGTCTCTGGTATCCTGCATGAAGCCCTGGCTTTTAAGCTCCCTTTCCTCCATCATTCCCTCTTTCCTTCCTTCCTTCCCTCCTTCCAGGGATCTGACTCTGGTCTGCCTTCACTGCGACTTTGTGGCCGACCTTTCTGCCATGGACAAGATGGCTGCCCACCTCAGCGACAATGAAACACACGAGTGCCAAGTTATTTTGGAAAACGGTACGTGCCTCTTGGATTTTGAGTGTCTCTTGTTAGCACCCTCTTTGAAATAATAATAACAACAACAACAAAAACAGCAACAATCTCACGGCTTGAGGCTGGGCACAACGCAGTCCAAACGTATCAACATTAAAGGCATACAACAACATATGTATATCCAAACTCACCATGATAATATACTTGGTTGTGTATTTGTGTAAGAGTGTGCGTGTGTGTGTGTACATACATACACAAAAGGATTTTTCTGAAACAGACCTGTCCTTTAATTCCAGGTCCCACCAATCCTCCTTCTGCGGCTGAGAACCTTCTGGGGTAAGCTGTGAAAAGAAGCAGGGGAGCGGAGGGATGATTTATTGTTGCCACCAATTTGAAAGGAACCAGTATTCAGGAGATTTTACCCCAGTTCCCAATTTTAACAAGAACTGGCCGATTTGCAATGGAGGTTGCCGATTAGGAACCAAATTTACCATCAAGTTGGAAGGGAGGCTGTTCAATTGCACCTCCTCCTTTATTAAGAAAGTAATAACTTAGTAGTAATTACACTGTATATACTGTAGCGTGACTGAGGAGAGAAGAACGTAGATTTATTTGGTTACTTTTCCCTGCGTTTCTGCCACCACGTGAGGTAAGTTGTAATATTGTGAGAAATGGCACTTTGGACACAGAATAGACGGAGCTGAGGCAATCTTCAAATAAAAGTTAGCAATTTTATTAAGTACACAGCTTGTGGTTGCAAGACGTAACTTTTCCTTGTTGCACTTGGAATAATACTTGTAACTTTAACAGTTCATTCTTTCAAGTAACACAGTATCTTTCTGACGTAGAGCACTTGTTTCAGACAAAGTTTCCATACAGGGATGTTTCCCTTAGTTGATCCTCCCTAGATCAAATACTAAGTAAACTATTCTTTAGCCTCTCTTTAGACTAAAAGAATACCAGCTCTGTTTCGCCATTCGGCTGCACTAGCCTGAGAAACTTCCAATAGCCAAACCCAGCTTTTCAAAGTCTCAAAGCTTTGCTTCACAAGTCACTCCGCCACCTTTCCTTTCCTTGTCTCCCAACTCCTAACTCCTCACTCCTCTGAACCTAAACCCGGACTGCTCACTCCTCTAAACCTAAACCCTAACTGATTTTTAACTGTCATTTTTTCAAACTCTCCCCTCTAAGCTCCTCCCACTTCCCTCTCTCCTGTATCGGTCTCCATGGCAACGCACATGGAGGACTCCTCTGACTTAGGCCGCTCCAGCATTACTGCAGCCAATCTAAACACAAATACAGTTAAAATCATACAATTTATACTCAACTCCTGTACAGCTGCTTTTTAAAAGGGCTCGCTGCTTTTGTCAATGGGGAGGCCACTTTGTTTCTTAAAATCGACGTTAGCATACCATTGATAACTTTTCAACCAAATAGTTCCATCGTTTGGCTGGAAGGAGTCAATGATTGAATAATATGTGAGTATTTCAAGTTAAGGATTGAATTGTCATTGCCATGATGCTTGGAAGTCCTTTTTTTGAGGATGGGATGATTCTTAAGTCAGGATTTTCGGGACATTTGGCTTTTGTAATGTTGGTGTCGCTCCAGCCTTAATGTTGCTGATCTTATATGAAAGTAATGGCTGTTGTTTTTGTTTCTCAGCCTGTCAAGCGAGGCATCTTTGAAGGACGAAAGCAAGGAAGGAACCCAGGTAGAGTATTTTATTTATTTATTTACTAGCTTGGGGTCCCGGTGCTGCCCGGGTTATTAGAGAAAGTGGGTAATGGCGGTTCTGTATGCCAAGTTTGGTCTTTATTGGCCATTGGATGACAGTCGCAGGATGTAGAGTGGGTCATGGGGGCTCTGTGTGCCAAGTTTGGTCTTTATCGGTCATTGGATGAGGGTTGCAGTGGTTTCAGTAAGTGAGTGAAGATACTCAAGTCTCATCATCCATTGTCCACCCTCCTCCATACTGCAGTAGGATATAGATGGGGTCATGGGGGCTCTGTGTGCCAAGTTTGGTCTTGATCATTCATTGGATGAGGGTCGCAGTGGTTTCAGTAAGTGAGTGAATGTACTGTAAGTCCCATCATCCATGGTCCATCCCCCTTAGAAATGCATCAGGATGTAGAATGGGCCATGAGTACTCTGTGTGCCAAGTTTGTGCCAGGTCTGTGATTTGTAGGGGCTACAATGTTCTGTGGGAAGTGAATTGAGTGAAGGTACTGCAAATCCCATCATTCATGGCTCATCCTGCCCTACACCGCACCAGGTTTAAAGTGGGCCATTGGGCCTTTGTGTCCCAAGTTTGGTCCTGATCCGTCATTGGTGTGGGCCACAGTGCTCTAAGGAAGTGAGTTAAACTACTGCAGGTCCCGTCATCCATGGTCCATCCTCGCTCAAATTGTAGAGTGGGTCTTGGGGGGAGGTCTGTGTGCCAGGTTTGGTCCTGTTCTGTCATTGTTGGGGGCCACAAGGTGTTTCGGACTTCAACTCCAACTATTCCTGACAGTTTCAGGCCCTTTTCCTATTTCCTCTGCTACCTCGGAATGTTAAGGTTGGCCAGTCAGAGACCATATGAAAATTGTACCACAGTGGCAGCCAATCAGAACCTTAGAATGTCGAGGGTGGCCAATCAGAGACCGTATGCAAATTGTACCACAGTGGCAGCCAGTCAGAACGCTGCCACATACACCTCCCGTCCTCCCTCCGCATACAAACACTGACTTTTATTAGATAGATAGATAGAAGATAGATAGATAGATAGATAGATAGACAGACGACCTTTCTGTGCCACCCTTCTCATCCCGAAGGGGACTCAGAGCGGCTTACAAGTAAAAAGTAAATAGAATATCTTATATATTACCATAGCACAATATTAATATTATATATTACATGGTACGATAACATTATACTGTGATAATATTAGTAATATTTATTTATTTATTTCGGGCACTTCTACCCCGCCCTTCTCAACCCCCTGGTGGGGGGGGGGACTCAGGGCGGCTTACAACCGGCACAATTTGATGCCAACAATTCATCAGATAAAATACATAACAGCAATAACCACAATAGTTAAAACATTCAATTCATACAATAACAACTAAAAGCCAGTCTAGTGGCCAGCATTCACCGATTTCTAAAATCCGTAAGTCCATTCAGCATTACCATAGTCCTTTCCAAGTTCTGGTCGTCATTACCTTGTCAGTCTGCCAGATTACCCAAAGGCCTGGTCCCATATCCTGTTTTCAGCTTCCTTCTGAAGGAGAGGAGGGATGTTGATGACCAAATTTTCCCGGGGAGTGAATTCCACAGGCAAGGGGCCACCACATACATATGCATACATATACATATGTATAAACACATAAATACACACATACTCATACATAAAACACATACACATGCACGCACACAGATATATACATATACACATGCACACAGAAATGTACATATACATACACGTATATACATATACCCATGCACACAGAAATATACACAAATACACATGCACACATACATACACACATCTATACATATACACATGAATACACATATACATATATACATACATAAACACTAGGGCTGGGCAACCACAGAAAAATTTGTTTCTAAACTCGATTCGTTTTTAGAGGGTTTTTTGCATTTCGTTATTTAAAAGAATTCCGAAATTTTCCTTAAAAAAAGTTCGATATTTACGAAATTTCGGAAATCATAAAACGGTTACGAATCGATTCGTTAATGGCGGCCGCGATCGCGCAATACGCTAAAAAAACTTCTGAAGCTTCCCTCTCCCTCTGTTGTTGACTGTTGGTGTGATAATTACATTTTTTTTCACTGAGAAAACAAACAGCAACCCTAAAACTTGCAGCAGACATGCGGAAATAATAACGAAACAATAACGAAACAATAACGAAACAATTATGAAACAATTACGAAACGAATTGGAAAAATTCGTTTCGTTTTTTAGTTGCTCCTGAATGGTTCAATATCGCTTCATTATCAAAAAAACCCCTAATTTTTAACGAATTACGAAATTACGGAACGAAACCGCCCAGCCCTAATAAACACATATATACATATAAACAAGCGCACACACATACACAGTATACATATACACATACAAATACACAAATATATAGACACGGATACACACACATATATTCACATATACACACAAATACATGCACACACACATATACACCCACAAATATATACACAAACACATATATACACACACAAAATACATAAGAACAGACGGCCACAGCAACGCGTGGCAGGGGACAACTCGTTTAGGTAAAGTGGGGTACAAATAACAATAATTGTGCAGGAAAACATGCCTATTTGTATCTGTATTTCAGGAACTTTCAAGGCCCAGTGAGCCCAAGGAGGAAGAACAACAACAACAACAACAGCCCCCTCCTCCTAAAAGGTAAACAAGAGCAGCCATGTTTTTTTTATAAGGCCATCATTATTGGGGTATAATAAATACACAATGGGAGGTATTATTTGGGGACTTTCTGCACATTTTTCTGGGCCCCAGGGACTCTTGTGTTCTCTTCTTGCACTGCATTCTTTTTATAAAGGTTTCATTTTATGACATACAGTGCAAATAAATTGAAAAAAATAATAATGATATAATAGGCCGAAAGAAAAAGGAAAAGAAAAAGAAAAGAAAGAAGAAAAAAGGAAAAAAAGGGAAAGAAGAAAAGGTATAGAGATAGCGAAGATTTAAAAACAGACAATGGAGACAGCTGGAATTTGTCTCCCTCGTTGACTTCCTTTATATCTTCCGAGTGGATTTTCCTTTTCTTTCTTCCATCTGTGTTTTCTTCCTGTTTTCTCTTCTATTTATATTACTGCATTTCTATTTCCTTATTTTAGATCATTTGTCACATCTGTCCAGTCAGTTTCCTTTTTTTGGGGTTCCTTTATTTTTTGATATCAAATATGTTTTTTTCCCTTTTTTTATTGATTTTCACCAAGATTTACAATAAAAAACATACATCCACCATCACCACACAAAATCCCCCAACATCAAAAGTAGCACAAGACAACAACAAACCCTAACCTACACCCTAGTGTGACTTCCCTTCTTCTTACTTTCCTCTGATTATTTTCTATCTTCCCTTTCCTCTTCTCCTTCCTTCCAGCAATGTTTACTTATATATGTTTACTATATATATTACTTCACACTCTCTTATTTAGTTTAGTTTATTCAATCTTTCCTTTCGATATATTCTTGCAAAAGTTTCCAGTCTGTTGATTTCATACCTCGTCCGTTGTTTTGCCTTAACCAATATGTTAGTTCATCCATATCTTTTATATCAGTAATTTTTTTAATCCAGTCCCTTTTTATGAGGAATTTTATCCTGTTTCCACAGTTTTGCTAAAACCATTCTTGCAGCTGTGACAAAAAAGGTGAATAATTTGTCTTTATTGTTATCTTTGAATATGTCCGAGTCAAACATGCCCAGCAGATACATTTCTGGCCTTAGTGGGAACTCCATTTTTAATATTTTTTTGCATTCTATATGAATCATTTTCCAATATTTATTTATTTTTTCGCACGACCACCAGAGATGATAGAATGTTCCTTCTTGGCTCTTACACTTCCAACATTTATTGTCAACCTGTTTGTACATAATACTTAATTTTTGAGGCGTCATATACCACCTATGTAGCATTTTAAACCAATTTTCTTGTAAGTCCGATGCATAAGTATATTTCAGTCTCTTAGTCCATATTTCTTCCCATTCTTTAAGTTGAATTGATCTCCCAATGTTTTTGGCCCATCGAACCATTGAGTCATAGAATCATAGAATCAAAGAGTTGGAAGAGACGTCATGGGCCATCCAGTCCAACCCCATTCTGCCAAGAAGCAGGAATATTGCATTCAAAGCACCCCTGACAGATGGCCATCCAGCCTCTGCTTAAAAGCTTCCAAAGAAGGAGCCTCCACCACACTCCCTCCGGGGCAGAGAGTTCCACTGCTGAACGGCTCTCACAGTCAGGAAGTTCTTCCTAATGTTCAGATGGAATCTCCCCTCTTGTAGTTTGAAGCCATTGTTCCATTGCGTCCTAGTCTCCAGGGAAGCAGAAAACAAGCTTGCTCCCTCCTCCTCCTTGTGGCTTCCTCTCACATATTTATACATGGCTATCATGTCTCCTCTCAGCCTTCTCTTTTTCAGGCTAAACATGCCCAGTTCTCTAAGCCGCTCCTCATAGGGCTTGTTCTCCAGACCCTTGATCATTTGAGTCGCCCTCCTCTGGACACATTCCAGCTTGTCAATATCTCTCTTGAATTGTGGTGCCCAGAATTGGACACAATATTCCAGGTGTGGTCTAACCAAAGCGGAATAGAGCATGGGTAGCATTACTTCCTTAGATCTAGACACTATGCTCCTATTGATGCAGGACAAAATCCCATTGGCTTTTTTTGCTGCCACATCACATTCCTGGCTCATGTTTAACTTCCTGTCCACGAGGACTCCAAGATCTTTTTCACACGTACTGCTCTCGAGCCAGGCCTCATTGTCCCCCATTCTGTACCTTTGCATTTCATTTTTTCTGCCAAAGTGGAGTATCTTGCATTTGTCACTGTTGAACTTCATTTTGTTAGTTTTGGCCCTTCATCTCTCTAATCTGTCAAGATCGTTTTGCATCCTGCTCCTGTCCTCTGGAGTCTTGGCTCTCCCTCCCAATTTGGTGTCGTCTGCAAACTTGATGATCCTGCCTTCTAGCCCTTCATCCAAGTCATTAATAAAGATGTCTTTTATGTCATAAAGTCTTTTATGATTTCCCTTTCTGTCGCCCACTCTAATAGTTTGCTATAAATTTTTGTGATTATCTTTTTTTTCCCCACTTTGTATTTTGTCCCAAAAGTCTTCTTTATTTCCAAATCCTTTTTTTTTATCCCGATTGTATGCTTCCTTCACTTGCCTATACTGAAACCATGATACATTTTTAAATTGACCCCTAATTTCTTCCTGTGATTTCAGCTCATAAATATTTCCTTTTTTATGTAACAAATCCTTGTATGTTGGCCAATGTGTCCAACCCAAAAGTCTTCTTTGGTTTGCCTCTAAGGGCGAAATCCATTGATGTTAATCTGTCCATGTTTCTAATATCTAAGATTTTTTCTGTCCGGTCCTTAACTTCTGGAGTGTCTTCCTTTCTCCAAAGTTTTGCATAGCAAATTCTTGTTGCTGTATTTAGTAGAAATAGGAGTTTATCTGTGTTTTTATCCATCTTTGGATCTGTTATGTCTAATAGAAATATCTCTGGTTTAAGTGGGATTCTTATATGTAGCATGTCCCGTGTCATTTCGTTAATGTTTTCCCAATACAATTTAGCTTTTGGACACGACCACCACATGTGGAAATATGAACCCTCTGTCCTTCCGCATTTCCAGCATTTTATATTTATGTTTTTGTGAGAATTACTTAATTTTTTAGGGGTCATATACCATCTGTGTGCCACCTTCAGCTAATTTTCTTTTAGGTCTATTGCGTACGTATATTTGATCTTTATTCTCCAGATTTTTTCCCAGTCTTCTTATTGTTTTCCCCAGATTTTCATTCCATCTTTTCATGTATTTTTTCTCACTTTCTGTCTCTAAGTTCCATTCTATTAATTTCTTGTATAGTTTAGTTATTATCTTTCTTTCAGTTTTCAATATACTGTCCCAAAAGGTGTCCTGCTCTTGAAAGCCTATTCTTTTATCTTTCTTAAAACATTCATTTTTTTGTCTATGTTGATACCACGATATTTTTTTTATCATATTCATTTCCTGTTGTTCTTGGTGTCTGACATTTTAAGGTTCAAATCAATGGAAGTTATTGAACTGTAAGATTTAGAAAACAGGAAGGCAACAAACAGGTCTTTTGGAGGCATTTAAAACTTGAATTCCAAATGTTGAGCAGCTAGTTTTACTCTTCTTCTTCTTTTCCAGCTTCGAAATAAAAGAAGCCAACAAGGACCATCTTGGAAACCCAAGGGAGGAGGCCTCTTCAGTTGCAAAGCATGAAGAAGAAGGAGGAGGAGAAGAAGAGAGAGCACCCGCTCCAGAAAGCAGTCCTGGCCCTGAGCTGCCATCCGACCCCATTGATTCCTTGGAGAAGGCGGGCAACGAAGACGCTTGTGCCACTGCCAAAGGAGAAGAAGCGGAGTCCCTGGGTCCGGAAAACGCTCCCTGCCTCCCGGCCTGCCTGGAACACTCTGTGGAGGAAGGAAGTGGGGAACATGATGAGGAGGAGGACTTTTTAGTTGCTGAAGGTGAAAAAACGGTCCCCGGGCCTCCTTCAGAAGATGCCTTCAGTTTGGAACGCCATACTTACCCAGAGCACTCTTCTGGAGGAGGAAACACAGAGGACCTTTCCAGCCCTGCAGACATGGAGTGCGAGGACAGCCCTGCACCTTCGGGCCTGGAGAACAGGGCCACCTCAGACCCCTCTCTCATCTCAGAAGACCCCACCGATGCTGGAGGCTCAGAAGACCTCATGGGTACTGCTGAACACTCTGGTGACGCCATCGATGCTGCTGAAGCCCCAAAAGATCCCATTGATGCTGCTGAATGTTCAGAAGACCCCATTCGTGCTGCTGAAGACTCAGAAGACTCCACTAATGCTGCCAGAAGCTTGAAAGACTCCATCAGTGCTGGTGGAAGCCCAGAAGACCCCATCAATGCTGTTGGAAGACCAGAAGACCCCATCAGTGCTGATGGAAGCCCAGAAGACCCCATCAGTGCTGGTGGAAGCTCAGAAGACCCCATCAGTGCTGGTGGAAGCTCAGAAGACCTCATCAATGCTGTTGGAAGCCCAGAAGACTCCATCAATGCTTTTGGAAGACCAGAAGACCCCATCAGTGCTGTTGGAATCCCAGAAGACCCCATCAATGCTGTTGGGAGCCCGGAAGATCGCATCAATGCTGGTGGTAGCCCAGAAGACGCCATCAATGCTGTTGGAAGCCCAGAAGACACCATCAATGCTGCTAGAGGCTCAGAAGACCACATCAATGCTCTTGGAAGCCCAGAAGACCCCATCAATGCTGCTAGAGGCTCAGAAGACCTCATTGACACTGCTGATGTCCCATTAAGCCAGAAAGGCGGTCTTCTTGCTGCTGGATGTGAGAAACACGCCTCGTCTTCTGGACCGGGAAGCAAAGGCAGTCCCTCTGACCCCTCGCAGAACTCCATAGATGGTGCTGCTGGAGGAGGAGGAGGTGCTGGATGCCCATTAAGTGGAGGGGAGGAGTGCGAAGTAAGTGCCACCTCACCTTTGGGGCCTTCTGCCTGTGGAGAGGACCTTGAAGACACTGCTGAAGAAGAAGGGGAAGAAGAAAGGGAGACGGAGCCAATGGCAGAGCAGGGTGGTATTTCTCTACCCTCTGGCTGTGAGGAAAGCCCCTCACCCTCCATGGCAGATGCCCCAGACGGTGCAGGGCCTTCCGCCTCTGTGGAAGATGACCCCATGGACCCTGCAGGGGATGGCGATGCCATAAGTAGTCCGCCTGAAGATGGAGATGTCTCTCCAGCTGATGAGCCCTTGGTTTCTCCTATGGAAGCAGGAACCAGCCCAGTGTCCTCCAGTGACCCTCTTGAACCTGCAGAAGAAGCCAATGGGGAGGCGAATTGGGCCCTTTTGACTTCTCAGGATAAGGAAGACGGCGCATCGGTGCCACAGGCGGATTTGGAAAGCCACCCTAGCCCCAAAGGCTCCCCAAAAGAAGCCCAGAAGACCCCATCAATGCTGTTGGAAGCCCAGAAGATCCCATCAATGCTGGTGGAAGCCCAGAAGACCCCATCAGTGCTGGTGGAAGCCCAGAAGATCTCATCAGTGCTGGTGGAAGCCCAGAAGACCCCATCAGTGCTGGTGGAAGCCCAGAAGACCCCATCAGTGCTGGTGGAAGCCCAGAAGATCTCATCAGTGCTGGTGGAAGCCCAGAAGACCCCATCAATGCTGGTGGAAGCCCAGAAGACCCCATCAGTGCTGTTGGAAGCCCAGAAGACCCCATCAATGCTGGTGGAAGCCCAGAAGATACCATCAATGCTGGTGGAAGCCCAGAAGTCCCCATCAGTGCTGGTGGAAGCCCAGAAGATCTCATCAATGCTGGTGGAAACCCAGAAGACCCCATCAGTGCTGGTGGAAGCCCAGAAGACCCCATCAGTACTGGTGGAAGCCCAGAAGACCCCATCAGTGCTGGTGCCACTCTGGGAACGAGGAGAGAGCGGGGGTCCCTCTTCCGTCCCTCTTCCGTCGCCAGCAAAAAGCGCCTCTTCTCTGGAACTCCCGTCCCAAACAGAGGCTTCTTCGCCTGACAGCGCAACGGCGGAAACACCAGAGGAGGATTCCGAAGAAGAAGGTGGCCTTGGTGGCCAAGAAGGATCACCCCATGGCGGAGACGGCGGGAGCGTCCCTCGTCCGCCTCTGGAGGCGCAGGCGGACGACTCGGACGAGGGGGAGCTGGCGGACGTGATGGTGGAGGGGGCCGAGTGGGCCTCCGACGAGGACGTGGGCTTTGCGCAGTTCTTGCAAAGGCGTGGGGAGCCGGCCGTGGCCGCTCCAGAGAGCAGCGAACAGGACGGTGGGAGCGACAAGAGCAGTAGCGTGCGCCTGGAGCCCTTGACCCCCTCCGAGGTGCTGGAGCATGAGGCCACTGAGATCCTGCAGAAGAAAGGGGGCACCCCTTCTCCCGGGGCCTCCGAACACAGTAGCAGCAGCAGTGGGGGCCCAGCGAGCCCCGAGGAGCATGAAGAGAAGCAGGAGGAGTTGGACCCGGAGGCCAGCTGAGGGAGGGGAAGCATTGAGAGGCATTGTGTGGGGCAGGCAGGCCTAACGAGGGGAGGAAGGCGCTCCCTTTTTGCCCTATGCACCTGAAGGAGCCCCTTTGTGTGTGTTAGTCCTCAAGTGGCGCAAGAGCCACAGTCAGTCCACAAGAAGCGGGTTGCATGCTGTGTTGCTGCCCTTCAAGGCAAGGAGGAGAGGGGGACCTCTTATAGGGAAGGAGCCCTCCCTCTTGAAATCTCACTCACCCTTTGTAAGGAAGGCTACACCCGCTGGGCTGTTTTGATAGGGTTATTCTTACGGACAGAATCCATGTCCCCGAAACGGGACAGAAAAACCCCAAACTGAGCCAGAAGGTCAACCGTTGCCTCTCCGCCCCTACAACGGAGGAAATGGAATCATGTCCGTATTCAGACTCAATGTCACAAAGGATTGAGTGAAATTAGTGGGGAGCAAGGTTGGCTGCGTTGTCCAGTTGAAGGGATGCACCCCACAACTCAACCGTAGTCTCTTTTTTAGGTTGTATCATTCAAATACTGTCCCCCGACTCTTTTAATAAGTGGTTTTGGACTCGTTGAGGTTTGTTTCTACTGGACCTACATGTTTTGGACTTCTGTGGAGCCACCGGTTGTACATATTTTGGAGTAAACATTTGCAAGAAACTACAATGGGGTGGTTTGTGAATGTGTTTTAAAAAGAGAGTCGAGCTTCAAAGCAGGCTTCGGCCCACTTTGGCCTTCCCTCTAGGCCAGTGGTTCTCAACCTGGGGGTCGGGACCCCCGTGGGGTTCACAAGGTGGTGTCAAAGGGGTCGCCAAAGACCATCAGAGAAAACAGTGTTTTCTGTTGGTGATGGGGGTTGTGTGTGGGAAGTTTGGCCCAATTCTATCGTTGGTGGGGTTCAGAATGCTCTTTGATTGTAGGTGAACTATACATCCCAAATGTCAAGGCCCATTTCCCCCAAACTCCACCAGTATTCACATTTTGACACATTGAGTATTTGTGCCAAGTTTGGTCCAAATCCATCATCGTTTGAGTCCACAGTGCTCTCTGGATGTAGGCGATCTACAACTCCCAAACTCAAGATCAATGCCCACCAATCCCTCCCAGTATTTTCTGTTGGCCATGGGAGTTCTGTGTGCCGAGTTTGGTTCAATTCCATAGTTGGTGGAGTTCAGAATGCTCTTTGATTGTAGGTGAACTATAAATCCCAACATATCAAGGTCTATCTTTCCCCAAACTCCACCAGTGTTCACATTTGGGCATATTGAGTATCCGTGCCAAGTTTGGTCCAGATCCATCATTGTTTGAGTCCACAGTACTCTCTGGATGTAGGTGAACTACAACTCCCAAACTCAAGGTCAATGCCCACCAAACCCTTTCAGTAATTTCTGTTGGCTATGGGAGTTCTGTGTACCAAGTTTGGTTCAATTCCATTGTTGGTAGAGTTCAGAATGGTCTTTGATTGCAAGTGAACTACAAATCCCAGCAACCACAACTCTCCCAACCCCGCCAGTATTCAAATCTGGGCGTATCGGGTATTTGTACCAAATTTGGTTCAGTGAATGAAAATACATCCTCCATATCAGATATTTATGATTGATAGCAGTAGCAAAATGACAGTTATGAAATAGGAAAGAAAATATTTTTTTGGGTTGGGAGTCACCACAACATGAGGAATTGTATTAAGGGGTCGCAGCATGAGGAAGGTTGAGAACCAAGCAAAATACATAAAATGCAAAATCAAAATAATATACGACACAACAATATAAAACCAAGCATTAAAAACACAGAAAATTTCACTAGGCAGGGCCAGATTTAAGGATAATTTTTTTTAAAAAAATTGGGAGATAGGACAGTGTAAATTATACGGAGGAGGCTCCGGGAATGAGGAAGGATTTCATTGCACAAACCATACAATAAAGTGTATTGTCGAAGGCTTTCATGGCCAGAATCACTGGGTTGTTGTAGGTTTTTTCGGGCTATATGGCCATGTTCTAGAGGCATTCCCTCCTGACTTTTCGCCTGCATCTATGGCAAGCATCCTCAGAGGGAGTGAGGTCTGTTGGAACTAGGAAAAAGGGTTTATATATCTGTGGAATGGCCAGGGTGGGACAAAGAACTCTTGTCTGCTGGAGCTAGGTGTGAATGTTTCAACTGACCATCTTAATTAGCATTTGATGGCTAATTACATTACATTTGGCCTGGCCTTAGTTTTTAAATGTGTTGTGGTGTTACTGTTTTTAATGTTTATTGTTACTGCTTTTAAAAAAAATTGTTTGTTTTATGAGTTTTATTGTTGTATTTGTTATGCTGTTGCTTTATTGTGGGCCTTGGCCTTTTGTAAGCCGCACCGAGTCCTTCGGGAGATGTTAGCGGGGTACAAATAAAGATAATAATAATAATTATTATTATTATAAAGTTTCAACTGACCACCTTGATTAGCATATAATGGCCTCACAGTGCCTGGAGCAAACTTTTGTTGAGCGGTGATTAGTTGTCCTTGTTTGCCTGGTTGTTTCCTCTCTGCTGTTTTGCTGTTGTAATTTTAGAGTTTTTTTTAATACTGGTGGCCAGATTGTGTTCACTTTCATGGTTTCCTCCTTTCTGTTGAAATTGTCCACCTGCTTCTTGTGGATTTCAATGGCTTCTCTGTGTCGTCTGACATGGTGGTTGTGAGAGTGGTCCAGCACTTCTGTGTTCTCAAATAAGATGCTGTGTCCAGGTTAGTTCCTTGGGTGCTCTGCTATGGCTGACTTCTGAAGCTAGGTGTGAATGTTTCAACTGACCACCTTGATTAGCATATAATGGCCTGACAGTGCCTAGAGCAATCTTTTGTTGAGTGGTGATTAGATGTGCCTGATTGTTTCCTCTCTTGTTTTGCTATTGTAATTTTAGAGTTTTTTCTTAATACTGGGAACCAGATCTTGTTCATTTTCATGGTTTCCTCCTTTCTATTGAAATTGTCCACATGCCTCTTGTGGATTTCAATGGCTTCTCTGTATAGCCTGACATGGTGGTTGTTGGTGTGGTCCAGCATTTCTGTGTTCTCAGATAGTATGCTGTGTCCAGGCTGGTTCCTTGGGTGCTCTGCTATGCCTGACTTCTGGAGCTAGGTGGGAATGTTTCAACTGACCACCTTGATTAGCATATAATGGCCTGACAGTGCCTAGAGCAAACTTTTGTTGAGAGGTGATTAGATGTCAAGAAAAAGGTTTTCTTGTGGATGATTTTCTTGTGGCGCTTTCATTCGTATATTGGCTCATCAGGTGCTCTGCTATGGCTGAATTCTCTGGTTGAAGGAGTCTGCAGGGCCTTTCATGTCCCTTGATTTTGCTCCAGGCACTGCCAGGCCATCAAATGCTAATCACGGTGGTCAGTTGAAACATTCACACCTCGCTCCAGCAGACAAGAGTCCTGTGTCCCACCCTGGTCAATTCCATAGATATATAAACCTACTTTCCTAGTTCTAACAGACCTCACCACCTCTGAGGATGCTTGCCATAGATGCAGGCGAAACGTCAGGAGAGAATGCCTCTAGAACATGGCCATATAGCCCGAAAAAACCTACAACAACCCAGTAAATATAAATACACAGAGAAGCCATTGAAATCCACAAGCAACAAAAGTTTGCTCAAGGCACTGTCAGGCCATCAAATGCTAATCAAGGTGGTCAGTGGAAACATTCACACTGCGCTCCAGCAGACAAGAGTCCTTTGTCCCACCCTGGTCATTCCACAGATATATAAACCCTTTTTCCTATTTCCAAGAGACCGCCGTCCCTCTGAGGATGCTTGCCATAGATGCAGGCGAAATGTCAGGAGAGTATGCTAGAGGCACTGCCAGGCCTTCCAATGCTAATGAAGGTGGTCAGTTGAAACATTCCCCCCCTAGCTCCAACAGACAAGAGCCCTTTGTCCCACCCTGGACATCATTCCACAGATATATAAACCTTTTTCCTAACTTCCAACAGACCTCACTCCCTCTGAGGATGCTTGCCATAGATGCAGGCGAAACGTCAGGAGAGAATGCCTCTAGATCAAAGCCATATAGCCTGAAAAAACCTACAAGCCAGTGATTTTGGCCATGAAAGCCTTCGACAAGACATTAAAAATATATTACAACACATGCACAAAACCACATATATATATATATATATATACACACACACAAATATATACACACACATATACACAGACTGGGCCACAGCAACACGTGGCAGGGGATGGCTAGTATATAATATATTTCAAGGTAATTAAGATGATATTCTATTACAAAGGACTTGGAAAGAGGAGGAGGATGACATGGGACCCAAACAAGCCCAGCAGGGGGCAGTGCGCAGGCGCAGCAAGCCAGAGCCAAGGGGTTGCCTTGGCGGCGGAGACCCCGCCCTCTCTCTCCGGGGGGCGGAGCCAAGCCACAGCTTCGGACCAATGAGGTGGCGCGTCGCCTTGACGAAGGAGAAGAAGCGACGGAGAAGCCTGCTTCCGCCGGAAGTGTGGGTTGCCACGGCAACTGCGTCGAGTGGCGCCTTTTGCTTCTGAAGGATCGAAAGAAGAGGGAGTGAAGGCGGCAAAATGGTGAGACGCCAAGGAAGGAGGGATGGGGATCTCTTGGTGCCTTCCTTTATGTCAGGAGGGGGTTGGACTGAATGGCCTTTGGGGTCCCAACTCTGGGCTGGCTGGCCGTCTGTCGGGGAGGGTTCGATTGTGTCCTGCCCTATGGTAGAAGCATGTCCCCTGCCAGAAGGGAATTGCCCCTGGAAGGGCGGCTCCAGGGGATCTCTTCCACGCCCTTTTTCCTATTCCTAAGCAGAGTTTGGATGGCCATCTGTCAGGAGGGTTTCGATTGTGTTTTCGGACCATCCTCCAAATTTGTGAACATCCTGCGGCACAGCACGACAACGGAGAGGAAACAAACAAGGACATCTAATCACCTCTCAACAAAAGATTGCCCCAGGCACTGCCAGGCCATCAAATGCTAGTCAAGGTGGTCAGTTGAAACATTCCCACCTAGCTCCAGCAGACAAGAGTCCTTTGTCCCACCCTGGTCATTCCACAGATATATAAACTCAATTTCCTAGTTCCAACAGACCTCACTACCTCTGAGGATGCTTGCCATAGATGTAGGTGAAACGTCAGGAGAGAATGCCTCTAGACCATGGCCATATAGCCCGGAAAAACCTACAACAACCCACTAATTAAGGTGGTCAGTTGAAACATTCACAACAGCACCACAACAGAGAGGAAACAAACAAGTGCATCTAATCACCTCTCAAAAAAAGTTTGCTCCAGGCACTGCCAGGCCAGCAAATGCTAGTCAAGGTGGTCAGTTGAAACATTCCCACCTCGTTCCAGCAGGCAAGAGTCCTTTGTCCCACCCTGGTCATTCCACAGATATATAAACCCCTTTTCCTAGTTCCAACAGACCTCCCTCCCTCTGAGGATGCTTGCCATAGATGCCGGCGAAACGTCAGGAGAGAATGCCTCTAGACCATGGCCATATAGCCCCAAAAAACCTACAACAACCCAGTGATTCCAGCCATGAAAGTCTTCGACAATACATTGAACATTACATTTTTATTTATATAGATTTGAAACACAACGAGATGAGTTCACAGCAGACACTCTTCTGGCTGTTGAATTGTATCAGACGTCAGGCGCTTCCCAAGTGTCTAGGACTGTGTGATATATTGGCGAATAACACATACAGATCCCACTAGGGTGGCCTTTTGCAGCTGGCAGGTGGCAGTCTTGTCAGCACTAATTGTGTTTAAGTGCAGACCAAGGTCTTGAGGCACTGCACCCAGTGTGCCCAGCACCACTGGGACCACCTTGACTGGCTTGTGCCAGAGTCTTTGGAGTTTGATCTTTAAATCTTCATATAATGTCAGCTTTTCCAGTTGTTTCTCTTCAATCCTGCTGTCTATGGGATTGCAACATCAACAATCCATACTTTGTTTTTTATCACGATTGTGAGGTCAGGAGTCTTGTTCTCCAACACTCTGTCTGTCCGAGGCGAAGAAGGCATTAAGTAGTTCTGCCTTTTCCCTATCATCCCCTGTCAGCATTGCCCCATCTTCTCCTCGAAGAGGCCCTCTCGCCTCCTTGTTTTTCCTTTTTCTACTGACATAAGAATAGAAGCCCTTTTTATTGTTTTTAATGTCCCTGGCAAGTCTGAGCTCGTTTTTTGCTTTAGCCTTGCGGACCTTTTCCCTACAGGTGTTGGCTATTTGTTTGAATTCTTCTTTGGTGATTTCTCCCTTTTTCCACTTCTTGTGCATGTCTCTTTTGTGTCTTAGCACAGTTAGAAGTTCTTTGGACATCCATTCTGGCTTCTTTGCACTTGTCCTATTTTTTCTCTTTGTTGGCACGGTTTGCAATTGCGCCTTGAGTATTTCACTCTTGAAAAATTCCCATCCATCCGTAACTCCCTTGTCTTTTAGTATCTGTGTCCACGGAATGCTGCTCAGTGTTTCCTTCATTTTTTGGAAATCAGCTCTCCTAAAGTCCAAAATGCGGGTTTGACTTGTCTTAGTTTCAGCCTTCCTTTGTACCTCAAATTGCAGGAGCACATGGTCACTTGCCCCTAAGGATCCTACCACTTTGACCGCATCGATCAGGTCCTCCGCATATGTTAGGATGAGATCAAGAGTAGCCAATCCCCTTGTTGCCTCTTCTACCTTCTGGACCATGAAATTGTCTGCAAGGCAAGCGAGGAATTTGTTGGACCTTGTACTCTTGGCCGGCTAAGCAGTGTCATTTCTCCAGTGGTGTAGGACGCAGACACCCCGTGATAATGCGGCATGTCTCATTAAGAGCCACATCCACTGTATTAGCGTCGTGAGATGTGTTCCACACCAGGCATGCGTACTCAGCAGCAGAGTAGCACTATTATTGTTATTATTATCATTGTTATCATTGTCATGTCATTTATTATCACTTTGATGTGGTTGGATATGTTATTTGATTTGGGGGGAGGTTGGTTGTTTCGGTTCTGCTGGCACCTTATGGCTTTGAATGTTTGCCGTTGCTTGTTGTAAACCGCCCTGAGTCTCCAGAGGGAGATAGGGCAGGATACCAATAAAGTATTATTATTATTATTATTAGCTTGGACCCAGTGGTGCCTGGGTTATTTATTATTATTATTATTATTATTATTATTATTATTATTATCTTTATTTGTCCCCCGCTAACATCTCCCGAAGGACTCGGTGCGGCTTACAAAGGCCGAGGCCCTCAATAAAACAACAACATAACAAATACAACCGTAAAACTCAAAAAAGCAAACCAATAAACATTGAAGCAATAAACAGGAAACATTAAACAATAACATCATGACACATTTAAAAACAAAGGGCCGGGCCAAATGCAATAAATAAAATTAAAAATGCTGGACATGACAGGTGAGATGGATAGGTTTTTCGAGATAGCTGCGGTGTGCAGACAATCTTAAATCTCTAGTAAAGTGCATTTGGGACATGATGTTAGGAGATTCCTATTCTGGGAAGGCACACTGGAACAGCCACGTCTTCAAGCTCTTCCTAAAGACTGCCAACGTTGGGGCTTGTCTGATGTCCTTGGGGAGAGAGTTCCAGAGCCGGGGGGCCACCACAGAGAAGGCCCTGTCCCTCGTCCCCACCAAACGCGCTTGCGACGCAGGTGGGATCGTGAGCAGGACCTCTCCAGATGAACAGAGGGAGCGCGTGGGTTCATATACGGAGATGCGGTCACGCAGGTAGGCAGGTCCCAAACCGTTTAGGTTTGAAAAAGGCATTGCTTGTTTTGGGGTGTTCGGTAATATCCGTTCGAAAATTTGTAGCTATATTTCATTTAAAAAGTCCTGCTGTTTTTTTATGAATGCTCCCATCAGAAAATGCATAAGGATGTGGGTCACCGGGGTTCTGTGTGCCATGTTTGATCCAAATCCGTCAGTCGTGAGGTTCAAGGTGCTCTGGATCCAGGGTGAACTACAACTCCATGTGGGTTGGGCAGTTCCCCAAGCCCCTCCAGTATGTTCTGTTGGTCATGGAGGTTTTGTGCCCCAAATTTGATGCAGGCCCATCATTTTTGGGAGTCGCCGTGGTCTATGGAAGTGGGTGAAAGTATTGCAAATCCCATTGTCTGTGGTCCGTCCCCCCAACCCTTACCAGGACAGAAATTGTGTCATAGAGAGTCTGTGTGTGTCAAATGTGGTCCAGGTGCATCATTCGTTCATGTCTCAGTGGTTTCTGGAAGTGAGTGAAGATACTGCAATTCCCATCGTCCTGGGTCCAGCCTCTCCCAAATCTTACCAGGATGTAAAGTCCATCATGGAGAGTCTGTGTGGCAAGTTTGATCCAGGTCTGTCATTCTTGGGGGTTGCAGTAGTCTCTGGATGTGGATGAAGGTACTGCAAATCCCATCCTTTGTGGTCCATCCTTCCCCAAACTGCACCAGGATGTAAAGTGGGTCATGGAAGGTCTGTGTGGCAGGATTGGTCCAGGTCCGTCATTAGTGGGGGTTGCAGTGGTCTCAGGAATGCAGTGGAAGTACTGCAAATCCCATCATCCATGGTGTGTGGTCCAGATCCATTGATGGTTGGGTTCAGAGTTCTCTCTGGATGTAGGTGAACCACAACTCCTATAAATCATTGTGAATTCTTCCCAAACCTCTTGTTCAGTTGCTGATTAATTCCTGTTTGCTGTGTGCCATAGAAAATGGTAGGAAAGGGTTAAGGGAAAGGCAGTGGGTGGGGTCATGCAAATTCCACAGCAATGGAAAGAGTAAGGAACCCTGGGGTGTCCATTCTGGAGGAAAAAAGAGAACACCTAGGATGAAATTGTCCCCGAATGAAAGCCTTCACTTGGGTGACAGGCAGTATGATGTTTGGGGAGGACATTGGCAGGGTTTGGGCTACATATTCATGGCGCCCGCTGTGATCTGAAATGTCCTTGGAGGGACTGGGTTGGGCTGGATGGCCCTTTTGGGCTCCCTTCCTCCACTTGGCTCCCCTGACTCTTTTGCCTTCTTCTCCTCGGCAGGCGTCCTTGCGCCGGGTCAGCCGCCCGGCAGAAGCACACGCAACGGCGGCCCAGGAGCTGGAGCGCAAGCAGCATGAGGTGTACTTCCAGCAGATGCGAGAGCTGGCGCATGCCCGGAAAGTGCAGCGGATACGGGAGCTGGAGGTGATGTGGGAGGCTGAGGAGCGCGTGGAGAAGAAGCGCGTCACCCGCCGCCTGATCCAGGAGCAGCATGAGCGCCGCATGGAGGAAGCCCTGCAGCGGGTGAGTCTGCCCGACATCCCTTGGCGCACCCGGTGTTGCACTAGAGCCCTGAAACACCTTTTCACCACAAACCACACTCTGTCCAGATAATTTAGTAAGTAAAAGTTTATTTAGAGAAGAGTACCACCTTCATTAGCATTTGAAGGCCTGGCTGAGCCTGGGGGAATCTTTTGTTGAATGCTAATGAAGGTGGTCAGTTGAAACATTCACACCTAGCTCCAGCAGAGAAGAGCTCTTTGCCCCACCCCAGTCATTCCACAGATATATCAACCCTTTTTCAACAGACCTCACTACCTCTGAGGATGCTTGCCATAGATGCAGGCGAAACGTCAGGAGAGAATGCCTCTAGAACATGGCCATATAGCCCGAAATAACCTACAACAGCCCAGTGATTCCGACCATGAAAGCCTTCGACAATACATTATAATTATAATATTGATTATTATTATATTATTTATATGTCTGTGGACATTAATCACCTCTCAACAAAAGATTGCCCCAGGCACTGCCAGGCCATCAAACGCTAATCAAGGTGGTCAGTTGAAACATTCACACCTAGCTCCAGCAGAGAAGAGCTCTTTGCCCCACCCCAGTCATTCCACAGATATATAAACCCATATTCCTAGTTCCAACAGACCTCACTACCTGTAAGGATGCTTGCCATAGATGCAGGCGAAACGTCAGGAGGGAATGCCTCTAGAGCATGGCCATATAGCCCAAAGAAACAACAACAATCCACACATAGGAAGTAGTTGTGTTGTGGTTAAGCCAAAGGTTGTGGTTAAGCGCAGAGTCTGCAGGTACAAGAAGGTACTTTCCATCAAAAGGTCAAGGGAGAGGGGCTAGAAAGAGACCTCACTACCTCTGAGGATGCTTGCCATAGATGCAGGCGAAACGTCAGGAGAAAATCTCTCTAGAACATAGCAGACAATGTATGCCACACATTGGAGAAATGATAGCTCCAGCAGGGAAGAGCTCCTTGCCCCACCCCAGTCATTCCACAGATATATAAACCCATTGTCCTAATTCCAACAGACCTCACTACCTCTGAGGATGCTTGCCATAGATGCAGGCAAAACGTCAGGAGAAAATGCCTCTAGAACATGGCCCTATAGCCCGAGAAAACCCACAAGAACCTAGTGATTCCAGCCATGAAAACCTTGGACAATATGCCACACATGAACTAGCAACAGGAACAAACTTAGAAACTTGAATACATGAATTCCAAAAATGTAGGACCAAGAACTGCGAGCTATTCACCTGAATACAGCGTTGCTCTCACAAAGATTGTATCAGCAGGAACCACTTTAAGAAGCCTCGATCCCTCCCATAACATCATTTATCACACACCTGCTCTTCCTCTCATTATCTCTAAGTTAAGGTAAAGTTAGTCGGTCTTTGTATCATGCCCTGTCTCCGCAATTCCAAGCGCCTTGACCTAGACAAATATTAGTACATTTCCCTCAACTGGTACTTCTGACAGGTTCCCATGATAACTGATATCATGCCTATGAACTGCCAGGAGATTCCTAAACAACTCTCTCCAGACCACTTCCATCCCCCTCTGGGCCCTCTAAATCTATTCCAGCATCCCTTTCCTCATCTTCTGACCACTCAGAATCCAGCAGCATTCCTATTCACGTTCCG